>NW_016690260.1:2750775-2836607 GCF_001604755.1 Lepidothrix coronata
TGCAGAGCACAAAGTGGGATCAAATAAGAAGTTATAAAATTTAGTGGAAGCCAGAATGATAGTAGCTGTGGAAGAAGCTCAGGGCATTTGTACTCCATCAAAATACCAACTGGTCATAAGTTAGAATAAAAGCAGATGCTTCAAAAAAGTTTCAACAGCTCTTCATCCACATGAAATAACACTTTCTAACTTGCTGCTGTTAAAGGAAAATTAAAGGCAAGTGTTAAATGAATACAGAGTAAAGGGAAAGAAAGGGGAGGTTTGTAATCTGATTGTTAGCCACACAGCTATGTTTTATGATACCTGGAGGGCCAGCTGATAAGTGAAGGTGTGTCCCCTTCTGAATCTTTCTGAAGAAACCATTCAGGTTTTGCTTTCCCTGCACTACTACAGAAAAACAGAACTTCAGGTAACTTTGAGAACTCAACACATATTCCCATTTCTCCTGATCCTCCCTCCCACTGCTTTTTATTGCTATCTACTCAATTGCAGAGGACTGCTCAAGAAAACAAAAGCAATGCACACTAATCAAATTCAAAGGCGGTAAACTGTGAAACAAACTATCATATTAATTCCACAGAGATCTAAAAAGTGTTCCAAATGGTAAAGATTCTGCAAAGGTAACTTTACCAAGTGTACATTGTCCAAAACTTCAGAAGTGAAAGTAACTACGCCTTATTTTTGCCCTTTGCCATTGCAGGTCAGTTTGTGCAAAGACATCTGAAAAAGTTGTTAAAACCATTAATTTAATTTGTGGTTAAAGTGGTATAGACTGCTGCATCCAAAACAAAGTAGTAAAAGGAAATCAATGAATCTAAAAATTCAGATGGTTACATCATACTTCCTAAGAAATTCTCGGGAGCATCTGGAACTCCTCTCTCCTCTTGTTATCCTACTCACAAAAGCTTCAGGTAGCACAGGTAAAACATGCTGCATCACTAGGTGACTTGGGAAAGGAAAAGCTTAAGAAACAAAGTGATCCCTAATTTAATCCTGACTTTATTCAGTTTCCGTTCTGGCATTGAAAGCATAAAAAGAAACAAGACACTACAAACCTCAAAAAGCTCTGCAGGAAAGGGTGCTCACAGACTTCCTATATACAGTTTCTCAAATCCTTTCCTAATGCCCACCTTCACCTAAAATTCCTCAGCAACAGTAGATCACATCAAATACTTTTAACCTTGCAAGCACAGGCTGTCCTGCCACATTAACGTTTACAAACTTACTCCCCTAGGGTGACAAGAGTCCAGGATGCTTTCCATTACCCGGAGGTACATCTGAAAGAACTTTCCTCATTGCAGTAGAGCCATTTGGGATTAAAATCCCAAATCAAGCTCCAGATAATCTACTTCAATTTTTGTTAGTTGGTCTTTAAAGAAAAATAACTGAAAAAGGTCAAATCAACAACTGTTCTTAAGATAATAGTGTATTTGCTGCAAATAAGTTTAAATTTGAGAACTCACCTACAGTTGTCACTGTATCCAAATCAATCTTAGAACAAACACCAAGTGTTGAAACATCTTTTGTTTTTCCAAATGTTTTTGAATCCCTAATGGAACTGACCAAATAGAAGATAAAACCCTTTCACAGAAGCTGCCCCAGCACCTGTAATTGCTCTGAAGCAAGGGAACTTCCTTCTCCTCTCTTAATGTGTACTTTGGCACATTTTTATAGTGGGCATGGCTCAAGCAGCAATTATTTGTACTTGATCATTCATCCTTTGAAGAGTGCAGTCAGAAGAACACAAGCCACATTTTGAATTTAATCAGCCATTTCAGCAGCCAAATGCAGGCAATGTCAAATGATACCTTCTCAGCACTTTGTTGTCTTCTCAGTGATGGGTAACAGGATTAATTATTAAATCTTCTTAGGACTGAAGGCACAAAGCCTTCAGATGTATTCCAAAGCAAGCTGCATTTGTTTTTCAATTTGAACTCAGGAAATTTAAATTTAACAAAAAAAAAAATTGCAGCCTATATAATATGGAAATGACTTCAGAAGAGCAGTCACCTGAAAAACTGTAGTTAGCCCTTATTTCTCTTGTGCAAATAGCCTTATAGAACAGCACCATACAGTAACTTCAAATGGACTGCATGGAAACAGATGATGACTTCTTTACTACGCAGAAACAGGGACAAGACTTTCTGAGAGGTTATTGTTACATCTCTGAATAACACACCAGTGAGTACACACTGGCACTGGAAGTGTTGAGGGTATTAAAGAACAAACTCTTGGCAACTCAACCTTTAAAATACCACCTATTGCCTATATGTGTGTCCAAACAAGGGACCAAATCCGAGGTTTAAGCTCCTGGCTGCTTATCTTGATGGGTGCAGATGATTTTCTTCAAAAGATAAAAATGACAGTAATTATGGGAAACTTGTTTTATGCAAATACTGACCAAAGCCTCATCTCAGAAAGAATCTGAAATTAGAGATAATGGAGTCAGCAATTTGCACTAAGTTATTACTTATTCACAGAATCACAGAATAGTCTGGGTTGGACAGGACCTTTAAAGGTCATTTCGTCCACATTACTCAGAGTCTCATCAAACATCACCTTGAATGTTTTCAGAGATAGGGTGTCTACTTCCTCTCTGGACAGTCTGAGTCAGTGTTTTATCATCCTTCTTGTAAAAAATTTCTTTCTTAAATCTAGTCTCAATATACCCTTTTTTAGTTTAAAACCATTCCCCCCTGTCCTATTGCAACAGGCCCTGTTAAAAAGTCTGTCCCCATCTTTCTTATAAGACCCTGTTAAGCACTGAAACACTGCAATAAGGTCTCCCAGGAGCTTGCTCTTGTCCAGGCTGAACAACCCCAACTCTCTCAAGCCTTTCCTCATGGTAGGGGTGCTCCATTCCTCTGATGATTTTTGTGGTCCTCCTCTGGACTCATTCCAACAGGTCTATGTCTTTCTTGTGCTGAGGACTCCAGAGCTGGATGCAGTACTCCAGTGGGATCTCATGAGAGTGGAGTAGGAGGGCAGAATCACCTCCCTTGACCTGCTGGCCACACCTTTTTGCAGCCCAGGACAGGGCTGGCTTTCTGGGCTGCAAGTGAACATTGCCAGTTCATGTCCAGCTTTTCATCCACCAGTTCTGCAAAGCTTTTCATGTCAGGGCTGCTCTCAATCCCTTCATCCCACAGACTGTATTTGGAACTGGGGCTTGCCTGGCCCAGGTGCAGGACCTTGCACTTGGCTTTACTGAATCCCTTATAAGGTTCCCGTGGGCCCACTTCTTGAGTTTGTCCATATCACTCTGGATGATATCCCATCCTTTGGGAGTGTCAACTGCACCACTGAGCTCAGTGTGGGAAGAGACGTTGCCATTGGAGACTGAGGCAAAAAAGTAGTTGAGTATCTCAGCCTTCTGCTCTTCCATTGTTACCAGTCTGCCAGTCTTGCTTTCTTTGACCTTCCTTTTCTGGCTAACATACCTGTTGAAGTCCTTCTTTTTATTCTTTGCATCCTTGCCAAGTTCAGCTTCAGCTTTGCCTTGGCCTTCCTAAACCCAATCCTACACAACGGGGCAGTGTCCCTATACTCTTGCCATAATACCTGTCCCTGCTTCAACTGCCTGTGCATTTGCTTCCTGCCCTTTAAAATCAATTCATTCATGCTGGTCTCTTGCCTTCTTTTCCTGATTTCTCACACCTGGGGATTGAGTCCCCTTGTGCTCTATGGAAAGCATAAATGGTTTAGTTTATACCAGTTGTTTCAGTTTCTTAGAAACAGTCAACACTGCATGATGCAGATGTGTTTACAATTAAGGGCTCATTGTAATTTACATCATTTTTAATTGCAACATTTTAACTTAAGTTTTATGGTTTTATTTTCTATCCATCTATCTACCTAGAAATTAAAGAATCACACATAGAGAAAATCATACTTTTTAAAAGTTCTTATTCACGCATTGTTTTCAGTCACCATAAGAATTTGACAGCATTTTCGCAATACACTGTGATATTATAATGTGAAATTAATGAAAAATAATTTTTTTCCTTCTGGAAATATCTGGTTACCCTATTACTGTAGTAAATTTGTCAAATATGAAGCAATTCATCATGGAATTTTAACCTTCCCCCCTGCCCCTTCACGCACATGTATGCTTGACATTATCTGAAAGAATGACTATCACAGTTCAAAAAAGGTTTTCACACTTTCACATCATGAAAACAAATCAACTATTATTTCAACTGACCTAAGACACTGTTCAGCTTTTAACTCTGATAACTGTTTATTTTGGCAGGACTCATCATGAAGATATTAAAATCTTCACTGAGAAACATCTTACCTTTATTTGGAAGCCCCCACCCAAACAATCACAGGATATAGATGAAAAAAAGTTAAAAGGCTTGCTATAATAGGTTATTAAAAAAAAACAAAATCAGATTTAGAACCACATAACTTCTTTAATTTCTAATTTGTGTAAATATCTTAAACATCAGTTATTCCACTGCTTCCCCCAGAGGGCCTAATTTTAGCAAAAATTCTATAAAGGAAAAGTGAAACCAAGGTCATAGCTAATCAGAGAAATATATATCCACTTCCTTGTATCAGAAGCACACTATGAGCCAATACAGCCAACCAATCCAAAGCCACTAAATACATTCTTCAAGGGTAATATATACATTCTCATGAGTACTGTAGACCTTGCTGCAGAAGGTGATTAAGATAAAGGAATTCACTGTAAAACAAACAAAATAAAAATAATACTTACCTTTGTCTGCTGTTACTGTGCAAGGGCTGGTCATTCTGCAAGTGGATGGGTGAGGCTGCCCGCTTTGGTGAAGAAAGGGACTCTCTGGGGGTTTGCTTTGGTGATATTGGCACTTCGTTATAGGAGGAAGATTCTCGTCCAGAAAGTGAAAGGGAGACAGAACTATCCAAGTTTGCTGAAGGGTCAGAAGCCTGTCTAATGGCACTGTCATCATCTGCTTTTCTAGCACTCTTTTCATTTGAGAGGTTGTCCTTTTCTTCACGGCTGGAGTACTCTTTGGAATCAGAAATTACACTCTTTGACCCCTTTGTCTCAGTCCTGGACAAATAAAGGGTGGCATAGTCCTTGTTTTCATCATCTTGCCTTTCACTTTTCACTCCCTTTCTTTCCCCACTGTCGGGATCTTTCCTTGCTCGCGTATATCTGGATGAGTAGTCAGAATCCAAATCAGAATCAAGAGATAATCCATACTTTTCTGCCAGCTGGCGTCGCCTCTCTGCCTTGTACCTAGCTATCCTCTCTGCTTTTGACTCTAATTCCTGGACATCCATGTTTCCTGTACTATACAAGGGCTCTGTGTTACCTCCTGTGATTTCTGATCGGTATCTGGATGATCTGGGTTGTTTTTCTACAGAAGAATCTGAAGTTTCCTCCTCTTCATTTGATCTTCCTGTCAAAAGTACAACATATATGAGCAAGTCCATCCCAAAACTCCAAGTATCCCACCCATCACTCAAATCAAGTGAACTAAAAGCTTCCCCTTTTCTTACAAATCAAAATGACTGCATAGACACATTATATTTTTGCACTTTAGTCTCCAAAAGCACATACAAATGATTAAGAAATGTGTATTAGTAATACTTCTTTAAGAAGTAACTCTTTAATAATTAATAGTTCTCATATCACATTGTTGTTTTAAAGCAATAAGGATAATCAACTTTTTTCAAATAAGACAACTGGAGACTTACAAGGCAAGTCAAAAAAAAAACCCACCCTGACACAGTTTTTCTGTAGAACTCTTTTCCACGGACTGGACTGCACAACTGATAGGGTAGTAAACATGAAGTAATTCAGCAATGCAAGACTGAGTGCAATATGCTGCTTACCTAGGTGGGGACTGTATGGATCAGTCGCACGCATATATCTTGGTGTATCTTCCTCTAGTAAACGGTGTGTGACTGAACCTGGGCAATTTTGTAGAAGCATAGGTTGTGTATCATTTTCAATTCCCTCTAAGCGTCTAGCTATTCTCTCTTTTCTGAAAAATATGTGAAAAATGTGAAAACAGGTATCTTGAAAATTTGAAGGGACAGTTTCTAAGAGGAGGTTACAAAACAAGTTGCGTGTTTTGTTTTACAGGCCAAAGACTTTTTTACCTTTTCATTTCCAAAAAATCTCGGTTGTTTGGTTCAAACAGTTTTCTTAATTCTGAAACTGAGACAACAAAAGATTATGTAGTTTATAAGCTACTAGGTTTCAGAAACTTGCTAAAATGCTTTAGAATAAGAAGGAACAGTCAAATAAAGTTCAGAGTTTTGAAATAGCTTTCATCAGGAAATGAGCATTTTCCTTGTTTTCCTAGTTTATTAAGCTTGTGTTGTCAAAAGTGCATTAGACACGCAGGTGTGATCACCACCTCCAGGTTCTTCCAAGCTGAACTCGAATCTGCTATTGTATCCTAGTAGTTTTCAAGACATAGCATATACTGGACAAGTTGTATTTTGGTTAGCTGAGATCAAGCTCACATGCCATGGTAACCTGTTTCAAAATCAGGTAGTATGGAATTACTGCTTTCCTTGTCTACACAAAAGTCAGGGACTGACTATGTTTAAAGAGAAACAGTGTCCCCCCTAATTCTTACTTTCCTCCACTCCCCTATATTGAGCAAATCCCAAGAATCCCAGTGACTCATTGCTAGAGTGAAAATTACAGTGTCATGATATTCCTGCATGGATAATTACCTTCTACTTTGCTAACTTTCCCCTGTAGTTTAAATTGGACATACTTTTCTTCACTTCCTCTAAACTTTTTGCCGCTGTTATGTGCTACTAGACAGCTGCCACAGTTCAAACAGTAGTGAACCAAGAGGAGGCATGATAGATGAAGTAATCCCTATATATAGACATGTATGTGCACATGGAAACCACACTGGAGCAGTAAGTGCTACGTAAACAAGTGTGGTGTGACTTCTTACCACCAGGAAAAGAAACCATCCAGGTTGTCAAAGGATGCAGTGGATGGGGATGAGTGTGTGTGTGTGTGCACCTAACACACACACATGCACATACATCCACCCCCTGGAATCACTGCCTTGGCAAATATGTAGTTCTAAAAGCTCTGTGCACCTATTCTGACGCAATGCACCTCCGGGGTTCTAACTATGTTGACCCAGGGATAAAAAGTCAAAGCAAGCTAAAATCTACTGCCTGCTAAATTGGCCAGAGATTGCCATCAGAAACGCCTGATGAGTCAGGACTGTCTAGCAGACATTGCTCTACTGCAGAAGTAAATCTATGACCTCTTCTTTGCTACCAGAGTTCATTGCTCTAGATACTTACAAGATAAACATTATTGAAACACCACCCTTTTAAAGGTCAGATGCACCTTCCCTTCTCTCCCTTCCCTGTATTGCAAGAACATACAGGCATAGCTAGGTCAGGGCTTCAGCTCAGCTGACACATCCAGGAAGTTTGCTGTAGTTAATACCAGTGCTCATACCTCATAGATACAACTGACACTGGATGTCGTATCAGCCTTATGTGCTGAAAAGCCACTAGGACTACAGATAAAATGTCTTGGATCAGCAAGAATGAACATATTCTGATCGTGACTCAAAGATGCAAATGAATGAGATATGAACACAATGTCTGAGGCTACAGATGAATGCTTGCTGAGAATGTGTAATGAACAGAGAAAAGAAATGAACATGACCACTCTCAAAAACAACCCCTTTAGTCTGTATTTCTACAGAAAACAAACTTTAGCTAGCCAACCTAATTTCTGAAGCCAGGTTAGCTCAGATTGTGGTCACACCATGAAAAAATCTAACATGTACACATTTGAAGCAGAGTAGCTCAGGATGCAGCTACTTAACAATGCTAACAGGGCATCCTGAGCTAACCCAGGGGACACCTCTTCCATGCCTCAGTTCAGCATCTGCAGCAAAGCAGATCGAAGTCTATGCCTATGCTACTGTCCAAGTTGACAGTGCAAGATAGCCACTGAAAGTCAGTAAATTCCAAGCATACATCTCTGGACATGGATAGAAACTGGACTTGGGCAATGCAAAATTTGCATTCTGAACCAACACCAAAGCAAAGATGAGCCCTCACATTGTGTTTTCACAGACTTTTCTCTCAATGCACGGGCAGTTTCCACTGTTGCTCTGCCTACTCAAGCTGTGCTAGCAGTGGAACCGTAACGAACAGAGAACTTACTCCTATGAAACCAGCCTTCATTTCAGATTCACACCAAAGGAAATGATTTCTCATAAATACTTTGCTCTAACCTCCCCAAATCTACTTCTGTTTAAGTATGCTCCTCTAGCTACTGGAGTTTTTCTGTTCTATCTGTTGGCTATACACACATAAAAAGGTCAAAACAAAACCCATAATTATTCTGTCACTTCAGACATAGGCCTCTAAAGCTCACAGTTATTAAAACGACATTCCATCCAAATCGTAATAATTTTTCTTCCCTAGTCACCAATTTATACAGTCATTAAAACCATCATCAGAGAACAGATCTTTTACACAACTTTAGTAAAGTTCTAAAGCATAGCTTCATACAATAGCAAAAGTCTTCTTCCCTTTCCCCCCACCCCCAGAAAAGGAAACGTGACCATAAGTTGTCTACATACAAGAAATGTAGAACATCCAAAGAACTCCCAGAAGCATTAGCTCAACACCCTCTTGGCTACATGTTAGCTGAAGTTCCAGAGATTCTACTACCACTTTGCAGTCCTAAAAAGAGCACTGGTCCCATGAAGAATCTCTCCAACACCTTCCCAAACAACATAGGACAAAAATAGCATGGGACTACTCTATGCTGCCTTACACTTTTTCCACACTTGGGATTACAGACAGTAATTTCAGTTTAGTTGGCCAACATCTGCAGAGTTTTTCTGTAAAAGCAGTTCCAGCACTATTCTTCTTTTCATGAGGTAAGGAAAAAGAAGCAAACCCCTCCCCTCCCCAAAAAAAAATTAAATGCAGGAATTTTTCTACTCTAATAATTTCTTTTTGATGAATAAAATATTTTACTTCAAAACATGAAAGCCAGTTGGAGACATTTCACTCCCAAGGATACTGGTTGACCCTGGTAAACTTAGGTGACCAGGTTTCTCCTTTTTAATTTGCAATTTGAATAGGTTGGTACCAATTTCCATCTGTTCATGGGATGTTTTTTCCATGTGACCATCAGAAACTACACCATGGCAGTGTTAGAACAGTAACAACACTTCTACCTAAAAAGTAGCACAAAGATGTGATTCAGCACACAGGAAAAGATTAAGAAGCTTAAAATAATTAATTTCACAGTAAAAGCTCCTTATCTAGATTAATTCATGGCAACACAATTTGTAAGCACCAGTGGTCACTTAAGGGCAAGAGGAAGAACAGCCACAGTTCAGAAACAGCCCCAAACTTGAGGCTTTATTTTATTTTTATTGAGCTGGATGCTATGGTAGAATACCCTCCAAGGTAGACTGCCAAGAGGCATCTTAATTCTGGTAAGTGTAGATCTTCTAAACAAAATTTACCTTAGAACACCAGTAATCAGGAAAAGCAGTATTGTTCCATGTCTCGTTCCAGAATAAAAACCAACAAATACATTTGGAGTCCACCTCATAAAAATGTTTTTAAAAGTCCTTAAATTAAGGTGAAATATTTCTTATAGAATTCAGAAATCTTTCAAAAACATTTGCTACAGAATATAAACTCAAGCATACTTTGATTTTCACTAAATAATTCAAGAGAATTAACTTTCGCTTCTACCTCAACTGTCTCAAATGATAAATATGGAACTGCTGTTTTCTTCAGAAGTTATTCAGACTAAGACAGAAGTTTAAGAACAAAGAAACCCAAACCAAAGCCTGTGCTTACTGCAGCTCCTTTAGCACGTAAGACAAAAACTCAGTGTAGTCAGTTGGTCATGCAAGCACAGTAATTCTACCAACCAAGGGGACTGGAAAGAGCTATGACTACAAGTCAAGTTAATATTTTGATTTCAGGATTAATCTAACTGTACAAAGAAGCCTCTCTGAAGTTTTGAATTTCAACTACTTCTTAACCTATTGAAAACTAGGTAAACAAAGCTGAACTTTATGAAGCAGAGATATAGCAAGGCCTTATAAAAGAGCACTGTTATTCATCCCTTGCTTCACCCCTCAGGCATACTTCATATGAAAAAGAAAATTCATCTACAAAACATTTGTGCCTAAGTAATTTTAACTGTGCCTTGTATTTGCATAAACTAAACTTCACATGCTGTTAAATTACCACTTGTGTTAGCAATGTGTCTCCTTTACTTACCTTTCGGAAGTACTGCTAAGAGATTAGCATCAATATCCTTTGTGCTGTTTGCAAGTTCTTCTTTATCTTCAAGTGAGAACTCCTTCTGAAAACTGAAAGCAACATCTGTTTTACAGAACTGTGGATATTTCTGCTACAAATGAAGTAAAGCCAAGATGTAATCAATTTACTGTAAGATAGTCTAACACAGATACGCAAGAAAATATTTTCCATAGGAATGAGCTAAGAAATAACCCAAAGAAAATCAGAAAGCCAAACCTAACATAATTTGAAACGTGTTTGGAACTGACTGTGACACATTTTTGCATTAAATTACTGACTGGAGACTGCCTTCAAAATGCTATACTAAGCAATTACATTTGAAATAATCTGTATCAAATGGTTCTCCATAAATATTAAAACATATGTCATCAAATGCAGTACTGTATGTACACTCCACCTAGCAGCCTTCTGCATGACTGCCCTATTGTTGTTACTGCACTGTTCTCTGGATTTTACATGGTTTATAATACATTAATATGAGCATCAGTCAGGTAATTTAATTTTATACTATGTATTTTCAAAACAAGAAAAATGTTCACTTAGGTGAAACAAAATATTTCTTTAAACATGTCCATTAAATATACACATTTTAACTGTAAAATGTAAGTGTCATAATGGTCTAAAGTAGATACTAACTGTCTATAGAGATTTTTTGGTAGGAAGCGTTCCTCCTTGTAAGCAAGATTTTTTTTCTCTGATTATGAAAAATAGAGAGCAAACTGCTGTATTCTGGCATTATGACTTCTAAGCTATCTCAACTGGGTATAAGAAAATTTATACTGGTCTTAAAACATTTAGTAAATTGGGTAGACAGGTGTAACAGATAAAAATCCTCACAGTGATCCTAGGCTCTTCATTTTGCCATGGTAGTGATGTGCCATATGATTTACTGTCATTCTGATAAGAAAAACTATGCAGTCTTACTGTTAGAAAATCCTTCCTAGGACAGATTTTAAATGGCACTTTTCCCCCAAAGTTATTTGGTTAGAAAAGAAAAAAATAGGAAAAAAAGAATTCTGTACTCATTATTTCAAAAGAACATTTCTCATTGGATGGAGTTTTAACATATAATGACTAGTAACATTTTTCATTAACTCCTATTAGTATTTGCATGTTTATTGATTATAAATAATATTCCTTTGTAGGACATTGAGGAGAGAATAAGATCCTTGAAATGACAATGAAGAAATTGGGCTGTGTCACATCCAGGCACCCTGCCACCTGCTGCAAATTGTGTCCAACAACTGCACTTATAGAAATTATTCCAGGTACTGCCAAGAAAAGCAATGTTAGTCACTACAGAAAATTGCAAATAGAAGATGAAGAGCTGCAAAAAGCTGTCCATTAGAGAAAACTGTACCCTTACCGGGCAAAACCACTGTAATTGAACTAAACAAAACCCAAAATACAGTAAAGAATAGCACAAAGCAGCCACAAGAAAATGGGTGCATGTGTCATCTGACACTGGGCAGAGACTCAGACAGTTAACAGCATGTTTGTATATGCCTAACCCCACACTGCCAATACTCATGATTCTTACTAGTTTCACAATATGTTATTTTCTTACAGACACAGCTTCTGGAGAACCCTGGGTGGAGAGATTCCCAGTTCCCACTTGAAAGCAGTTTCTACTCCTTTTGGCTGAGCATGAGTTTGAAAAATGAAAATAATATTGGCCCAAGGCTATAAACCACCCCCAAATTTATTT
Organism: Lepidothrix coronata; assembly: GCF_001604755.1. Classification (NCBI taxonomy): domain Eukaryota; kingdom Metazoa; phylum Chordata; class Aves; order Passeriformes; family Pipridae; genus Lepidothrix; species Lepidothrix coronata. The sequence goes on from NW_016690260.1 coordinate 2,762,780, forward strand.
TGTCAAATCAATTTGATTACTTAAGACAAAAGGGTCGAGGGACCCAGCTCATGACTTTTGAATATCTGTGCTTTATTTAGCAGCATCTCCACTTGCTTCCATAATGTTTGTGACAGTGCAGCACCTTAAGTTTCCATAAACACGGGACTCTGTACAGAAAAGCATTCACTCATACAGCAAAAGCCTTGTTTAAATTAATTATGCACTAACACCGACCACTATGTCTCATTCCTACATGAATTTCCAAGGGTAAAATCATACAGAATCAAGACTGGCTCTAGCCTGCTGGTTCTAAAAAGAACAGGATTATTGGATTGTTTGTGGATTCCTCAACAATCCTTAAGTAAGTACTATAAACTAGTTAGGTTCACTCCAGGGAGTTCCAGGGACTCTGAAGCCAGAGATAATCAAAACTCAGTCTAAATGTCTTTTACTGGGTTTCCATCCATTCATTCTCATGCCAGTGTTGTTATTTACCTTTCTTATTTTTCTTAACAGAAGTTACCCATATGTACTTAGCTTCCTCAAAACAGGTTCTCAGTTTCATTGATTATCTGTAAAAATGTTCTCTGCTTATTCTAGTTTTAAGTCATCTTTTTCTGCATATTATGACCAGAATTGGATAGTCTGGATTCCAGACCTGGGTCTTAGCAGTATCTTACAAAAATAGGAATTTTAGTAGAGAAAGCATTATTATATGACTAGTTAGTTGAATGCTGGGATCTACAACACATTTGCCTTTTTATATCTACACTATATTGGCTGCTGAATCCTGAGACAGAAACTAATATGCCAAGGCTTTGCTTTCATCAGTTGCAAGTGACAGAAAAATTTATCAGCCCCCAATGCACAACTGTGCACTTAGTGTTATTACATTACATCCTTTTTCTATTACTCCTCAAGGTCATCCAGTTCTTCCTGTATGTGAGCTCCCTCCTCCTTTGTACAGAGGGTGGCTTGCAATCTTTGCTCACTGGCAGATTTCACTAAAATTCTTTAAATAACTACAAACTTCCTAAGTTTAACCCTAACTGGGCTACACAGCATCACAGGTTATTTGCTTAGTGAAAGTCCCTTCATAGTTTTCCCTATGCCCTCATTTTACATTTCCCTCTGGACAGACTGTCAACATCTATTTACTTGTTTATTTTTTAAAGGATTAACAATTTTCATATACTATTTAATCCACTATTGAGGAGTTTTATCTCTTCAGAGGCTTTTTTTCCTCTCTCTAGCTAAGCTGCAGGTGGCATTGCTTGGTTTAAGTATTTGCACATGAAAAAACCAAAATGTTTTAATCCAATATATAATAACATTGCTTTCACACACACAGAGGATTCAGAGACAGAGCACTGCTCTGAAGATGACAGAGTCAAGCCAAACAATTGGGTATTTATGGACTAATATATCAAATTAGTTCTAAAAATGAAAGTAGGCATATTTAGGACATGTCACAGTATTCAATAAGAACATTCATTAGGAATCCAAATTGAGTTGGAACGATGTTAAAGCAATTCCAAATAGTAAAAAAAAAGAAACAACCCCCCCCAAAAATAAAATTACAGGACACTACTCATAAACGTTTTTAAAAAAATAAACTCATAAGTAATTCCACACCAAGACTTCCCTTTTTCCCTTTTTTCTCAAAGAGAAATATCCATATGTCTCCCTGCTTTATTAGTTGCTCTGCTGAAGAAGGAGTTGCATCAATTCAGTTGCTTAAGTAGAGTCAGATAGTCAGACTTGAATTGCCAGATATATTGTACCTTCAAACTCATCCACAACTCTCTTCTAGAAATACCACAACTACATCTAGTCATGTTATAAATTTAGGTGCAGATTCTGAACAGATATGTTCAGTACCATGAATTTCCACACTTACCAGCTAGGCTCTGCACATTCATTATTAAAATAATTAAGGCATACAAGAGGTTCTCTAAATGAAAAAAAAATAAATTAGAAATTTGCAAGAATTCTTTCTTAAAGTCCTTGTTAAATCTGGAACTGAAAGAGGAACTTCTCTTCCTTTCCTTGCCTGAAACATAGCCTGTGACCATGGTTCATGAAATGCAATCAACAGCAAGAGGTCCCACCAGTTTGTTTCACACAGGATTTGTGTGTGGTTTGGCCTCAGGTTCCCAACAAACTCATTATACTCTCCAGTGTTCAGGAATTCAGATGATTCCTGTTAAGACACAGGCAACAATATTTCACAATCTCAATAGTTTTTCTTAAAAAACATTGTATAATGCAGCATTAGTAGAGTACTTGACAGTCTCAGTATTTATACTGATCTGCCAACTTCCAAAGTAAGTGTGGGTGGTATTCTATACATCAGGGATTCCAGGCTGCAAACTTCCTCTGCTGCTGCTGCAGCAGCATACAGTTTCTAAATAGCTGCCCCACTAACCTAGTTACATGCCCAAAAGCAACCAGAAGTTTGATCCAAATGCCATTTGGTAACACTGACCTGCCATCCCACTTAAAGCTACAGGATATACTGAGATTTTATGATTGAAATACAAAATCCACTTGGATACCTGCCAGCTAGGTTCTTGGTGTTCACTCCTCTTTCCCTACCTCCAGGAGAATTTTCTTCCCTGGACCCTTAAGTAAAAGGTCCATTCTACAGTCATACCCTCCTCTGCTACTCTTATTTCTACTTTCCCCTACCTGCTTTCATAACACAGTGTGTCTTGTACACCTATTCTCTCCATCTCTCTACAGCACATAAGAAACAATGTGACAGGGAATCAGGTGTGCTCCAGGTGGTGTGCCTTGACTAAAAAGAAGTTTGCAAAGTGAGCCTGTGTGCTGGCAGATTCCTGTGCAGCTGAGCCAACATCACGGCTGGTTGCTGGGGCAAGAGTCAGTTCCCAGCTCCCTGATCTCTTCTCTGTGCCATTATGAATGAGTCCAGTAAGCACAAATGTGGACACCAAAAACAGCTGGAGCAAGGATGGGAAGAGAGAGGGAACATGATTTGCCATCTTGCTTAGCTGTATCCCCTTATTCAGGCTCGTGGAACCATGTCCTAAGAATGCAGGCACAAGGCAGCACAGCCCTGCAAGGAAACAGCAACACCACCTGTCCATTCATCTCTGCAGTGTCCTGCCTCATCTCTCTCCCCTAGATTGCTGACAAAGCTCCCTGCAAGGATGTATAATTAATTCATCCACTTCAGTCACCTTCTTTTACAGACAGGTAAGTACTCCAGGCTGGTTCACTGGTCTGTATCGTGTCCATGCCACACAAGGAAAAATGTGCACTGCAGTGGCAGGAGGCCCAGTGCAGAGTGGGACTTTTCCCTGAGCAATTCCAGCTATAGATTTTAACATTACTTAGGAGACAGTTGGTCTTTTCAATACCCATTCAGAGCATCAGCTCTGTGCCAGAGCTTGGTCTTGTGAGAGGACCAATAATCACTTTTCCTGACAAAAGAATAAATGCAGATTCAAGCAATGACTGCAAGTTACTGCAACCAGTGATATTCACCGGGCAAGATGAGCTCCACCTTACCTTAACGCTCTCTTCCGTAGGAGCAATCGTGAAGGTTTAAATCTGACTGAGTTTCCCTTGGCAAAATCTGCAAAATAGAAAAAAAACACAACATTGTGAAGATGCTGTAATAAACGGGGAACTTTTGGTAAACTAGGTTGTAGCCTCCAAGCATAGCCTTTCCACTGCAAAAGACTGTGCCTTTTCTCTAGGCAAACAGCACAATCTGGCATGTCCAAGATGGTGATAAAACCAAGCCTTGCAAAAATGAGTACAGACAGTAGACATCCTAAAAACATCAACGCTTTATGGAACTGCCATGTTCTACTCTTAGTATCTGTGGTGTAATATTGCAGTCTGGGATGATCACTTTAACTTCTCGACTCAGTTTCCCAGCTTATAAAATGGACAGTAGACATGTTTATGATGCACTCTGCAAATGAGAAATGCTGCAAGCAGAAAGAGCCTTTTTGGCTGCAGCCTAGCATATAAAAACTGCATATTCACTGCAGAAGTCAGAGATGTCCAGCTGAGGATCTGTTGCAACAGTATTACACCATCCATGACAGACAGAAATTGCTGTCTACTGTTTGGAAGCTCCCATGTTTTTTTCTGAAAAGCATTAGAAGTAAAGCCTTAGCTTTACTTTGACAGAGGAACACGTGTTTACACTGAGAGCAGATGCAGCCTCATTTTCAAAAAGTATGTATTACAAAGTCTCTAGGTTCCCAAACCTTTGTGAACTATAACAAGCAATGGGCAATCTCCCCACTCTCTCCCAGATTTAGCTTTTTCATTTCTGCAATCAAGTGCATCACCAGAGGGTCTAAATGATAACCAGTGGCAAGGGGTCCAGTGCTCCAAGTACCATCTCCACCTCCATCCATTCAACAACGAGGATGCTATTAAGAGACCTTAGAGAACTGCTGGCCAGGAAGCAGGGGAGCACCTGGTCAGTGACTGCTGTTGAAAAGTACATAAAGCTACTAATAACTTACTCACAATGGAAAATTGTCTTCTGTCCCCATCTGTATTAAATCTACTACCTCAAGACCTTAAATTAATAAACAGTTGGTCACTGATACAGCAATCATTTAACTATTTCAAAGAAGATCTAACTGGTAGCAACAATTTTTTGCTTATGCAGAATATTTTAAAGTCAGGGTAGAATGTCCTTTATTTTTGCAGAAAGGGTATAATGCAAGTTATAGCTGACAATATGGGTCTTAATTTAGAGAACGTATATTTTGTCTATATCTTTCAAAACTTTTCATCCTCTTTCACTTCTTTCTGCCATCTCTACAGGTATAAAGATTAAAAAAAAGGTAAAAAAAAGTAACAAAGAATTTCAACAGCTTGATAAAGAAGCTTAAATTGTGCAAAAAAGCATTTTTTAGGCATCTGCTACAAGTCACTGCAGATTTCAAGCAGCTCTGCTAATAGCATTCTTCAACTTTAATAGGCAACTTTTTCCTGTTTTTGTTAACATTCATTTTCTCTTTCCATTAAATGGAGAATAAAGCACATAGATTACACAGAAACCTCTTGCTAAACCAAAACAGAGTATTATAAGAAAAACAGTGTGAATGGTATATAAATCATTATATTTTACACTACAACATTAAAAGAATACTCCATGCCATAAGCATCCTCTAAAAAAGGCCAGATTTACATGATTTTGAGAAGACTATGCACTAACTTTCAAAGCCCAGCTCAGTATCAGCTTAGCTAATCAGAACCAGGCATATCTTAAATTTATAGCTGTTCTACAGGATACAACCCATCCTAGAATTTTTGGCACTGAAACAGCTGTCCACCATGAAAACCACAAGCAGACCACAGAGAAATTCTGCCTACCCTAGCCAAAACGGGGGAGGGAATATGAGAAAGGAAGAAAGTAGCCTGCATTGCTTCCCTGGGAGCAGGGAGGGAGAAGGGCTGCTAAGACGGGGCACATAAGCCGGTTTGGCTCTTGCTACCCATTAAACACATTCAGTAACATCATAGACACCACATTTATGCTGCCTCAAAAACATCTTAAAACTTTGCTGTATTTCACAGGGGTGAGCTCCAATTTTCCCCCACACCCTAAACACAGAAAAACCTAGCAGGCAATTATATTCTGTTACACAGTTTTGATATTTTATGTATTTCCTCCTGTTCAAATTAAACACCATGTGGGGGGGATTAAAGTCCAATAAAACTTACTTACCACAATACAGAAGTCTTAAATACAAACACAGGAGGAAAAGTAAAACAACTGTGCATCAAAAGACAATAAATATGCTCAACAAAGAAACATCAGTTTAGTAGAGTCTTATTCAATGGTTAATTTAAAGATAAAAACCCACCCTCACAGCACCTGATACACAGAAGGAAAATATTTGCAACAGCATTTTGTTCTTTCTTTTGCTGAAGAATTCTAAACATGTTCATAATCACATTAAAGAAATTTTAAATATTTGCATTTAAAATTAAGAGTATATTCACTGAAGTGTAAATCAAACTTGCTCACAAGTTTAACCATTTGTTCAGTCTAGTTCCCCTCCCTCTTAGGTACAAGCTACCGGATAAAACCACTATCCATAATTTAACACATAAGAAATTTCAAATGCTGAATTCAAAAAGAAAAAGTAGATGCAACCTTCCAGTGTTACTTAGTATATTTAAAGGCCCTAAGTCGGTGGCATGCTAAGCTAATTAAAAGATCCATCTAATCGGATCTTTCAAAAGTGCCCTTTAGGAAATAATGAAATAGCCTATTTGACTAACTGCATACTGATTGCTAAAGTACCTAATGCAGCTGCAGAAGATCCAGTCAAACAATATTTACACATGCATACATATATACAAGAGATTAAACACACACAAATGAACTGTATTTTCTTCTATCTACTTGGAACTCTTACCTTGCTCCTCAGAGTATTTAACATTTCCCAAATAGCTGGAGATCCAAGGATTTCTGAACATGGTTGCAGAAACAAAGGATTCGGCAAAGAGAAACTACAATAGCAGCTAATTCTCCACCAGCCACAGCCCTAGGCCTGTCTTAGCAATATCGTGTAGAGATTTTTCATAGCAGAGGACTGGAGCTGTCAGGCTATCGCGTCCCAGGGAGTACAGTAAATGCATAGCAATAGGCTGCAAGCCGGAGCAGCTCAAGCCAGTAATCAGATTACAAACAGAAATTAGGCACATGAATGCTAAAACAGATTGGGCAATGGTGATTGGGAGATTTATAATATTACCACTTCAAAGATCCAGCCAAATCACACACTATATTCCTGCAAAATGAACGCAGAACCCCTAAATCCTCGTATTATGAAAACAAGCAAACAAAAAAGCCCCAACAACAACAAAACCAGAAAAAACCTCCAAGAAGAAGAATAATTCCTTCATATCTCTAATCAGGATAAACTGCAGTGCTAGCTTAAGAAAAACAGCATTCAGGCTGCCAAAAAAATGGACTCTGTTAATCATATCATTATGCTTAAATGTTTTGCTTAACTATTAGTTGGAACATTTAAAACAGACAAGATTTATGGATAACATATGAGCAAAATTACTGGTGGGGGTGGGGATTAAAGAACAGACACCACAGCTCCAAATATTTTAATTCGAGACAGAAGGTGCAAAATTGCACAAAAGTACTGTCTAGCTACTTTTTTTTTTTATTATTAAACAGATTTGATGGATTTTGGATTGAAGAGTTGAAACCCTTTATAGTTAATTTTGAAAGTCTGGAAATAATAATTTGAAATGGTGCAATAAGCCTGGCTCAGTCGCCACACTGAACTACCTGATGGTCTAACATACACAAAGAAGCATTAAATATGTGACTGAAACAGGTCCATGCACTTAACCCCACACAAACAAATAGGGAAACCCATTAGCTTCCCTCCAACAGACTTCTTCCCTTCAAAAAGGTTTCAACTAGTATTAGTATTACAGGCCAAGAGAGTGGGGGTGGTTCAGCCTGGAGAAGAGAAGGCTCCAGGGAGACCTTATAGCACCTTCCAGTACCTAAAGAAGGCTACAAGAGAGCTGGAAAGGGACTTTTTACAAGGACCTGTAGCAATAGGACAAGGGGTAATGGCTTTAAGACGAATGAGGGAAGGTTTAGATTAGGTATCAGGAAGGAATTCTTTAAGCATGGTGAGGCATTGGAAGAGGTTGCCCAGATAAGTTGTAGATGCCCCATCCTTGGAAGTGTTGAAGGCCAGTTTGGATGGGGCTTTGACAAACCTGGTCAAATGGAAGGTGTCCCAGCTCATGGCAGGGGTGTTGGAACTAAATGATCTTTAAGGTCCCTTCCATCCCAAACAATTCTATAATCCCATGAGAAAACTCACCACAAGACTGGGGTTGTCAGGACCATGAAAACATAGCCTAGAAACAAAATACTTGACTCTGTATTGTCAAGAAACAAAGTTCTTGACTCTGCTCACCTGTTTTTATGATATCTGGTACAACAGAACCCAGATCTATGCTGGGAACCTCTATGTAAAGGAAATATATAAGCAATGATGCTGTGAAAGAGACTGCTTAACCACAAGTGAAATATATCATCTATCAAAAACCTATTAATGGTTGTTGGCTTGCCATGAATTGTATTTATCCTGTTTAGGTCATCAAAACACTCTTTTTCATGCTAGCAAGTTATTACAATGGATAGAAGAATATGCACTTCATCTTGTCTAATGCCCCCGCTATTTGTATTCATTTATTTATTTTTAAACGTGAATAATGTTTGAGTCACCCTAACCAAAGCACCTTATATTAGTTGATCTTTCAACAGTCAAGAGCTCTCTAGAATGAGAGTCACCCAACACAAGGAACATGACCTCAAAGCCTCTGACTCACCAGGTAACATCCTCTGTTCAGAAATATTTGGTGGTACACACCACGTTTTTTTCTTTGCCTGTAAGCTTGCTACCTCTCATGTTTAATTCTAACCACTTCACAGCACTACCAATAGAACACAAATGGCCTCCATGTACTAGAGCCTAATATATAAAAAAAAGCAGTAACAAAAACCATAATCTGTTGACATAAGTTCCAAATTTGCCATTAACCTGAAAATCTGCTTTATGGCCTAAGTGTAAGTGCAGCTGTGATTAAAACACAAAACCAAGACAGTGCAGAACTAAGAAAGAAGATGCTGGTAACAGCTAATGGAGAGATTCAGGACCAGTACCTGTGTTGGTATATCAATAAGAGATGCTCTGTGCTGAAAAATCCCCTCTTTCTCAACCCTGCTTGTGTGAAGACTGTTTACTTGGTCTTGTAAATAGATGTATTATTACCTGGAGCACTTTTAAGCACCTGTAACTCATTTGATACACAGTAAGGGAAGTTTCTCTTATATAAAGTGCAGATAAATAACATTCATTTGATAAATTTCATGTCTGCACTCTTAAGCAAGGTGGAAGGATAAGTTAGATTTGACAGCTGAGCTGATGGAATAGGTCATGGCTGCCAAGTCGTCCTACCTGTCGTTCCCTCTGCTGCAGGACTTCTGCTAGGTCCTGCTCCCCTATTGACCTGGTCTGATGACTAAACTGGTAGCAAATATTCTCTTTTATTTTTGCAGGGTATGCTTTTCGGGATGTTCCAGAACAAAGAAAAAGGCACAAGATCTTATGACCAGGAAAGGGATCAAGGATCAACCCTCCTGGCTAACGAAGCAGGTAAGCTCAGCTCAAATGTCATCCCCATGTCTGGCAATGTCCCATACAACAGAGGACGGATAGGTTTGTATTTGTGGAGGGAGGAGTCAGGCTCTCACATTCCTTTGCTATACATCATCTCCAACATTTTATCCTCAGCATCCTCCTGGTGAATGAGGTGCAGAAGGTAAAGCACATAGAGCTGAAGAAAGATGGAAAACCTCTGGAGTGCCTTTCAGAATGTGTAATTTTTAAAGAGGTTTCTGCTTGTGCTGTTTAAATTCTACCCACAGAACACAGTAAGAAGCCAGTCTCTCCAACAGCTCTGGCTGCTACCTGGGAAGAAATATTTGTGATAGGCTTTGGTGCAAGTAGGACTCCTTTTCCTACTATATACAGCTGACAAGTCAAAAATACAGAGGGTGTAGAATCAAAGAATTATTACAGAGGAAAGTAAAATATCCAATAAAAACAACATCTGTAACAAGGTCTTCACAAAAATACCTACCCATACTCTAAAGTTTGGCTTAAAGATCTCTTCGTGTTAGGTTGGAAGGTGAGGCAATCAGCCATTGCTGTGTGCACAGTATCTATGAATTAACATTAATATCACTGCTGTTAATATTGAAACTGTGCTACTGTGCAGAATCTGTGATCTCAGAGTTTGCTCAGTGTCAATTCAAGATGCGGGGTATGTGCTAACACTGCTTGCAATATTAAAACTCTAAAAGCTGTGAGATACTGGAGCTTTAGTGTATTACACTTCACAGTGTACACTTAGTGTACTGCACTTCACAGATAATTGGGAATATTTAACCACGGTAACTGACCACTTCCCTCCCTCCTTTCCATCAATAAGGGATCACCTATTGTAAAAGCAGTCTCTGTGCTGTACCTTAACAGCTTTGGCAGTGGAGAAGAACAGTAAGGTGTAAAAAGAGTAAGTCAGCAGAGTCAAGCAATGGTATAAAGAAAAGAAATCTTGGATTTAGCATTGTGCTGATTGTTTGGAAACAGCAGATTTAAGAGTAAATCTTTCTCAGACGCAAAGAAATTCATCACCAAACACTTGAGGAGGAAAGGAGGAAGAGTGGTTTGTCCTTCAGAAAGATCCAGTCTCCAGGAACTAGAAGTGTGTTCAGCCAAGCTGTTATCAAGGCTGCGTTACAAATCGGTAGTAATGTTCTTGTCCCCCTCTGCCATCATTAATTCTTGAGCATTAGCAGCCTCCAACATAAGCAAACAAAGAGAGAACAACAGTTCAGCCGTCAGAAAGGGGGGGCAGCCCAGCGGGAAGCTGTTTGCAGTCATCTGGGCAAAGAGCTCGAGGTTAAGCATGTATACATTTCAAATCTGAGGCTGCTCATGAAAGACCAGCTGGCAGTTAAACGTTGTTCTGAAGCTTCCCACAGGAAGAGAAGGAAAATATCTTCCTTTTGTCTGGCAAAACTAATCGCTCTAATCAAAGTTGGAGTTTAAACGGCTTGCAAAACGGTTCCCAACTTACAGGGCTGCCAGTCCCAAAGCACTGAGGAGTCATGAATCAGGTCTCAACAAGATCAAGCCTTTTTCCTTCCTGAATTTTGATCACTTATGAATTTATATTTAGAAGTGTTTCTCTGTGATAAGGAGAAGTAGATACTTTGTTGTGACTTGTAGTTATCATAAAAGCAAAAATCAAAAAAGCCCATGACAGCTATTTGAAGAAAACCTAAAAATAAAATTTTAAAGAAATCAACAATGCAGAGTAAAGAAAACCCACAGCGACTGCAAAGAAACTTTCAGCAAATATGCTAGTTAGGTAAGCAAGAATCTGAGCAGCACAGAAAACTGAGATGAGCTGTATAAACAAGATGACGAAATCACATTTTCATCCACACTTCATGGGTAGAGACTTAAAGAAGCTCATGAATTTTATTCCACTGCTCTTCTTCTGGACAAGAGAAGCACTCTTGGAATAGCTGTGCCAAGATCTGAGATGCTATAGATGATTGAAGCAATGAAGGTCAGAAGATTGGGCTAAACCAGATCACTCTTTTCCATCCCTCCATCTGACCTCCCCTCCCAGGCTGCAGGTTGCTTGCATACCCCACAATCCCTGTCAGTTTTTGGCATGCAGGCATGTCTTTCTGAAGGAAAGTGGCAAGACACTCCCTTTCCTTATTTCCCCTTTTTCCCACTCTCCAGGAATTTCTGCCAAGATGTTCAAGAAATAAGTCAGCCCAAAGCTAAAATACAGGTCAAAAATCTACTAGAAGATTACTTCAATACTGCAATCACTTAACAGAAAGTTACCATCTTGAGTGATATCCAAACAGCCTAGCTTGCAAACACAGTTTGTATTCTGGTTTTGTCTTCTCCATCCAAACCTCATGTATGTGGGCAAGTGATAATTTCTCATTTCTTAATTGGAGGCCATTTATATGAACTTTAAAACTAGGATAGTTTTCTGACATGGTATCATCACTCTAGTGGAAAGCAAATGTAATCCTTTTCAATAATGATCCTGGCAAGAAGATTTATGTCTGGTCAGTGAGTATGTTTTGGACAAGTCTTCAGATAAATTTCAGCGCTGCATTGTCTGTGCGGTGCACTTTAAAACAGGTCATATGCAAAGAGATCAAAAAAGCTGATTAGTAAGATTTATAAAGGGGACTGAGTTTTTTAGAACAAGATGACAGATGTGTTAGAATATGGATGGTCTTTTTGTACTGCCTATTTAGTCATGTGCTGAGGGAAAAGGGAGAACAACAGATATTTTGGCACACACACTAAAAAAGCCCCTTCCAATCCCTAGATTACTCTTTCAGATTTGAAGAAATATAATTTGAGTCATTAATTTTAGCAGTAGATTGCTCCTAAAAGGAAATTTTGGTACCTTTCAATCTTGCAACACATTTTCAGAGTAAGGAACGTGAGTCTAATGTTCCCTGACATGCCTATATCTTGTATCACTGTTTGCAAAACTGTATGGCAAGACTGTAGCATAAAAGATGTCCAAGGTTTTCCTCTTTAGGAGTAGGATCAGTCAAGAGTAGCTCCTTCAAGGAAGTTCAAGGGCCACATACCCTTTTCACACATGGTAATCAGATATGCCAGCGAGGCACATTATCCAAATTCAGTCAGACCTATTTGTCTCTGGGCCTGAAAGAGTAAGAGATGATGTCAGGCATGAACACGGCCAGGGTTAGACATGGACTGAGCAAATGGCTGGAAATGAGGATAAGGCAGGAACTCATCTCCCAGCAATACGTACAATTTGAATGATTAAACAGCTCAAGGACTTTGAGGAGATATGGGTTTTTACCTAACAAAACAATATTTGAGAGTGTTTCACACCATGGCTCATTGTAAAGCAGCTGCAACTCAGATTGTAAAGGCACAGGGTTAGCCACAGCTCCATGGATATCCTCTGAAGTCACACCACCAGCAGCAGCTTCTTCTTTACTATTGCAGTGAACAAGAGCTTTGCTGATGGGATGACCAAGGGCCTTAACTGTTGTTGGGATACTGGCTGTAAAACGCCTGTCCTGCAAACAAACAGGTAGGGTTTTCAGGATGTGTTTCCCCATCTTCTGACACTTCTGGTGTCTACAACCAGCACAAGGCTGTCTCATTGCCTGGAGCAGCAAGTGGTCCCATGCAGTTAAGTGACACAAAAAGCCCAGGCACACTACTGAGTTTTCTCCTGTCTGCTCTTGTACACCTCTGTGCTGCTATCTCCGCATGCATGTAAAAGCCCAAAAAGGGAGTCGAGACAGGCACACGCACCCCAAGGAAGAATTTATAACAACGTTCCTTGGCTCTTTGTGATAGTAGTCATCTAAGGAAAACATCAATTTTGTTTACCACTGTGATGTGACATTTCACAGGTCACATCATATCCCTGCATACTTACCTTGAAATATAACTTTTCAAGCCTCAGGCAGACAACAGCCTTGCAGACAATGAATCTGTGAGCCCAGCTCCCATCCTCTCTATACCATGTTTCAATGCTTTCTCAGAAAATTAAATATTTAGTAAAAGAAATAAAGAAAAAAATGTATGCTCTATTCAAAAGCTGATGGTAAAGGCAGGACAGCTCAGCTACAAGTACTGTCACTGAAAATAGTGTCACTATGAAAAGGCACGTGTACCAGACCTTAATTTACATCCAGCATGGCTAAGCAAAAATTAATGAGGCAAGAAAATCTGGTTAACACAGTGATGCTGCAGTTCTGGAGCCTGTTCTCTAGAGAGCAGGTTTAAATTCATAGCAGCCATGGTGTTTTTCTCTGTATTGCCCTCATTCACTCCTAAAGCCCCTGCAAAAATCACAAACATGCCCAGTGCTCAGGGGGGCACCGGTCACTAACAGAAAATTAATCACAAGTCAGAACTGAGGAGCCTTCCCAGAGCTGCCCAGGAAAGCCTGCACAGCATCTGCTTGTGATGCACTTGTCTAAATCTACAGAGATTTTACTAAAGGAAAAACAGAAATACTTTTTTGTTTTTTAAGGCTTCTTCCATGTGAAACTCAGTTTTTATGAGGTGGGTATGAAGTAACCTAGACTAGTGCTAGTCTTCATGCAGGCTGTGGGTGCCAATATTCCCCTTCTTCTGGGAGCAAGACCATTGCTTTAGCCAGTAAAAATTAGTCTTCCAATAAAGGGCATAAAAAACTGCATAAGAAGAGAGGAGAAACAAGTCCTGACATGGAAAAAAAAAATTAATTCCCCTTAGTTCAGGTGTGCCTTGCGCTGCAGGCAGCACAAGGAATGAACACACACTTCCCAGCAAAGGCCACTACAAAGTGTTTCAGTATAGAGACTGACGGCGTGAACTGGTGTCCTAAGGTTATAACCAAGCACACAAAAAATACGTCAGGAAGAGAACTACAAGTTACTAACATTTACACAAAAAGCATTTTACTTTTTAAAGCCACCTCTTAATAGCACAATTCTTGATATTTGCCAGGCAGAGTTTCAGTCTCTCTGACAGCTGGGCTCAGGCAGCAGCAGCTCGCTGTCAGCGCCGCAGTACTGGGTCGTATCTCCCGGGGTCTGGGCTGGATCCGTTCTGGGCTGTGCGCTCTCTGCCGCCATCCAGCATGTTCTGTCCCCAGACACGGGCTCTGCAGCTTGCCTAATAAGGCCACGCGCGAGTTGACTGGCTGGCTTATAGGTCACCCAGTGTTTACCTTGCAAGCCGGCAGCGCAGCAGCAGCCGGAGCCTACCAGCCCTCCTCAGCTCCGGGCCACGGCTCTGCCATCCCTGCGCTCGCACAGCCACGGGACGCGCGGCAGTGCAGCGCTGGTCTGCAGCTCTCATCGCTCCTATGCCAGAGGTTACGCTCACAGCTGAGGAAGACACGTCAGTTTTACCACAAGCAGCACGAAACTGCAGGGAGTTCAGGTATAGTTTCCACCACAGCACACTGTAGGGCCACTAGACTGAAAAAATAATCAGGTTTCTCACTGCATGAGTTGCTTGAAAGTAGGGCAGCAGCGTGGGTATAAAAACAGCCGCCTTCACAGCTCCAAGGCAGCAGACAGGTACTTGTCAAACACCAGAACCAAGAGAACTAGATGAAAGCAAGGTACAGATACTCATTTGAGCACTGCTATTTAATTATTTATTAGTCTTGATCAGTTATGGTGAGATTCACTGCAATTCAGACAGATGGCTTCAAAAGTAATGATTTACTCTCCCCAGAAATAGCTATCTGGCAAAAAGAAAAACGAACAAAAACCCTCCTTCTGATGCATCTTTTGGGATTCAGTCTATTTTCCGCTTCACATCTCTCCTAAGGCAACTTCAAGATGCTAGATTTGGATACCACCCTATCTTCTTTCCCAGCACAGAGTCTGCCAGGAAAGCCATGAGACTGCTCTGTGGTTCGAGCTGTCAGAGGAGAGCAGTGCAGGCTGCCTCCTGCCACAGTCCTGCTGCAAGACCCCTCCAAGGGGCCACTCAGAGTGGCTTTTCCCTTCAGGTCAGTACAGACAATGAATGTCCATCCTTCATTTGACGCCACCCAGTAAGGTTTAAATACCTACCTAATACTACCAGATATAATGAGGTATTTACTACATGATTCTCACAGCTAAAAAACTCTCTTGAGCTCAGGGACCAAAACCAAACTATGATTATCACCCTACTGAAATAATGAAACTACTGCAGTTATGTCCTGTTCCTGCAATGAACCTGAGGTTCACACTATTATAATTAGAAGAGATAGAATATACGGCAAAATCACTCTTAAAATAGTTCATGTTAAAAAATGCAGCTGGGAATCACACTGGCAGTTTGTAAGCTTAACAGTTATTTTGGGCTGAAGCTCTGCCCAGATGCAAACACAGATCTCGGCTCAGAATTGCTGACTTTCTGCTCAAAGTCTATTCTCACCCAATATAATACAAAGAAATGGGGCACACACGTTCAAAAAAGGGCCAGTCAGACATAATTACACACAGGTAAGTCCTAAATAAGCTAACTCACTTTGTGTCCGATTTGCTTAGATCAGCAGCACAGTATGCTCTTATGAACATCAATAATGAACATTGTAGGAAACAAAACACACTAGGAATGAGACAGACTAGTGCATGTGCATTAGACCTGTGAAGAGTTTTAGGAAGAAGTCAAGATAGCCCTGAACTATGGAAGTCAGTCACATTTCACAGACATCCAGGCTGGGCCGAGAGAAAACCTACTGGACTTGCACTACTTGCGAGAGGAAATGGGTTCACCCATTCAAGTCTCCCGGAGTACCCATGGACAAAGTACCATGGGAACACTTTCTCCTCTTGGCTAAAAAGGAGAACCTCAATAAACTCAGGCACATCCATAGAAAAACACTGTGACACCCTCGCAGGTGACTGCTGATTTGACACTGGTTAATTTAGGACTGTAGGAGTAACTGCACACTAGCAAATGCTTTCAAATGCTTTTATGCTTTCACAGTTTTAATTTTAAATAGGAGCTAATGTTACAGCTGACTTTTCCCCATTCTAACACTGTCATTTTCCATATTTGCTCAGAGACATTAAGAATCCTAAGACGGTCTTCAGGAAGGAATTTTGGGAAGAGTTTAGAAATACAGCAGTATCTCCTCCTGTGCTAAAGATGGGGGGAGGGGGAAAAAAGTAGAATTAACATTTTTTTTTTAATCTGTATTCTGAATATCTTAAATGCAAAAGGATGCCTAAGCAGTAGGGAAATTACCCTCACAAAGAAGCATGGTTTTTTCATTGTTCAGGACAAAGCACAGTTACCAGCAGAGCTATAAACTTCTCACTGAATTCTTCAAGAACAGGGTAGAAAAGTAATTTCATCAAAATCTATACATATCAAAGGTGATGCTGAAAGAACAGAATCATGGCTAACATTGAACCTCTGCTTTAAATCAAGGTGGAAGAATGTTTTCCTTACTCAGTCCCCCACACAGGCCACCTCCTCCAGTGACCTTACAAGAATCAACTGCCACCCCAGCCCTAGGTCACACGAGAGGAAACACATCCACCATATAATCACCAGTTACGTGCTGCAGGCACACATTCATTGAGAAGACAGATGGGGTCTCAGTGAGGTAATGGGGAGGTGTTCTTCCCCTGATCCACAGATGGTCAGCTCAAGCTCAAAAGCAAAATATCATAACTTTGTTGAAATGAAATGTAGTGAACAAACTGGCTAGAAATGAGGGAACAAGGGCAGTTGCTTGGGGAGCTGAGTGATTTGTTACAGTCCAGCTTCCCCGAGCCACCTCATCAACATACAGAGAACAGCCCCCAAGGCTGGTGCAATATTGATGCCCATGTTATGGCTGGAAAGAAGTGCTCAGCCGCACTGCAGCTTTTACTGACACATGGGAGGAGCTCAGCAGCACTTGTCCCAAAGTTCATGTATCTTCCCAAGACTAGAACTGCCATTTCCAGCTCTACTCCTCTTAGACTCCCAGCTCTCATCCTTGCCAATCCCCCTCTTCTGATTTTATTTCTGATGCCTTTTGTGTACTTCCATCTTCCTCCTCTACCCCATCCTATGGGTAATTCCACTGTGTTTGTGTTCTTCAGTGTTTCCAAAGGTACCTCCACTTCTCCCCTGGCTCTTCTCCAACTCCCACCGCAGATTCTCCCATTAGAGACCCAGTCTCCTCACTGGCTCTCTTTACCCACTCCACTCCATCCCCTCCACAAACCCGGCCACCTTCTTTAGCAGAATTTTGTTTTCTTTCTCTAGGAGATTTTGGTAATGGTCTGTCCAACCTAGCAGACTTGATACTTACTCTCCCCTTTAATAGGAGAGAATCAGTCATGGGAAACTAAGAAGGTGTATTTGTGAGAGCTGAACCAACTGGAGCACACAAAGCTTAACTTCAGCAGCACACTGGAGAAGGCCAGCAACCACAAGGTCATAGTGTAAAAGCATGCTGATAGTCTTGGACATTTTTTTCTTGCAGGTAAATTCTCTTCATCAGTCAACTTGTTTGTCCCATGAATAGCGTCAAAGGAATGCTGTGCTGTCTGAAGAGAGGCATTAAGCATGTGTAATGGAAAGAGACATCCCTTAAAAGAGAAAAAAGACAGGCAGCTTGAACAAATCAGAGTTGGAAAGAACAGACTCCCTAGATGTCTTCATGGTCATTGTTATTACAGTAATATACCAACAACCAGTTACAGAAAAGGTGCTGGACTAGGTCCTTGCAAGGCAAGGAAAAAATACCTTGCCTTGCAAGGTATTTGTCTAAGAGCAAGGCAAAACCACTGCCGAGAAATAGTGCATGATCTTCAAAATCACAGACACGCACACTACAGTGCTTCTTAGCCAGCAGAGCACAGCTGGACAAGGCCCTGTGCCAGGTGATGCTACAGAATGCTCAGTCCTTAGGGCCCTGTCACGTGTGAAGACAGCCTGCTGTTTAGCTGATATTCTGCAAGCTCTGATGAGGCAGCAGCATGTTCAGCTGCCACAGGGAGCACAGAGTTCCGGAGGGGCTGCAAAACCCAGGAGGGAAACAGGATAAGTTCTGCAGCAAGACTTCTCTTTGCCATCCACACTGCATTGACTCCAAACCCAGGATCTTGTAGTTCTCAGGAGAAAGAAGATATTGCAAGCCTTGGGGAGTTTGGGGGTACCTGGACCCTAAGAAGCTTCATTTTTAAAATGCCCCATCATCCTCACAGGCACTGTAAATGCTGGAACCACAGTTTGTGATCCAAGCAAGTGAACAATACACGGCAGGTGCACATGAGCTTCAGCACCTTAAGAGAGCATGTGCTGCACAGATACACAAGAAATTCATGCTCCTAGTTTATTGTTAGCACCAGTGTTCTGCTCACAGAGTCTACAGAAAGGTATTCTTATGGTATGAAAATAGTTCTTCTTCCCACAGCAGGGAGTCATTTGGGAACTTCATTTCAGCACATCAGCATTACTGGCATATTTACTATAAAGTTTTATATCAAAACTCCACAGGAAGTTGTTGAAGTCCAAGCAAGATGTGTGCTTGTCTCACTGCTTTTCTATATTTGGCCTGATTTTTAAGTGCTAATGGAAGAATTGAATAAAATACAGCAGTAGAAGAGTTAAGTAATCCAGCAGCTTCTCTAAATACATGATTTACCAATTTGTATTTGTATTGCTATTACACATAGCTTGCTTTGACTTAAAAAATCAAGTTCATAAACAGTCAAGTAAACAAACAAACAAAAAAACCCAAAACCAAGCTCAGTGAAGGCTACATTTCAAGACATTTGAACTATTTTGTAAGTATACTGTTTGCCAGTGGTTGTAAGTCAAATTACAGCAGTATTTCAAACTGCCATGGAAAGTATGCCTGCATTAAAATTCAGCACAAGAAACTTAAACATCCTGACAGCATGTGGCCATGCATGAGATCACTGCGAAAAGCTGCAACATTTTCTTGAGCTCTTTGTTTTCATTTCCTGGGAAGTTTGAAACTTCAGTAAGTAATCAGCAGCTTATACCCAAAGTCTAGATGTAAAGTCAGCACAGACTGGAGTAAGTCCAGGAGTTTCATTAGCTCACAATATGGAGTAAAAGAACGGAATCTTATCCAAGGAGATCTGGAGCACTAGAATGCTATTTAATGAATGCTGAACTGGAGGCTTGTTCCTAGTGAAGACACTATATAAGGATTTCACTTGGAAAGCATAATTTAATTTTTATAGTCAAATTCTCACTTTCTTCACTCAAAGGTATGTGTGCATATATGTGAAAGTAAACTATTAAACAATTTGGCATGTGTAAGTTCTCAAGTAGTTTCTTTTTTTTTGGCCAAGTATTACCATTATTTCTTGCCAGTCTTTATGAAGAACAGTGTGAGACCATCCAGCTTCTAATATTTCAAGAGTCTGTGGGTGTGTAAAACACACCTGCATAGAAATTGGATTTCAGAGGAAAAAAGTTTGGTTGGTTGGTTGGGGTTTTTTAGCTTTTTTTATCTATTGATTATAAGAAAGTTCTATATCAGAATAAACACACAACTCACCTATCCTATCTTTTTGTCTTGTAATTGGGAAGCAAAGAAAAGTGAAAGTCAGGCAGCTTGGTAAGTAACCTGAAAAATTACTTCCAAACACAGAAAGGCAGGGAAGAGAAAGGAGTAGACGGAGATGAATCAGCACCAGGAATTCCAGAAATCTACATTTACTGTAGAGCACTGTCTTGTTTTATTTCAAAAGTCAAGCAATTGTTTCTCTGTATAAGTCATAAATTGTTAGTTGTAGTGCTTTTTTTTCGAATGGATGAACACCAAGGGTGTTCCACAGCCACTACTTTGTGGAAAATATCTTAACAGGAAGATCCAATAACAAACATTGTTAAACACTGTAATAAATCTATCCCTCACTACAGAAAAATAAAAGTAACATTTTATTTTTATTTCCTTATGTAAAGGGCTTAACTGTTTCAGTTCATACTCTTTTTTCCCCTTTAATATCTTATATTGTGAGAAAAATCAATAATAATCAGTTTTTAAGTTTGGAGAATGCAGGAGGCCTTTTGCATCCTTTCAGTTACCCCTACTAAGAGATAGGGGTTGAAAAAGAACTCAGAACAGATTTGGGGTCCAGTTTTGTCAGAATAATATATAGTTAATCCCTTTCCATCTTCTGAATTTGCTACAAATAAGTTTTTTCCCCTTCCTATTTTTAATCCCATCAAGTGTTATGCCATTTAATTCTTCCTCTTTCCAAGCACTGGTAGTATAAATGAATCAGTTGGAGTCCTATAAATACTCTTATTTCAACTTTTTAGAACATGCTGGCTACCTCTGCCATAAATAAAAGCTACTTACACAACAGGCAGCCAATATACAAAGCCCATATCTGTTAGAACTGAGACATCTCACTTCATTAAGATCCAGTTAGATTAAAGTTTTTCTGTAACTTGTTCCACACCAAATGTCAGCCTAATGCTTCTACTTTTTGGTCAAATACTAAACCAATATATTATTTTTATCTTCTAATATTACCTTCCCTATGAGCTTGCTACACAGAGGCCATACTCAATACAGCCAGTGCCTCAAGACCAGTCATAAGGTGACCTGGTGTCCAGCTTAGGTTTTTGGGAAATGTCGTGAAGGGCATTCACAATTAATTACAGGTAAATTCTCGAAGAATTTGAGAGCAAAACACAGAAACCTTAGCTCCAATACTACCCATGTGACTGAAGACTTATGTGACTCAAGTACCATATGAAAGGGATATTTTAACATTAATCTTTGGAAGTTTCCATAAAACTACCTTGAAGGAAGCCAAGACACAGATATGCCATATCCTACAACATCAAGGATCATAGAAGATGCTGCAGTCTCCCAATCCATCCCACTTGCTATGTAATTCCTCCCAATACATGATAACTTTTTTCAAATTATTGGTTCAGCAGGTTGGAGGAAGCTGACTTCTGGCAGAGGAAGACAAATGCTAGCACAGCTACACCCCTTCCTGGCAAGTAATTTATCTGAATTAGATTAAGCTTTTCTGACCTCCTCCACCTACCCAGAGCTCGGGTTAAATGCAAGAGTTACCTATCCAGCCCCTCGGTACTAACAGGACACAGCTGAGTAAACAACTCTGCCCTCTTAACACAGAGCAGTGGGACTCAGAAAAACTAACAGGCTGGTTCCCTGGACTCCTGACACCACTGCAACAGCATCAATCGTTTTGAGCATTATAATTGATACTGAAAGTCAGTTTTCCATGATAAAGGCAGATACCATAACTTTAAAAGCAACTGCTAATATACAAAGGGGTTAATTTAGAGGGCATTTGTACAGACAGCCCATAAAACATAACTACGAAGCCAGATGAGCAAGTTAGAAGATAATGACTTCTACTTTAACATGTTTAATCTGACATTGCCTTAACTATCATATTAATCAATTTAGGATACAGCAGTACAGAAAAATAATGAAAAACTTTTTCTAAAGAGCATCAAACAGTTCTCCTCTGCTCTCCACAGTGTACAGTCCAATACACGTTGTCAGTGAGTGTCATCAAATCTACATTGATAGCACAACCTAATTCAAAGCTTAGAAACAGCACATTGCCAACTCTGTTAGGAGCACAAGTAAAGCATCAATCATTCTACAAAGCCCTGAAACTTTTTTTAAAATATTTCAACCCCAAATTTGGCTTCTGCTTGAGGAAAAGAATAGATAAAAAAATGTATTAGAAAAAAGATAGATAAAAAAAGCATTCAGGGCTTCTTGTTAGAATAGACTTGATCATATTTTAGAAGTAAATACTTTATGTTTTTAAAAACAAATAAACAATAAAGGGTTGTGGGTTTTTTTGGTTGGTTTTTTTTTTCTTTCTGCCATTACCTTTAGAAATATTAGCTGAGTACTAGGTAACTTCTTAAGTTAGTGTAGGCTAAGGATGACAACCAATTGACAAAAAATGCCTGAAACTAGTTTTGCCTGATAAAGTTCCTTTTGTTAAACCCAACAATTTGTCCATAAATGACTGATGTGGCAATCTTGAGTCTCAAAAATCCTACAAAAATAAAACCTCCAAAGAGAAGACACACTACTAAAATTTCCCAATTGTCCTATAGATACTGAGAACAGCCATGAGCTCATCAGGTACTGTTTTTATAGCCTTCCCCTGTTTAACTGGTTTTAAACTCCTTATTTCTTTTTCCAGTATAACAATTATCTTCTCACACTCCCCCCTCCACTGAAGGAATATCATACCAGCAAGCTCCTTTTTGGCAGTTCAATGCGTGTGTGATTAAACAGAGTGTTTTTCATAACTTCTGTTTAACCTTGAAATCTGCTGCTTCTATTTCAGACTCGATGAAGTGCTGGTGTGCCTGAAAGCTTGGCTCATTTTTTCCCCCTATACCAGCTGGTCTAATAAATTACTGCTTCCCAACAACCTCATGTTAGCTATGTCCTTAGATCATACACAGCTAACCACCATTATGCCACATCAGACTTGTATTAAACCATGATAAAGAGTACTTCTGGCTTAAGAAATAATAAAAAAACAAGGTCACCCAAACTACTACCTTGCATTAAAGGTAGCCATTTACCTTCCCCACTCATCACACAGATGCAAGCAAAGGGTCACTTATTAAGCATCTTCCAGGAACATGAGCATTTTCTGTTTAATCTGCTCTAAAGATAAAATGAAATATATCAATTGGACGTTTCATTAAGTTTGAGGTGGCTCCAGGCCTGATGGTTAGGTTCCTAAACTGTCTGCTAGAGAGTATGAGTGTAAAACAAGCAGTTTGCGTGATTTAAATTTTAAAGCAACTTTTTCACTTAATTTGAGAAAGGGAAGGGGGTGGGAAAGGAATGGTTTGTTGCAGATAAATTACCTCTTTTCAATCCACGGGTAAAAGTTCCTTTCTTTAAGGTCTGGCAGTTGGAGGCTTAACTCCCCTTTCAGACATGCCTTTATTTGGAAACAATGAGGGAGCAGGCAGGGGCAGGGCAGGGCTTTTTCATAAATGTTGCGTGGCCACATGCAAACTAACAACAACTTGGCAAAATGAGTGGCAGCTCTGCACAATCAATACAGCCATATGCTCCTCGGACCAAAAAAAAAAAAAAAATCAAGAACAAGTGTGGAGTTTACTGTTTGAAAAAGCAAACAAACAATAAAACCCTTTGTAATTGCTTATTAATCATTAAAGGAAAGAGGAGAAGACGAGAGCTCCATAGAAATCCCACAAGGCTTGAAGCTCACACAACTACACTCTTTCGGACACTTACTGCCTGTATCACAGTGCTATCTTGAGGACTGCAGCGTATCTGCTCTTGAGAGCAAGGAGAGGCTCCTGATAAGAGGGCATAGTCACATTCAAGGCACAGGCAGCACTGGCTATGAATGGGAGGGGGACAGGGAGCTCACTGAAGTGCTGACAAATGACTCGATATAAAACTTCAAACTGGGCACCATCAATGTACCAAAACACAGGAACAGGAGGCAGCTCACAGGCCGTTCACTGCAACACCTGCAAGATGGCTCCTTGTGATCACATCCTCCTTCTTCCCACAGACAGGGAGAAGAGGCTATTTTTACACAGCTGCTGACCACTTTGACAAAAATAAGTGGAACTAAGACTTGAGGCCAGTCATCTTCCTGATATTACTGATATCTCCTGGGAGTCTCAGGAACATCAGCGGCAGAGGAGACCAAGTGAGGAGACTTCAAGAATTTGAAGTAATAACCTGACCTCAAGCAAAAGATCAGGATCTACTTGCATTTTCTTTCTCCACCCTGCTTTCTCTCATAACAAGAAACACTCCCAGCTAGAAATGCTGATGTACCTTCAGCAATTTTTCCTTTTTTCTTTTGGAAAAAGAGACTCCATCAAGTTCCATTCAGGTTTTTTTCCCCTATCTTCCTCCTCGCTGGTATTGTAAAGGTCAAATACAGGATCCTTCAAAAAGGCATTAAAGCAAAACAGAAAGAAGAGGTATCTATTTAAAAGTACTTTCATCATCCTCAGAAAAAAACTTTTTGTTCCACAAGTTAAAGTTCACATTCTACACAATCTTTAGCTTGCAGTATCCCCTATGCTTCTGGAGCATTTGCTCAGTCCGGTTGAACTGAGGAAAAAAATGTCCACTTCATTGCAGATGCCTAGCACTGGTGCTGGGTGGAACGTCACCACTAAGCCAGTCTCTCACTTCCAACCTTTCTAGAACATAGTGTTCACAGAGACACCTGGCTTCAGTGACAGAAACCATTTGCATCCATCCTCTGATGGATGGTTGATTTGAGAAAGAAAGGGAAATACCTACTAAAAAAATTAATTTGCTAAGGAAAAGCCTGGGCTTCCAACAAACAAGGTTCTTCTTCCCAGTGGACAGATTTGTGATGAAGGTTTGGCATCTGTTCAGTTCTTCCTCTGTGGCAAGTTACTTTGCTGTCTCCTGCACAAATGCAACCAATGCAACTTTGGCTGCCTGCAAGTAACATTCAAAAGCCTCTCATCCAGAACAGTCTTAAACTTTGTTTTCCATCATAAAATATATCTTGCAGATGTATATTTTTATTTTTCCTGCCTGATCTTATGTGGAGAGGCCACACTGTTAAAGCATGGTCAGCAGGAAGAAGGTGAGTAGGAGAGTTTCTGTGGCACAAGTCCCTCTTGTAGTAAAAGGGCTCAAGACTGAGCAGTAAGTGTGGAATTCTTACTTAACCATGCAAACTTCAGGACTAGGCAAGTGATAAATATACTTTCCTCTCAGAGGACTCTGAAGACCTCTGTCAAAGGGGCAGCCTATATTTTACCCCCAAAAGCAGACACTGCGTCTTTAGTCACCCTATAAGGGCTGCTGAAAGCTGAGGTTAATAAGTGATTTTCCTTCTCTCAAAATTGCAGCACATCTCACTTGACCAGTAGTGATTCCCTGTTGCACTCCTCAAACTGATGAGAGCTCTTGGAAGTATTATTTCTGATAAAGTATATTTCAAAATTTAAGACTTTGCATTTTCATGGTCACATAGCATCTCTGTTAGACTTACTGACTGCTGAAGATTTGCCTCTTAAGAAGAAATATTTCAATTTCAAGGCAAGTTGGAATGATTTTCTAAATCTTCCCAAACCTTCAGAATCCTATTTAGCATGTTTTGACATTTGTGGTTGTTTTCAGGCTTTTTGCTGGGATTCAAGAACTGCTTCATCTGTGTTTATAGTATTTGTGTTCCTTGCTCTGGCATAATAAAGGGAGTGAGCAGCTGTTCCTGTTCCATGACCAAAACAAATAACTAGTTTGGTTTAGATTTTAACTTCATATCACATCTAAAAAAATGACAAATATTATTTTGTTCCTCTTCCTCCTATGGATTGTGCCATTAAAAGGGTCCTGTCGTACAGATTTTGATTCAAGAAACACAGTCATGTGTTCTTCCTTTTAACCCTTTATATTTAAGAAAGGAAATATTATTAGAGGTGGAACAGAACATTAATTTCACTAAGATCCTATAATTTAAACTTTAACTACCCTGAGTCCAGGGTAGCTATAATCCTGTTTAGCAGTTTTGCTCATTGCACCACTACAAGGATATGTATGACAGGTTGGCTTTGGCATTTCTCTCAAAGTTTTAATCAATACTGTGGAAAAAATGGCATAGCAGAAATAAGAATATGCTGACCATCAACAAAAGTTTGAGATTTTCAATTTGTTTCTTCCAAGTGGGATTAGAACTATGACCTCAGTAGCTCTCTCCAAACCCTCATCAGTTCTGAAAACATTATAAAATACCACTATCCTACAGAACTGAAATCAGACATTTTTCATAACTCTTTTGAGAGGAAATGGGACTGTTAAAACAAAGCAACAATCCTTAAAACTGATTGCTACCTTGAGTAAGTAAAGTTACAGAAGTATTAGTATTCCCTGTAATAAGTCTAGTGAACACTACAGATTGCATTTAACAACTGGCAATTTTTGAAAGAGCCACCACATGCTTCCCAGCCAAGCAGGGCACTTTACCACAAGTAAGCCAGAAACTGTAACCAATTCAGTGACAAAAACAAGCTCAAAAGAAATGACTGGCAACTTAACTACTAGAAGGTGATTTATTTCCACAGTAGCTGGATGTAAATACTTTGTCTTCTCTATGCTGCTAGACTTTCAGTTCAGGGAATATATTAAGAGATTCAGAACCTATATCCAACACTGTGGCTCCCTCTGATTGTTCTGTTGTGTAAAAACTATTGTGTAAAAACTATTGTGAGGTATGTTTGGCCTAGTTAGCCAAGAATTTTACCATCTCTATAATTAACTCTGGAATCTAACATCATCATCCCCTCAAGGTTTCTTAAAAATTTTAATAGCCTGGTTTATGAATATTCATTTGCCAGCATTATACTTCCAGGGATTTATGAAAACTCATTGGCATGTCAGTGCCCAAATAGGTTCCATTATTTCTGCTTCTTCCTTAGCATATTTATTACAAGTCAGGAAGTGAACCAAGCCTGCAGTTGATCCAACCATCTAGGTAATTTCATAGAGATTACCCAACACAGCAGACATCCAAGTGCTAAGGATGTCTATTAATCCCTCTGCTGGATGTGATGCTTCTTCACAGGCCTCATTGGTTCTAGGCTACAAAACTTGTTTCTCCCTTATCTCCTCCTGTTTCTCTCCTCCTACATGCCACTGCAATTACAAGCCAAGCACGTGACAACCAGCCCTTCAAAGACTGCTCCTATGCAAGAGAAGAGTTGCCCAAATCACAAAGAGTGGTACAGACAATTATTCCTCACAGTCAGCTTGCTCCATCAAGAACTACAAGTCAGATTGAACTGCCACACTGCAACACCTAAATAAAGTTTGTGACATGTTATTCCATTACCAAGAGGCATAAATGGTTCTTCGGTACCAAAATGTATAATTTCTTTGACAGTTTATTTTTTTCTGAACTGTGACAATGCTACAGTTTTAGACCACTGGTTTGGACATTACTTTATGTCACAGACATGTGACCCAACCTTTTCCAGATATAAAGCATCTTCAGTTCTCAAAGGAGAGCTCAGTAAAGTCCATAGTGCAGGTAGATCAAAAGCTCTTACAAACTTGAATTGGGCAACAAATATTTAGAGCACGGTTTGTAAGGAATATTAAATTTAAGGCTACATTAAATGTATTAAGACAGGTGTGTATTATGCAACGAGCTTCTTCCTAATATTCATGCAAACTGGAAAGCAAAACTAGAAAGTCAAATAGTATGTGTCATTTCTCCTATCTATTCCTTAGCTGTGTTTCTCCTTTGTCAGCAGAGAGGCAGCTCAACAAAGCTCAGAAATACTTTTGTCATTTCCTAATAAAATGAATTTAAATAGAACTTTCTGAAGTTATTGTCAAACCTTACCTTAGAATAATTGATGCAATTATGTGATTTTTCTCCTCATCACCACTGCTTCAGAACAAACAAGATAAGAGTTATCTGTCATAAATGAGCATTCCAAGGTTCTGGTTTCTGTTTCTGCTCTAAATATTTACCAAGCAATGAAAAACTTGATATTTGGAAAAGTAATTACCAGCAGTACCATTAGGCACACATAATATTTAAAAAGGTGTCTCCAAAGAGAGCCTGTAGACTACTCAGCAGGAATAAAGGAGGATAGAAATGCAAATAAAGAATAACTTAAGTAATAAAAAGGGTATAATCCTTGCAGGGAAAGGGTAGAGAAATTAGAGACCAGCAACTCAGACAGTGAAGAAGAAAGGTCAGAAGTCCTGAAGGTTGTAATCATGATCCTGTTTTAAAAAAGGAAAGGCTAAAATTGTGACTGATACAATGGTCTATTGGCCAGCCCATCAAGTCTGAAGTACCATAAATAAAATGGCTTTATACAACATCATCACTTGCAATTTTTCACTTGATGCTTCCTCTAGCTCTCAGGTCACAGCTTTGGCCAGAGACTGGTGTTTGGGAAGACTATTGTAAATTCTTATCAAAACCTGGGGAAAAGCCTTGCACTACAGGCAGTCCTGGACACTCACTGGTCAGGGTACAGCAAGCACACATCACTGTGGTGGAATTACACTATTTCTGCCTTGTTTTTGTGGAGAAACCAGCCTATTTGGCCTTGTTTTTTCCTTTCTCAGCCTTCTTTGAGGAGGAATTATTTATGCTAGGTCTTCAGAACACAAAGACCTATTGTAAAAGTCACAAGATGCCTGTTTGCCCTAACTGGGAGAGATTCTTTGTGGTGGAGGGGGAAGGGGGACCTTTCACTATTATGGGATCTCCTTTAGAAGTTGAATGGTTCTTTTAATTATTATGATTATTTTAAAAAACAACAGGTTAAAATAATTTATTTCAAGAACCCCTGAGCCAAAAGCTTGATTTCTGCTTTGCTAAGTGCTCCAAAAGGAGGTGAAAAAAATCTGAGCTAAGTCTGCCCTGCAAAACTCTACTACCACCATCACCCCCCCTTATTTATTTATTTTTAGTGGCTTGTAAGTTAAATCTCTGGCCTGCAACAAAACCAGGTTTGGGTAGCTGTCAACCCTTAAAGCTAAAGAGCTACAACACTTGGCAGGTGGTTGAAGGAAGGACTTTTAGCTACAAAGAAAAACATGATAGGCTGGATAAAGCTGAATGCCCAATTTTTTTTGGCACCTGATACTCTTGTAGGATATACAGCCATGTTGGCCAGCTTCAGAGTCCTGAATTATGTAAATATTTCCAAACGTTTTGAGCCTGTCTGCTTTGCTAGACCACCCACAGGGAGTACAGCTTGATGGCCATGGGAACAGTACCACCAACTGCATTGTTTTTTACTGTACTCTACTGAATACACTTAACCCCCAGTGAACTGACAAAATTACTCCTCTGTATCAGGAAGATTCACACACGTCTGCCCAGCAGGAGCTGCAGTAGAGCATCCCTTTACAGGCAGAAGGGCACATCCCTGCTCCACTGGCTTTCACGGTTAGGTTTCAGCCCACCAGTCTAGGAATATGCAAGGGCCACACTTAAGTTTTGTTCCCCTGCCAACAGTGAAAGTGTTTAACACAAAAATCCGTGTTTGTGGAAGCAACAGACACCAAAAAATTATATGCTAATTCAACTAATTGTTACATGTCACAAGAAAGAAGCAATTCAGAAATGTTAATCAGTCTGAAGCTCATTTCAACTCAAAGCATTCATTAGACTCTGAAGTTGAGCAGCAGGTTGTGCTTCATAGACAGAGTGAAAAATATAAATAAGGAGTAAAATACCCCAAGGTACCGAATGAGGCATTGTAAGGGTATAGGTCATGTAAGTGAAGTCATGTTGAGAACTAGACATTTACACCCCCTAGGGTGTAATCCCATGATGCAATACTCAGATTAAATCTTAGACTATTATCCCAGCATATCAACCCTGTCTGTTCCCAGCAGAGAGGTGACTGAAGATCCTGTTTAAACTAGCTCATTTATCCAATCAAGACAGTAGAAACAAAAGCATGGGAGAGCTCCTCTTCTTTAAGTGCTTCCCTTTAAAATACCTCTACCTTTTTGTCTCAAAGCCTGGTCCCTAAACCTTGATCTCTCTTAACTCTTGCCTTCTCTCTGTCTCTCCAAAGTCTTGCATAAAGAACAAGAGGCCTGCTGTGGAAGGCTACTTGCAATACCAGGAAGACCAAGCCAGGGCAACTAAGCCTAATAGTCCGTGATTTATCTGAAGTGTTTACTGAGAAGAATGTGTGTGAAGTCAGTTTTTTCCTGACAATTAACTTCTGTGGAGTTGTGCTGTCATGACATTTCATTGTCTGCATTCAGTCTCACATCATCCCAGGCATTGGAAGTCACTCATAAAAGTTTACTCAACTACTAGCCCTAGGTTTAAATCAGAAATATTTAGTGTTTCAGTAGAAACGTGCTACTTTTGTGCTGCCTTCAATCAAGCTGTAAAGTTCCTGTGATATCAAACATAAGTTTTTCATAGCTGCCCATCAAAATTATGCCCTAGTTTTACTTATACCTATTTTTACTGAAGTCCAAACAACCCTGCACAGGCAGTCTATTAGCTTTTGTAATTTAAGACAAACACTTACTTATATCTCAAATGAAAAGTGCAGAACTAACTAATTTCAAGTAGAAGACTGTTCAGATTTAAGTCCCCGTGGCACTCTTTCAGAAGCATGACACAGAGGAAAGTAAACCACTGGGAAATTTTAACCCTGGGTTAGAAGACACAGCAATAGACTTTGTCCAAAATTCAATGTAGTGTCTTAAAATAAAAGAGTAATTCTCTTTTGCATAAGAATATTAGCACAACAGTTGCATAACACATTGTCCTACCTGCCTTACCATGGTTTGCTTAAGCCTCTAAGTCAAGCAAACTGAGGCTATCATGAACACAGTATGATAGACCTCATGTCACAAACATTTAAATGTTGACATCCCACTTGATGTGGTGAAAGCAAAGCACTGAGGTACCTCATAGAGCTCACAGGGCTCCCAGTTTTTGTCTCTTCTCTTGCCATCTAACCAGAGCCAACACAGTGTTCCCTACTCACCTATCCTTCATTCTCTCTCCCACACTCTCAGGTCTTTTCAAAACCTGACTCTCCCACCGCCACTAAATCAGCATCCACACTGGCACAGCCATGTCAGTGGGTCTGGGAAACCCTCAGGGCTCAAGAGGAAGTGGAAAAAAGTTCCTACAGAGCAGCTCCCTGATTTGTGTGACCATGTAGCCAACTGACACTACTGGAGAGAGTGGTTCTGGAGCAAACTGAGAATGGAGAGGGGAGTAGGAAGGATTCCTAAACTGGTATTTTAAAGCAAGCTAGCAACTTCCACTATTCCTACCTGCCAATCCAAATCATTAGCTGCCTAAAGCAGTCAGAAGAACAAGCTTGGTAGCCCTGGCCTTGATTATTTGCAGGAACACAATACAGTAGGTGTGCTGCAATGTCTACCATAGGTGGATAGCAACCATCATTCCTGACAATAGCAGGAAAGAATGGGACTGGCCTCACCAAATGTCATCCAATTGCTTATGTATTTCCAAAAGAAATGAGGAGATCTCATTTTGAAACTTACCCACTCCAAGACAACCCTAAGCACCAGTCTACAAGCAAGTGAATAGCAAGGCTGCTCTTGACCTCCCTTGCT
Source organism: Lepidothrix coronata (assembly GCF_001604755.1). Classification (NCBI taxonomy): domain Eukaryota; kingdom Metazoa; phylum Chordata; class Aves; order Passeriformes; family Pipridae; genus Lepidothrix; species Lepidothrix coronata. The sequence continues at coordinate 2,794,031 of NW_016690260.1, forward strand.
TAAAGTAGGGCAGCTATGAAGAACACAAAGTCTTATCAATGATTTCATGTTTTTTTCTGCAATTAGGAATTGCTATAAATCCTAGTTTATAGGCCTGGAACACATTACTTGCTTGGAGAATAAAATGTGGGACAGAAGTGTGTTGACACTATGTTTTCTCCTTTGACTTAACCCTTATGAATCCTTGTAGTCTGAAAACATACATAGTCCAAATAGCCAAAAACACAATTAATACCAGAAAATCTAAGCCTCTATGGCTCACTCTGAGTAAGTGCCAGGATGGGTAACTTTTCCTGTGCCCATCTAAACATAGCTCTTACACATAAAGGGTTGTGACTTCACCTAATGACTGATCAGCAAAGGTTTCCAGCCTCTAGTCAGAAGAGAAATGCCAACTATTTGCACATACAGGAGCTTTTTTAACTTCAAAACTCTTTCAGTTACCAGAGTTCCTCTGATCTCAACACTTATCTCTTATCTGTCATACTGTGCTATAAGTGAGCACAAGATCATCAAATCTGTCCTTTTGAGCTCTGATGTACTTCAAGACAAACAAGTCCTTGCTATTTTCTCAAAGCACTTAACCCAGCCAGGTTTTCTACAGCTTAAACATGCTGTTCCCACCTCTGCAAGACCTCCATCTGGACAGGTCACTCTTCAAATACACATGGCAATCAGGAGCCTGATGAAGACTTGGCACAGATTCCTACATGCCAATCCTCCTGGCACCAGCACTGTTGGCCTGCCTGGCTCTTCACTGCATGACTTACAGCTGCTGAAAGTGGCAATATGTTTGTGTAAGTCTATTTGGCCTTTACAGACACATGTACACATACATATCTACCTGCCTGATCCATACTCCTCCGAAATCCTCGGGAGATGTCAAGGGTAGATTTGCACGTCATTTCACAAAATTAATGACCTTACCTTTGTCAGCATAAGTGGTTAGTTCAGTTAGTCTTTCTTGCTCTGAATAAGCCAAAAGACCCTTATCCTTTCTAGAAATTTCAACAAGGAAAAAAAAAATCGAAGTTGTCCACACACCAAACACAATTTTTGCAAACAGAAGATATTTCTTCCAGAGGTGTTCTAATTCACTATGTTTCAGGTACAAAACAACTGTAGCAACTTGAAACACAATTCTAGAGGATTCTGATAAGCAGAACTGACCACAAAAAACCTTCTAATGGTTTTGTTCATTCTCAGGACAGTTGGTTGACTGAGAGTGCAATGTCTTTTATTTTTTGCAGAGCTACAGTAATAATTTCCAACAGTTCCACATACAAACTGATACTGCATTCTGACAATATCGAAACTGCATCTGCCACAGTTACATTTGTAACACACCTTTACATATCTGTGTGCTGATAAAGAGAATATTTTAGTATGTAGAGTTCTATAATCAAAACATATTCTGTGCTATTTTATAAAGTATAATTTAAGGAATGGAAGTAGGAAAGATGGGAAACTTCAACACAAGAATTTAGTATTGCATCTGTAATGCAGCTTTTAAAGACCAGAGTTAATCTTACTGGTATAAAATGAAGTTTCTTATTCTGAACCACAACCTCTAAACGCAGTTTCCTTACTTGCAAAGCCACACCCTACTATCTGATCAGAATGAAGAGGCAGGGGTTGAGCTATGTTTTCAAAGTCAACTTGTACAATTCACACAGGTTTTGCTGAGTTCAACTCAGGGAGTTAGCATATGTTTTTTTGTTTGAAATAGGTTAGTAAAAACTAACTCTAGAGTTTTTAAGGCATGCAATAAGCTTTTATTTGCCTCAGCTTCAAGTTGCTTAGTTATCAACACTGAAGCCTTAAGTCTGTTTTTCAAACAAGTTATATGCTCTGGATGTTTGACTACAATAAAAAATATGTAATTCAAGGTTAGCTTTACTCACTGCAAAAAACAGCTACTTGTCTTCACAATGAAAGGGAATAAAAAGTGAAATCTAGTGCTGCTGGAGCAACAACTGTGTCAGTTGTTCAGCTCCAGTTGCCTGTGTTAAAAAATCCAGCAAGTTTTTTTTATTGTAACTGAAGACAGGCAGGTGTTACGATGACTGACACTGAAGCCAAGCGAACCCAGGTCTTAACTCCCAGACCTAACTTGTGGCTACATGGTTAGCCTGACCAACCCTAGTCACCGCTGGAATGCCAACAGCTGCCTGAAATGCTGCTTTCAGTAGGATCTCACCTTGCTTTCAGGGCCAGTTGGCTCTTAATGGAAAATACATTGAAATACTGTCCGTTTTTCATGGTAATATAAACAGTTGGGGCAATTATTTTCTAAGAGTTAAAGAGTTATTGTAGCTGTCTCTGAGCCTTAACTGGGCTTCTTGTCAGAAAGGGCAAGATTGAAAAAGTCACATGTAAAGCACATATGACTTGCATATTCTCTAGAACACTTGGTGCAACTGTTCTGAAACATTAATCCACACTCCTTCATCCTTCCGCAGCGAGCTAATAGGAGACAGTGCTACCTTTGTTTTATTTTGGGGAATAGATATTATTTTTGTCTAAATCTGAGGCTGATATAACAAAGCAAGAATGAAATCCTGTGGGTCTTTGCTGACTGCCAAGAGTCTTACAGGTATAAGCCACGAGGAGCACATTTGGCAGTCATTAACTCCATGGAAGTATTATTAACTTCTTACAGTACTTTGGCAGTAACACCTAAATGCAGTTCCTTTGTAACAGACCACTAGTAACAGCATGGCATCTTTTAGTGTCAGACGGCTGAGTTCTTTTGGGAAATTGCACACTTCCTCTGTAATGGTATGATGGAGCCTCAAGTTGCTTTAGAAATGTAGCTAGCCTTAGTTATTACAGCACATGATGGTCTGAGTTTCTCATGATGCTTTTTTGTATACCTGAAGAGAGATGTGTCTGGAAATTCAAACTATTTTAATCTGGGTCTTTGAAAGATATTTTTTTTTTTTAAACTCTGAAAACTGGCATCATTAGAGCAAAGAGAGACCATTCCATCAACTGAATCCAAATAAATCAGCAAAGATTTATTGTGCATAGTTGTTGTACCCGCTCTAATGAAAGACTCCCTTCAACACACCACCACGTGAATAAGTGACATCAGAAGCATTTTTATCACCAGTTACCCAATGCATTCTTATCTGCTTAAGGCAGACTCCAAGTAGGACATGTTTTGCTTATTAAAAATCACGACCTTCCAATGTGTCTGTTAACCCTAAAGTGTCTAATTGGGAAAGCAGCAAAACCAGGGAACTAATAAGGTGAGACCATTGTGCACACTAATTCCTTTGTAAGATCACTATTCTCCTCCATTATGCCAAACGGAGACTTTTCCATGGACAAACAGAAGCCTCTGCATCCAGCAAGAAAACACACTGTGAATCACAATGCCTCTGCTAAGGGAATAATCTCAGCCATCCCGTTACTGCAAACTATTCCGCAGCTTTTGCCTCCTGAAAACTGCAGTGAAATTGCCATGTACAACAGCCAACACATTGGGGAACAAACACGAACTCAAACAATGACAATTTAAACTAAATAAGCTTGCGCCATTTCTCCCCTGTTCATCATATTAAAGGTTTCATAGACAAGAGCTGATCTTCTGAACATGTTCTAAGCAAGTAAAATGACAATGTTGCACTTAAAAAAAACCCAAAACCACAAACCACAAATTCTACACACTCTCAATATCCTTTCGCATAAACAAACGTAGTAAGACTATATAAAGCTTTCAAAGCACTTCATCAACATAAACCTACACAAAAGAGAAACCTCAGCTCATAATGTGTTAGGATGTATAAGACACATATACTTTCCACACAGAAAACTGGCAAAAGACTCCTCTGACCTGTCTGGAAATGTCTTGGCCACAAATGGCTCAACTCTACCCTCTTCAAGTCTACCTTGACTCACTGTGAAGAAGAAATCTGCACTATCATTTTACTGTTCCTCAACTAGATGGTTTTGGGGAGCTCTGTGTACAGTTATAATGTCTCTTCTCTGTATAAAAATGGCATAGTTCAAAGACAGATTAATACTGCTTGCATATCCCCACTACCTTTATCCCATATAAACTATCAAAGAATTTAGCAAAGAAATGTCAACTACCAAGCTAAAGTCCTGCAGAATAATGCCCAGAAAAATCTGAAATTCTCCTTCTTACTGGAAATTTTTGCCAAAAATGTAATTTAGCAATTCAACCAAGACAAAACAGCACAGGATGAGGTAGAATTAACACTTAAATTGAGCTGGGGAAGAAAATTTACCTATTCCATTACATTTAAGCCTTTGCTGCATGAAGAGGAGCAGATATTGTTACTTTTCATCAATCAAAATATTTCCTGCATTATACTGATAGTGCACTTGAGTCTGAAATTCAAGTTAAGATCTCTACCAGTGTATTCCTGCTCTTCTGCACACTCTGAGGTATTTAACTTCCATATCTGATGGCTCTGTGGTTTTAAGGCTTTTAAGGCATTGACACCTTCTAACAGGTTAACAGGTACAAAACAGGCGTGTTAAAATGGTGGAGTAATTTTTAGCAACATGCTTTTTAAAATGTAATTAGCAAAGGAAAACAAAATCAGATCACATAAAAAAGGATGCTTCTTAAAAATACTAATTTTACTGGAAATGATGTAAAAACATTTTAAAGTCAGGTATCAAACTGAAGCACACATCTGTTAATCCAACACAAAAATTAAGAAGCTGTCTGAAGGAGTATATTGATCAGGCAGTTTCTTCCATATCCTCACTGCTTCTGCAGGTAGACTGATTCTATCTCCTATAAAATACACGGATAGAGGTGAGTATTTAAATGTATATCTAACAAAGTCTGTGTGAGAAAAATTTAATATATATATTTTATTGGTTATTCCAATAAAATATTCCCATTCCTAAACTGATACAGTTGTTTTTAAACAGTAATGCTCCAGATATGTTCTGTCTTCTGGTATTCCCTGGGCTAAAACAAAGGCTTATAGAATTCAGAATAAAAATTCTGGATACATTTGACAGAGAAATATAGATTTGTGATCCAAAGAAAATGGAAGATGGCCTTAAATTGCTAGTTCCTCAAAGGGAAATTGAGATTTTTTTTTGGCAAGGACACCATTCTTGTTTCTGGAGATTAAAATATAGCACCTGGGATATCCTTGAAGCAAGGAAACTTTTCTTCCCATCCCCCTGTCCCTTATGCTCCCCCCCTTTAACAGGCTGGAATAAACCCACTTGCATTTCAACCTGACAACACTGTGAATATTCTCAAACAACTGGCTCGAGTAACTGCCTGCAAGGATACTGCTGCAGGAGAGGAAGGTAAAATAGTGCCAGTAACTTCCACCTGTGGTGTTCTGATAATGTTTAAAAATAAGAGAATGGAAAGTTGGAGGAAGCTTTCTTCGGAACACTCCAAGTCTCAAAATACAAGAGTTATCCAATGCAACAGTATTCACAGGTGTTTATAGAACTTCTTAAACACAAGAGAAAATTACTACTGAAAACTTTTGTTGCTATATAAGTGCTCTTATAGCCGTTTGTAGTACTGTGGCTAAGGTTCACATATTAAAACTGAAAAAGAATAGACACATCACACAAACCAACCAGTGACAGGACTTTCCATTCATAGCAGAATGAACTCATCGTCTAAGCAAAACTCGAAAATAAAAACACAAAATGCCTTAAGGAAGGCTGAAGGACTGGCATGCACAGGCTGGAATAAACCCACTTGCATTTCGACCTGACAATGCTGCGAATATTCTCAAACGAGTGACTCGAGCGACTGCGTGCAAGCTCTCCGGACAAGGTGCTACTTACTTCAGAGTCCTGTAAAAAATCCACTTGTCTGCCTTTACACAGAGGACAGAAGGATGTAGCAAAAGGAATCAAAGTCTTCTCAAAATAGTTACAGATATCGCCTGAAGCTCTCTTTAGCCAAGTATTTAATAATTCTTGTTTTAAAGAAGTTACTTACTTTAGCTAAGATTTCTTTCCAAAGGACCTAACACTCACCCGCTTAGAAAACAGAAAAGTGACTTCACAAAAGTTACCAAATATCAACATGCATGGCTGGCAAGTACATGTGCAGTCAAGATGATTCAGATAAGTCAGATAAATTTAGAACAGCGCTTTCCTAAAAGCATGCGTTCACCAAATGCAGTAAATATGCAGGAGCTATATCCAAGTGCTGATTCCAAACATCAGAGCAAAAAATTTATTAGTGAAAATCTCCTTTTAAGAGTTCGCTGCCATCTGAAGTCCTCAACAGTGTTATTCCTTGATCTGCCTTTAGTATTTCCATCCATCACTGGATTTATCCACATAAAAAGCTATAGGCTCTCCAACCTCAGAGGACTAAGCCAAATGCAGTGTGGCAACTTCACAGAGGACCAACCTTTTATGGTTGGAACAGTAGAGCTTTGATACAGCTAATCTACCATAAATAGCTCTTGAAACTCAGAAGGATCAAATCAGCTGTTGCAACAGCCCAGCCTGTAGCTGCTTCAAATCCAATTATACTGTCAACTCTGTCTTGTAGCCCTCCTTTTTACTCCCCCCATCCAAAACATTTTTAGTCCTCCTCCTGACAGAAATTAGAAGGTGCTAAGACAAATGCAGCAGCATTAAATGCATTAAATACATATTTGAAACAAATGCACAACTATTCTTACAATTATCTTAAGGAAGAGAAGTTTTATTCTGTAAAAAACAGCTAAAGTATTTTATGCCCATATAAAAGAAGTTATCAGCCCTGACTTGTAATGCAAACATACAATTTGAAATAAGCAAACAGTTCCAAGAACAGCAAGGACAGCTTTAAAAGGTGGGTGAAACTAAGCAGATAAACTTCATGGGGCACCATCCATGTCCCAGATTGAGGCATAAGGCATTGCTTGCATATTTTTTTCTGTAACCTAAATACACTTGTGAAGTACTAGAATTCCCTGTTATAAATCCTTGAATTACAATGTTTCCTTTCAGGTAGTTAGAACCATTTTCCCACAAAGAAGCTAAGAACTATAATTTAAGAATTCTTACAGAATTAAGATCTTCCAAAATATATGTTTACTAACCATGCAAGTTGTAACTGAAAATTACCACTAGGACTACAAGAGCACAGTGCTAATTATTATTATTATTAGCACCACTAGGACTACAAGAGCACAGTAGTTCTGGAGAAACCAGTACAGTGACATGGTTCTGGGGAAAAAAATCAGGCTTGGATCCAATGAAACACAGGTGAGCAGTATTATCTTTATGGTTCACCTCACAGTGCAAAGAAACAGCACACAATGAAAGTATGTAATTATAGGCAAATAAAAGGTATTTTTTTCAACCATATATTATTAACATCCTCCCAGTCTCTCCAAAACAAAGAGTTCAATTACTCCAGGGCAGTACAGGAACTCTGGTACTTTAAAGGGGAAGAAATGTCTTGTGAGCAAAACCTGTTATCTCTATCTTCCACAAGCATGTAAATTCTGAACAGTGCCAGGGCATCCTCCTAAAATACATGGCATGACATCTACAATCTAGGCACCAATCCTTATTCAAGCAAGGGTAGAAGAGGATCAACAATTCCTGGTATTCAAACTGCTTCAAGGGCCTGAAATTTGGCTCCTCTAGAAGCTACTCTAAAGGAAGGGCCAAAAAAATCACTTAATAAAAAAATCATCTTCCACTTAATGGAAAATTGTCAGCCATGCACCATCTTACTCCTCTTAGAGCTTGTGTTAAATTTCATCATCTCAGTTAAAGGCCTGGGTTTTAAGTGATTTGCAAAGTTTGTGACATACCTTGAACACAAAAAGAGTCACTGGCTACACAGACGATAACAAAACAACTTTAATTAGGTGTGAGTGGGTTAAATGAAGTGGTTTGCTATCTCCTCTAAATTGTGCATGAAGAACCCAGCTGGGTCACCTTCTGGAAGTCTCGGTAAAGTTAAAGAGCCATAAGAAGGCACAGAGAGTTTTTCCCTTTAGGGCCCAGCATATGCCCAACTGAATCAATACACAAACACAGGGGACAGTGAGCTTTTCATTAGCATGGAGTAAACCCAGCATGTGACAAGTAGATAAAACAGACTGGCAAGATCTACCCGACTAAGTTTATCACTTTGAACAGAGCTTGCAGAACATGTCACATTATGCTTCTGCACTGTGGTGAAAAAAAAGTAGCCGAACCAACTGCTGACAAAAGTTCAACAGACCTCTTAAAAATGCAGCAGGCATGCTTGCAGCTGGTAAAGGGAAGGAGCAGCCGAGAGCATGCTGCCAGAGCACAACCACTGGTGCTTTATGTCCTATCCATAACCATTTAAAATCCAAGGTCTTTTATTACAGTGGAATTTGAAGGATGCAAGTTATGACATGGAAACACACCCCCTCTCAAGAAGCAGGACTGGGATTGCTTGTTTCTTTTATAGAAACCGCTCTATGTTCATTCTCCCTATCACACAGGGAACTTTGTTAAAGATTTCACTTTCGTATCTAATTTAAAAAAACCCAAATCCCGTGTGTGCTTTTTCACGTACACTTCTTGGCTATAAGCACATAACGGAGAGCTGCCTACCACAGAAATGCAGTAGTTTTTCCCTCTTCCTCCCCAATACAAAATTTCTGTAAACACAGAGTAGAGGAAGCCACAGCCAATACATTAGTTCACCACTAACTCTTTTCAACAAGCCTAAGATCTAGCATGTATCTTCCAGACACTATCCACATCTATTATCAAAGAGAGTGAGACATCATGTACTTCTCAAGCCACAGGTTCTGTCCCAATGAAGATAGAAGTACAAATTAACAGACACACTTTTGATACCAAGGTCTTGCTTTGCAAGAGAGGATATATGCTTCGATGAGTAACAGTCAAGAAATAACACCAGTGTAACACACAGTGAAGTGCACACAGCATGCGAAGTCTGGATTAAGCATTCTTTTATTTAACCATTCAGCCTCCCAGTTTACAGATATCTTCTTTTCAGCTAGGGAGGGAAGGGGAAGGAGAGACTTCCCAGAAAAAAACCCACAGACAAATTTAATAAAAGGTGACTTACCAACGTCCATTGTTAGAATCATGACCCCACTTCTGTGTCCCAGGAAGCAGGAAGCCTTACCCATCCAGTGTATGCGAATGACTCAGAAGGACAGCATGGCTTTGTTTCAGCTTATATCTTCTGGCTCATTCACCCCTCCTCCCTTTCGTGGGATAAAAGTGTTGCCTGTGCCTGGCTATCCCTATTGGCTCAGCTAGGGAAACATACTCATTTAGCACATTCAAGTTTCTGAGAGCCTAAAATGACCCACAGAAGATTTTTTTATTTATCTTAAAAAAAAAAAAAAAACAACACCAAAACCAACAACACTTTAAAAGAAAACCCCAAACCAACACAAACACTTTCTGTCTTTCTGGAAGAAGATATCATTCATTCTTTCACTACCAGAGAAATATTAAAATGATGTTATTGCCACAGGGGCAAACAATTCCCTGCACTCTGAATCAATGAGAAGGTGGCAAGTCAGGGAGGACTCCACAGTATTCAGTAATCCCCAGTTCAGCTGCATTGTCTGTCCATGGGAATAAAGCCACATGTTCTTTGTCAAAGCCTATGCCCCCCAAACCAGCTTATCTTCAATGAAAACTGTATATAACCCAAAAACTGAGGAACTCCCAGTTTGCCAGAGAGGATTTGCTCTTCCATTTTATTTTTAAACAGGCAGAACAGTAGAAGATTCCTGCCTTACTGAAGATGCACACACAGACTCTACAGGTTTAACTTGCAGTGAGGAAAAAAAAGTAATTTTTTTCTTAACCTGTAGGATTCTCTAAATGTAACAACTGGTATAATCCAGGCTTGGGCTGAAGAATTTAGAAAGCTGTTACAATCTATTTGTGAACCACCTCTCTAATGAGATAATAGTGTTTAAAAAAATCACCACAAGGTAAGAGAAAAATCTACCTGATCCAGAGATATCACGACCCTTTGTTAACTTTGATCAAACCACAGAACAACCTAAAAAGTGCATTTGGAAGGAGAGAAGCTGGAGGTGGAGAGGAATTTGTTTCTTTCTGTACTGCAAAATCCTTTAAAACTTGTAGTCAGACCCTGAAAGGAGAGCTGCTGTATCTTGGCATCGTGAACTTCAACAGACTTGATACCTGTACTTATGGATTCAGCAAACAGTGAATGAAACACTGGTGTTGTCTTCAACAAGAATTACCTTTTCTAAATAAAGCCTGGACATATTAGGCTACTGTCTCACCATGTTAGTCACCACTAGATAACCTAAGATTCATAACTCTGCGATACAACCACAAGTGTATTTTGGAAGTGTTGCTTGTGGTTGTTGAAATAAACAGAGTACTCCCTCTCCTCCCTCCCTCTGTTTTTAGAAAAGGTATCAGTTGCAAGTCATGAACACCAAGGTTTGTAGAAGCCACTAATGAGGTTAGAATCCACAATTCAAAGAAATGAGCAAAAGCATTACAACTGAGTCATTGCTTCTCAGATTTTTTGACCCTCTCTTGCTTTGCATGGCTTTATAACAACACTCTTGAGTTATTACAGTTTTGGGGGAAACATATTCCTAAAGTTGAAAATTTCTGATGTTTTCAGTAGGGCGCTGCAATAAAAGCTTTGGAAGAGGGATAAGTAATTCAAATCCTAGAAACAAACCCGAAAGCTTTCACTGAATGGAAATTAGGAAGAAATTACCCAGGTGGACAAGCTGCTCCTCAAAAGCTTTATTACAGAAAGAAGCATCAGACCTGGATGGGTCAAAATCAAAGTTTTGAGGATGCCTTAAAGTAATGCAGTCCTAAAGTCTGAGAGGAATTGTATAGAGAAAATAGCATAAGATCAGTCCTTACCAACAAGGTAGAAGGTGGAGAGCTGATAGACTTTTAAACAGAACTGAAGACCTGGACCCTCCGCACAAAACACCAGGCTATGCCAACACTAACACTTCCACTCTCAGGTAAACTGAACACAAGTAATATTGCCAGAGAATAACAGGCACAACAGGAACCATACCAAACACACACACTTTAACAAAAGCATATTGTGTAAGAGCAAACCACTTTCGACAGGATGACATTCCCTGTAAGCTTGGCTTTTGCAAGAAGTCTAGTAGTACTGTTCTGTATCAGTGAAGTGCAAAAGTTCAAGTAAACTGTTCTCAAAACAGAAAAAAAAAAAAGAAAAAAAAAGCCTCACCTGCTGGGTCAGTAAGAGATTGTCAGGTACTGCATGGCATTATTTTTTAAAATGGTGCAAGCATTAATAATTCAGCTTACAAAGTATTAAAAAAACCCAGCTGAATTGAAACCACAGTAGGGGGAAACAATCTTATTGAAAAAATAAATAGGAAGTAAATCCTTTTGCCTTTAGCTTGAGAAGGGAGAGGATGAAGTTTCCAGGGGGGTTGGCAAGAACATTAACCTGAAGGAGACTGCTGCATTGACAAGGGATTTATAAAACTGGGCATCCCCAGTGTTCCATTTCCATCCTAGATGGCATAAATTAAACAGTTCACTGTTTTTGCAAGCTACACTAGCCAGCAAGAGTTATTTATGTAATTAAAAATACACCAGTATTAGAAGGAACACTTCATGTTTCTTTATATATAAGCAGGGCTGCTTAAGTGTCCAGCAAGATAGCACATGAACTTGCACATGAAGCCTTGCCTCTTCTGTCTTTGTGGAAGTCACACAGTACAGGTAGTACATGATAAATGATATGCTGCTAGAAAAGCCAACGCTGTAAATTAAAAAACAAAATACCTGGTCATAAACTGTGTCTACTGGAATGACATGAAAAGAGAGTATAAGTGACTCATCTGATTGCACCCTGCACATTTTCCAGCCTCCAAAGTCAACTGTTCAGTCTTACTCAGATGCAACTCCAGCAACGAAGTAGAAAGCTGGGTCATGACCTCCAGAGATCACCAATTTTCTTCCATCATTTTACAGTCTGATAATCTGAAGTCCATGTAATTGCTTAATGAACATACATTATAATCCAGTTACAGATACAGTAAATACTGCACAGTATTGCAAGATGCTGTGGAAAAACTTGAATATGTTCATCCGAAGACTATATATCCAAAGAGCATGTGGCTTAGTTATCACACCTCATCCAGCTACGTCACTTTAAGTGTGTAAATTGTGTACAGTTAACAAACTCTAGTTGTATAAACTGTCTGCTAAAATAAACCTCGTTTTAGTTGTTGATTCTTTTTTAAATACAGCCAGAATATTCATTCACATGGTCTAACAGCATCATCTTCTGAAGGTTACAACCATTTTATGATGGTATATACAAAGAAACAAGTTCAGCAAGAAATTCTCTGGAGGCTTGACTTACTTGAGTCTTTGTTGAAAGAAGTGAAGTACATATTAACCTTAAAAAATTAAATTCCCATGACTGGTCACATACCTGCATTAGTATTGCAAGAACAGGCTACTTCTGCTCACCTTCATTAAATTATTCACTGCATAGAAACCATGCAGCCTGAATCTTACTTCTCTACACATATTACCCTTAAGAAATTAAATTCCCATGACTGTTCACATACCTGCATTAGTATTGCAAGAACAGGCTACTTCTGCTCACCTTCATTAAATTATTCACTGCATAGAAACCATGCAGCCAATAAATGTGATGTGAATGTGCTTGCTCTAACATTTTTGGAGGAGACTTTATACAAATGCTTTAATTCTGAATTGTCCAGATTCAATTCCCTTTTTGCCATAATCCAAGCTATCAAGGTTATGTTTTGCTTTTCTACTGCAAACCCTTCCAACTTTTCAAAGCTCTCTAGCGAATGTAAGAGCAAGAACTGTCCCAGTCCCCCACTTTTCTAATGTGTTAAAACCAGCAAAAGAAGCTTTTATTCAAACTTCCACTCTTTCCACCACGTTCTCACAGCTTTCAGGACCTGTGACAAGTTGCAAGGAACACAGCTCTCACGTAATTCTGTAGCAACAACTGAAAAGGCGTCTACTGTACCTCTGTGAAAAAACATAGGCTACATGTAGCAAGAGAACTAACAGGATGACAGCTCTTGCTAGGCAGTATGATCAGAATTAGACATCAATTTTCTTTTAGGAAAGTTAAAAGATAGATCACCTATATACTATCATGCTGATACGAACCAGCGAGACCTTGCTGATCATGTCCAAGAAATCACATCTCTCCAGTAACAAAAATTACACAATTCTCCAAGAGCAAGATTAATCTCACAAAGTTATGGGAGCTCTGCCTTTGTGGAACAGACAGAATCTGCTACACAAACACACACACAAAAAGGTACCTTTTGTTTTTGGTTTGTGTTCACACAGGGAAACGCTCTCCCTTATCCAAGAACTGAGAAAAACTGAATCAAATCTAAACTGCAAATATATAATCAATCTTGAAGAGTGGGCAACATGAAAGAGAGTACAGATCTGTAACTAATTAAAATGTTACATTTGAAGAAATTGTACATAGTCTAGAATGGTTGAAGCTATTTTGTTATACAACAGTTGGAAGAATGAATGATAGAAAGGCTGGAACAGGGGGTCCATCTCAGCTGCTTGCTGCCTCTCAATGAATACTGAGATGAAGTTTCAGAAACTCGTATTGTCACTTTCTTACTGCATAACATTTCTTCCTAAAGCTGCACAAGCATCTCCTAGGTATTTAAATACCAATCAGCTTTTCTGAAGGTCCTAAAGTCTACTCTGGGATCTTAACTATTATGTCACTGCATTTTATTAAAGCTAAATACACACTAGGAGGCACACACAGATTCTTCTTTAAATGTTTGATAGAAACAACTCCAGGAAAAGAAAAAGGAAAAATAAGAAAAACAACAACCTTTAGTTCTTGGTTCACATTTGCATCTATTTTTCAGCAAAGGCTTACCTTAAATCTCAGCTATCCGGGCCTGACCCTGTAGGTACATCTGCATCACCATGTCCAAGGGGCTCACAATCCAAAGGCAGTCTTCCTACAATAAACAAATACAATAAAGTATGGGTAAGAACCATAAATGCACATCCCAGGATATGACAACAACTACAGAACTACCAGGCACAAAGGGGATGAACTGATTGACTGCCAGGAATGAAGCAGGTTAGACCATATTGCTACCTTGCCCGCTCATATGGATAAGATCATCACCACGAGCAACAGAACTCTTCAAAGCCCAGCTATGGATGCACTGTAGCCATACTCACAGAGAAAGAGAAGTCTTGTGGTTTCCTAGGAACTATGAGGCACTTGATCCCTCACGGCTACCAGAGTCTGACCTTTTAACATCAGACATTCTTGAACTACCAATTTCTTTGGAAATTCTGAACTTTCCCTTAACCATCTCACAGGAAGTAGTCTGTATTACATCTTTCAGTAAGGTCAAGCAGCACTAAAGAAAATAACAAAACTAGCAGCATCTACTAAAATACCCTCAAAATCTTTAATTTTAAGCATCAGTGGATGCAACTGAAAAAGTTCTCTTCCTAGAACCATAGCAATCAGGAGACAGACCTGTCCTAGTGGAGTTGACCTATAAAGCAAGTCCAGTTCTGCAGACAACACCTGCCACATGGCTTGACTTCTGATCCCACACCTTGAACCTCAACTGGTTTTATTTTCTTTTTGGCAAATACAAAATATCTCTGGCTGTGCCTGTAACGTTAATTGCAGGGTGATTTAGCCCACATGGATACTCATGTTGATGAAGTATCCAAGTTAGGTTGTTTCAAACTGGCTGAATTATCCTAGCACCACAATGTCCTTAGAGATGCCAATCTCCTGGACTCATAAAAACTTACAGTAATCAACTACTCCAGGTTTGTTACTCTATTCTGTACCACATGTAGTTGTTTCTTCCGAAAGAGCAGTGAGGAGTCCTCCAATGCAGACCTGAACTACGTGAAGCAGCCTGTGCTATTGCACAGATTATTGTCTCCCTTCTGTTATAGCTGGTAACTAAAATAACATTTTTACTCCTGGTCACCTCAGGCTCAGCTCACCTGCATATATGTCTAGGGTGCCAAATACACTGCTTTCACTTTCATAACTGCTTTATTCAACTCCTTATTTTAATCTATTAGGAGGTACAAAATGAAGTCATGATATCCTATGCGACTGGAGCAACAACTGTTGAGAGCAGTCAGGTCACTGCTCTGCTTCCACTGCAGCTGCTGAACATGTCAGACACTAATAACAGCATCTAGAGAAGAGGTCAAAACAAAAATAATTCATTGAATAGACAGATAAGACAGGAATTTTGCCTGAATTGGAAAAAATTCTTATTTTAGAAGACAAGCAAACCCACAAACATAGACTACCTTAGAGTGCACAAGAACAGGTAAGGCAGCAGTTCAGTCTTCTCCCTACTGTTACACAGTTGTTCACACATTTGAACTAGGCCAGTTTTTAAGATCTACCCATATTTATCTCTGTATTTCAGGTAGGAAACACGTGCCTGTAGCAAATGTGGATAGAGCCTTCCCAAATCTTCGTTCGCGAAGCCTCGCCATGATGATGATCAGGCAGGAAATGGAAAGTTCCAAGAATATGGTAAATGACATGCTATTGTTTTCGCATTCCCAATTTCCATTCACCTCAAATAAGCATTCCTGCACTTTGGAAGAGTAAATGAGTGGGTACTCACTTCAGTCTGGTAGGAAAGGTGAAGAAAAAAAGATGGTCAAGGGTTAGTTGGAAGAAAGATAAAATAGTTTTTCCACTATCACCTAATGCTCAGTTTCCAAATTCCTTCTTGCTACTTGACTTGTAGGGTTGCCTGACTACTTCTGCTGTTCCTACTTTCTTCCTCTTTATATACCAATATTAAAAAAAAAAAGGCAAAAAAACAAAAACAGAAAAGGAAGGATTTGAAATCCAGCTATAGTTTAGGTCAGCTACTTCACAGATTTCCTGGAAGACACTGTGCTGTGGGAAGAGGGGACATTTTACTACACAACACACATTAAACCTGGTGCACACTGCCACTGTCCCACCAGTACATTTCATTAATTTTTTTTTTTTTTGGCAAATGTTACATTTAGGTATTGGAACAAGAGAGAGAAGACCGTGGTGCTGCAGTTTTGAAGGCCTGCAGCTTTGAAGCCCATCAAAGTCTGTCCTTTTAAAAGAACCTTAAAATCTGGTGCGAGTTGAACTATCTTCACAGAGTTGGTTTGTTGGGGTTTTTTTAGATATGTTTGCCTATGTCACTATATTCTACACATCCTTGTTAGCGTCAGGAGTCTTACCAGAAGTTTTGTCAAGAAACTTCATGATGAGACAAACATAAGACCTAAGAAATACAGAGCTCCTACCAGGAAACATTTGAGATTGAAATGAAAATGTGAGAGCTGGCAATTGAATTCTAACCTTTTCAAGACTGACCTTGGCTGGAACTTTTTGCCCTCTCTCTGTAGTTCCTCTGGGAAGGGCCTGGAAAGCCACTTGAACCGCATATCTGATAACCCCTGCATTTTGAGAGTTTAGAACAAAAGCAGGAGAAGACACTCCAAATATTAATTTTTGCCTTTTTGATGGACTCAGCTTTATTACACAACAGATGGATCCTGGAATTAGTCAGTACATCATGAAGGAAAGACAGACATCAAAATATCATTTGGATACTTGATATTATGAACTAGAAAGAGGAACTAGATGGGTAATCATCTCTGCTTAGCCACAAAGATCTATCATTTTTGATCCAGGAGAATAATCAAACTTGCATTTCTTCTATAAAAAATTCTTCTGGATGCAGAAAACATCAATATTTGGACTGACTTAACATCTGACAGCTGAACCAAGAAGGATAGTCACTACGTACACAGACATAGAGCTGCTATGCAAGAATCTGCAGGGGTCCATCAGGTTATTCACTAGGCTGGCTACAGGACACCTACAACAGCTTCACTTCTTTAAGATAAGCCTCCTAGTTCTGGAGCTCTCACATGCACAACAGACTTTGAAGAGTTTCACTGAAACAAATTAAGGTGCGTCCCTCCAATCAGAAAAGGATAGGAAAAAAAATAAATTTTTAGGATGTTTTATTTGTTGCTTAATGACTTATATCACATCAGTTCTGCAGAGCTATTGCCTTCTCAGGCTCTTGCTCAACCCCAATGAAGCCTGACACCACTTAGAGAAGTTTTGATAAAGCCCCATTCTGCAAAGCCTTGGTACGTAGTAAATTTTTACAGAAAAAAAGAAAAAGCAGCTTGGAAAAACAGCAGTGCAACAACTTTCCTGTGAAGCCAGGAATCCTCACAGACAGTTCAATTAAACCAGAGTCTAACACCTCCTTCACACTATCTCAGCTGAGGTGTTATCCTTCTTAATGCTCCAGAGACATGTAACAAAACATACTGGGCAGGAGCCAAGTGCAAAGGAGATTTTCAGGCTGCTGGTTTTCCTTTTACTGTATTCCCTCCCTCTTCCACCCCATCAAAAAGAAAGATGACACAAATTTTCATTGGTCCACATCTCCTGAACACTCAGAATATCACTTAAGAACGAGAAAATTCAGCTCTATGACTGCACTTACCATCTATATTGGTGTAAGCCTGTAAACTCTTAACATCCCATGTTCTTTCATGTTTTCAAGGCATTTCAGAAGAACTCTACACAAGACTAACAGGATACAGGCACTTTTGTTTGTAGTCAGTTCTCACAGAAATCATTCAGCAGCTCAAATCCACCCTATTGCTTTTTCCCCCACTATCTTAAATTGTCATTTGTGATGTAATCTGCTCCAGTCAGCAGGACTCTCCTTCAGTGCACTTCTCTCCCATTTCACCTCAGATAATACTTGTTGTAGTTTGACCATCTGCTCTAGTCCCCCTGCTCAATGATGTTTTCAGAAACAATCTGCTTTTGCACATTCCAGATATTTAAGGAAGTTATGTTTCTGTAGAACTGAAGAAGACCTGCTGAGGAAAGAATCTCTACAAGTATCACGAGAGAATCATGCCTGACTACATTTCCCTCAGCACTCAAAAGTGAAGCCATTCACCTGGATTACCAGGTCAGTGCTCAGGAAGCTGACAACTGACACCTACTGCTCTAAAAATAATAGGTGCATGTGCAATTCTCCCACCATGCCCTGAATAAGTACAGTGCACAAGTTAAGGAGGACTCCTGTAAATACACTGGCATATAGAAATATATCTGAACTAAAAAGTCATGGTATTGCAATGCAAGCTGAATGTTTGAGGTGCATGCTGGAACAACTGAATGTGCATATGCATGCTTACCACATTAAAGTATTGTTATTGATACTTGCCTAATATTCCTTAAGCAAGGAGAATTAAAAGGAGGAAGCTCAAAAAAGTCATTTAGCCAAGAAAGTCACAAGACACATGAATGTTAAGTTTTTTCCATAGTAACAGGCTACAGTTTCTCTTAGAATCTGGTTTCAAAGTTGATGAAATAGGATTCTGCGAGAAACTCTACACCACAGCACAGAAGCTCCCATCGTACACTGACCTCTAGTGTAATAAAGACTGAAGACATCAGAAGTCTCTTCAAATACTTAGAAAAATTATCAAGTTTTTTTTCCCAGCACTCTGAAGGGCATTTTCATGCAATAAAACAGACTGAAGTCAGATGGGCCTCCCAGGATTATTCCCAATTGTTTAACAAAACTGGAGCATGGGTAAAAGAAGCTACAGAACATAAATTGTTCTAAGGATGTGAAATTACTGCTGTGTTTACATAAGTAATTTACATCACAGCTGCATTTAATTACTTGGAACACCAGCTTAATTTAACACCTACATGTTCTGGATGTACAGATTTGTTTCCTAACTACAGTTTTACAAAGCTAAATTAAAAAAAAACATTTAAAATAGAAAAACACGGCTTGGGCAAGTCCTATACCAGAGAGATCCCAATTAGATTAGTCCAGATTCTGCATGAGACTTTCAAAGAGCATGTGGACTCAGACAGCACTTCCTGTAGCCAGCACTGAAGACAAGAAGCCTGCTGGAAATGCAATATAAAAATCTACGTGGCTCCTCGCTCCCTAATGACACAGGGCTCACAGAGGTAGGTGGGGGCAGCCTTTTAGCCCAGGCAGCCTGGGGTGAGAGAGTGGCTGGTTGTTTTGGATTAACAGCTTTTTAAAAGGAAAAAAAAAAAAACATCCAACCAACCAACACCAAAAAAAAACACAAACAAAAAAATTAAGTTAGTTTCAAAAACTGCCAACTTAAAACCCAAACAAAAATAGACCCCCCCAACTTTTAATGTTAAAGAACCTGAATTTTGTTATCAGCTAACTATAGTTTTATGATAAGAACTATTTAATGAGAGCATAGCATATTCTAAGACAACAGGACAATTGAAATGGATTCCCAAATTATGTAGGTCTTGCATACCACTTCTGCCCACTCCCTATGCACTTGCCTCTGGACAACAAATCCCAGAGACATTCCCTTTACTTCAGACCATTTCTTACACCTTCTTTAAAAGCAGGGCATCATTCAGAATCCCAAGTGAAGTAATATTTTCAATGTGAGCAAGTTTTCCAGTGTCTAAAAAGCAGACCTATTTGGCTATATTGGAACAAGAACTTTTACATGCACTCTAGAGTAGAAACTCTTATAAATGAAAATATCTTTTGAACAAGATTTTAAAAACCTCAGAAACAATAAGTTCAAAAAGAGCTAAGCACAGCATGAAAACAGCCATCATACTCTCAGTGTTTGAAGGAAGTATTCAGAAATCGTCTCAGAGATGGATGTTTGAAACTAAATTCAGATCAACTAAAAGGAGTTTCTTTACATTTGCAGTCCCAGAGTTAAGTCTGTGAAAATAACCTAGGAAGTAAGGGCTGAGTTTTTAATACTGGTTTCTAGCTGTTAGTACCAAAATTCAATAAACCCTTATCTGTGATGAAAACATCTGAAAGAATAGATTTACATTACTTAAAAAAACTCACTACTTAATTATGTGTTCAAACCTAAACAATTTCAGACCACTTCTGAAATACGTGCAAGTCACTAGAAAGACAACTATGAATATCTGCCACTTGCCTTCTGCACAGCAGTGAGCTTTTTACCACCCCAACCATGAGTTCCACCTCAACATCATTTGTAACCTGTATCTGGAAGTCTCATTTTTGGATATACTGTATCCTGCAATCTAAACCTGAGCCTCCCTTGTCAGACCAAGGTGATAGCACCAAGTATACAAACTGTAATGAAGTACAGCACCCTTCATGCAATTTGCTAAGCAGTCTAGAAGACAGAAGATTTCTAGCTTCTGTCCCAGAATGCTACAGGTCAAATCTTACCCATAAGAATTGCTTTTCTTTTCTATATCACAGATATTTCATAGCCAAGAACTCTTACTCCAGCTATAGAATGGAGACAAACAATAGCACTCAGGATTTACAAGGATAGCGGTCACCAAGTAAGGTCATTTCAGGCAGAGTTAGGAATAAGATTCGTGTTTTAATGTGAGATCCTGGTCTAAGCCACTCAGCCACCTTTCGTTTCCAATACAAGTAAACCAACTCAGCCACCTCCTTACCTCATATACAGTCCATACATGACTCAAACAAGGAACTACACTGAGAAATTCCTTATGCTAAACTCTAATTTCCATCCAGAAAACAGTTTGCCACCAATTAGGAAGGCACAATACCACTCCCCCAGCAACAGTTAATGCACAGAGCACATCAGAGCTCTGAATAAGTGAGTGAAGTGTGTGAGTTCCAACAGCTTGCACAACAGATCCTTGCCATTTTATTTGACAGAATGTCTTTTTCCAACTGTTTTTTCTCTAAATTCTTGTATTTAATTCAATGCATGTGGTGGGGGGAATGACTTTGAGAACAGTGATGTGCATCAGTACACAGATGTTCCACATTTGTCATGTCACATGAACCTTGTGGCTAACACCCAACCCTTAAAAGTCTAAAAAGCCTCCCACATAAAAATCCACATGATGTATTTGTTTCTAGAAGAACATCAGACAATATATTAGATTTCTGGAGACAGACTTCTCCAATACTGTCCTTCTTAAAAGAAAAAATCCAAACCAAAACACCTGGAAGAAGCTTTATTTTGTTTCAAGAAATAAAAGCAAAAAAAAAACCCACACACAAACAAAACCCAAACCAATCCAACCAACCAACCAACAACAACAACAACAAAACAGATAAAGAAATTAAGTCAAGTGGTAGCTTTACAAAATCTGTCAGAGCTAGGAGGAAGCTCTTCAAAATAAATTAACTGCAGTGTATTGTGTAAAGAAAATGCACAAATGTTATGTATGATCACATCCAGAATATTTCTTGGCTAGCTCTTTTTCTAAGGAAACTTTAAAAGACAGGAGTGATGCAGACAGCTTCATAACCAGCACAGGGCTCCAAAATCTTCACTCAAAAAGTTTCCTAGTTTCTTTCTTCCCAAATGAATTCAAACAAAAAAAACAGAGCATAGAAACTGATGCCAGAATATATGACCTAAGCTCTGCCCTCAGACTCTTACTTTCAGCACTGCCTTCATAAGGAACATAGCTCAAAATGCTGTGCATCCAGAAATTTGTGTGCCCAGGACTGGTGAAATACTCCATTATAAATTTTGTATTAGGCCATTGATAAAGTGTCACACTGCAGATTGTGTGAATTATCAGGCAACTGTGACCAACTGATTTTTTACTAAGTTGGCAATATAATACCATGTAATAATTTGTTTCAGACACTAACTCCTGGAGCTATATTTATTAAAAGGCAGTAGTCCTTAAACAGAAATGTGCTGTAGTTGACAGATCACTGTTTATCCAAAAATCCCATTTCTAAGGGAAAGTTACCTCAGGTCAACCATGAATTCCTCATGAAATACACCCAGCTTACATCTGAAATCTACCATTATGACCAGTTCAGTATGTTTGGATTTTGGCATACACTAGAAAGCATCTATTAATTCATACATCAATATTTGCAAACAAGCAATAAATTCACATAGAATAAATCTAAAGCCACTTCCTACCAGTTATTGCATGTGACAGACCTGAGGTCAGCACCCTATATAACAACACAAGAGAGAAGGTTTCAATTTCTTGCTGACAGAAGCTTGTGTGACCTTGGAGAAGTCACTGGGGTTGGTCTGTGGCTCCATGGCAATCTCAGCCAGCTGCTGGCTGCCAGATTCCCATTCCTCTCCCTTCCCTGCTCCACAACATTTGACCCTGCACTGACTCATTTCAGACCAGAAACCATAAAAATAATTCAATTGCTCTCTTACATATTAAACACATCTGACTCAGTGCAGGGTCAGAAGAGCAGAGGGGTGCAAAGGGGGAAGCTGGTACATGTGGGTGAGAACATGGTAGCCAGCCCTCATAACCCAGCTCCCAGTCCATCATTCAAGATAAAGGGAACTCTTCCATTTCACAGCAGTCTGGTGAGGATACATAACTAAAGGTTAAAAAAGCACTAAGATTCATGTTAAGTCACTGGAGCAATTTTTTAGATTATGTGCCTAAGGAAGGGAATTTTTCCACAGAATACCCATTTTGGGTAAGTCTTTGGCTTCCATCATCCAAATTTCTAAGTTCCCTAGGGACTTAGAGTCAGAGACTTAGTGAAGTAAAATAAAGCTTACAGAGGGATCCATGCTGATGCAGAAGACTTCAGGACAGGTCTCTGTTTTGCAGGAAGGTCCAGTACAAGGGAGGTAACAGGGAACAGGCACAGAAGGGGCCTTCCCTTCTACAAGTCTGGAGGCTCAACAAGATCACCATTTCTGCTGTTTCTGTGATTCTTTCTGTATCTGGGTGTGGGGCATCACACAGCAGATTTATCTGAACAAGTACAAATCCTCATTCAGAAGTATGCATGGTGCTTTATCTCAATTAGAAAACATCTAGCCATAAAAAACAGACAAAACCCAAACAACAATAACAAAACAAAACCAAACAAACAAAAAAACAAAACACAAAAAAACCAAAAAGGCAAGACATCAGTACATTCTGAAAGCATTCAAAAGAGATGCTACAGCTTCCTGTGATCTCAGGAGTGCTGGTTGTATCTCTATTGCTGTTTTGGGGCTAGCTACCTCAAAGGTCAGGCAAGACAATCCATCAGGAACTCCATCAGCTCCATGGCAGAACACGTCAGCTATCTCAGTGCTCCAACACCCAATGTTCTGGGGAGCATTTTTTTCCTAGACTGGTACAACTGTTGTATTCTTCCTAGCACTTCTGTTGGCACAGCTGTCTTAAGTGGGAGAATTAGATAGGATGTATGGGGTCAGAACAGGTATGTGTTAATAGTACCAAAGCAGAACCAGAAAGATCACAGCAAAGTTCACTTTATTACCACAATTAGAATACAGCAGAGAGAAAATATTTAGCAACATATATTATTATCTGGCAAAAACCTCACTGAACATTTAAAGGCTATTTTGAACAGATTATTAAAATGACCTGTTGGAAACACAGCTATATTAGTAAATAAATTCAGCACCTACCTAACAATAAGTTTATTTCTTGAGGCATACTTTGTACAACTGCCATGTGTCTCCTCACACATATTTTAAACAATTAAGTAGTAGCACTTACCCATCTGCAAACCCTTAAGCAGCCTCTGGAGCCTTTAGTCTCCCTGTTTGTTTTATGAAATCACATCACAAACAATCCGGTCTTATTCATGAGCAAAGCTTTGGAAATTATACTCACTTAGTGGACTACATAATTACTGTAGAGATTATCTAGGCCTGTGGGATTTGTAGAGTTCCTTGCTAACTGCCTCTGCCATTAAAAAGTTTATGTTGCTTAATAGTTTATTTATGGACTTAGGCTCTTTTGGTTTAAGGTAACTGTCTCAAATTATAGCTTAAGCCCAAGATCAGAACAAATTTGTGGTGTACTTCATTGTAGCCAACAGCAGTCTTGTTAGTCAGTAATATAGCCATGACTGCTGTATGTACAATACAATAGTCTGAATTTACTGGAAGCAATGTCATTACCACACTGCCAGTTTTGCATAAAGAAGATATCTTTGCTGGCAGGCTATTGAATAAACAGAGGGAGGAAAAAGCAAGCATGATATGCAGATATTGCAGAGGAAAGTTATGCATGTTTATTACAACACAAGAAGCACTTGTGATAAGAATTTACGTTTTCGGAGTGAAGCAGTGTCTATGCTGACAAATTCAGTTTTGAAAACAGAAGCAAGTACCATGAGCCAGAACACCAGGCATGCTGGAAGAGCCATAGTTTGATTTCTTTGCATATCATTTAGCTGCTAGCAGCAAGAAGCTTCCCACAGAACAAGCGACAGAAAAACATCTTTGCCACATGTAACTCCTGGGAAAGCAGGGCTGTGATTCTCACAGCATGTTTACTGTGATCCCCACCTGGAGGCCTTATCGTTGTTGGCAAGCTCATCCAGCACTCCTCTCCTCCGCCACACTGCTGGGAAGACACCTCACCAAGCACAGACCTCCCTGCTTCACACGCTTGAGAAACTGCAGTGCAGAGACACCACCTCAGTCCTGCCCTGCACAGAGGCACAGAGGGAGGGGTGCCCTCTCGCTTTTCCCCAGCTCCATGGAAATTCCTAACCTACCTGCTCAGGGCAGATGTTGTGTTTGCCCTTCAGCCAGCAGCAGGCAAGTGAATTTTCTGAAACATACACAAGGGGCTAAAACACAAAGGTACATTTTATTTCTTTTTTTAATTGAGTTTTGAACTACCATGTTCCACTTACAGAGTAGGGTGTTTTTTAAGGCTCCTAATAAGCCACTGAAGAGCTAGACACAGTGTAAAAAAGCAATTCCCTCTCAGCCAGATAAGCCACTATGATGAATGCAAAAGGGCAAGAATATCAATGAATGCAGAAAGTAACTATTTGCATCATCGTTGAAATTCATCTAAGTGCAGGTGAATTTCCCTACTTTCGGGCTAAAAAAGGAGCAGGGGAAAAAAAAAACAAAAAAAACCCACAAAAAAAACAAACAAAAAACCCCCTCCAAACAAATAACCCTCACAGCACAATATAAACAGATAAAAACTTCAGGGTTTGCAGCAAATCTAGGAATCAAGTATTGTTTTCAATCTCTTCCTTGCAGTTTAGAGAGTATGTGCTGTAAAAACACCCACTTCATGTATCAGCCAACTGGCAAGCCCAAGTGTTCTGGGTTTTTGTTATCAGAGTGACTTCTAACCTGCACTTGCACAGCTCTGCTCAGCCAGATCTTGGGTAGAAATCTGGACTGTGCATGTCTACTGCTGAGAGTTACCTTTGAAACGGGCCAGTGGGCAACTAACAGAGGTGGGAATCTCTTGTGACAGAAACAGTGGCCAGAAATATGGACTATAGTTAGAGCTTCAGTCATGAGTTCAGAGGGCAAATCAGATTGCTTGAGCTCTCTTAGGCCCACTCACTCCTTAATCTGCAGCTTGAATTCCTTCCACATATCAAGTAGATATACTAAAATAAAAGCCAAGTACTAGCTGCATGAACTAGCTCATCCTCCAAATCCAATTTTAAAAAAGTGCTGCAATTGCCACATGTTCTAGGCAGCATGATAAATAGTCTAAGTTCCACCCAGATCCCTGTATACAGGTTTCAGTGACTGTACGTTCAAATAACTTCAGCAACGTTGACCAAGATACACCTGGAAAAGAGAAGATTGCTTTTATATCTGCTAAGTAGCTGCCATTAATTTAAGTCACAGTAGTCCATCTTGACCTCATATCCTAACATAGGCAAACACCTGTGTCAAATGAGACTTGCAGTCAATCACCTGCTCAACTGTTTATCTGAGCAAGTTTTCAACTGTCCTAGTTAGAGCAGCAGGGACCAGTTCATCGCTGTGTGGGTGAAACCCAAACTGTGTATTCTACGCTCTCAATGTCATTTCCCAGGAACTGTTAACAATAGACCATTTGCAGCAGCTGCCCCAGCACACCTGACCCCTCAGGCTATAAGCTGGCTGTTAAGAAGCCTGTGAGAGAGGAGGATGTTCCTATCCTCACACCAATGACTCAGGTGTGATGACTCCCCTCCGGGGAGTCATGAGCACCTCCACACCCACCCTGAGGGGTCATGTCTGCTAATGGGCCACCAAGGATTCCCAAAATATCTCACCACTCACAATCACCCATTGTGGAACTCCCCACCCTAGGGGAGGTACTGAGGATTCCCACTTGAACCTGAGTGTATATAATCTCGGGGTCTTGGGACTTCTGGGCCCCCACTTGTCAGATCCAGAGGAGGATCAGAACCTCGGCCAGACTGTGACCACCACTCTCACTAACAGATTTTCCTTTCCTTTTACTTTGGACTCAGGGGGACCACGTGGGGCTCAGCACGAGGGCCAACGAACACCATTCTGTTTGTGCCCCAGGGTGCTGGGTTATACATCTGGGTTTTGTGGGTTAAAACCAACTGTTTGTCCGTATAATTGTATTTATTGTATTATTGTTATTAAATTGTAACTCTGACTTATAATCTCTTTTGAATTGGGTTAATTTCTCCTGCTGGTTTACCTTTAAACCAGCACATCAACATTCAAAATTTTCTCATAAACCTCCTAAAAACAGAGCACACTTTTAATTAAATAAATGCAAATCTTAGCTAAAATTAAATATAATCTTAGATTTAAATATTTTGTTATTTAATAGGTTCCTTTACAACTAAAATGAGACATCAGAGGGGGTTCCATTACAGTGTCTCTCAGCTCCTTTGGCAGGGGCATCACTTATGTAGGACATGTTCTGAAAGGGCTGCAAAACCAAATTATAATGTTCTTAGTCTTGTTGAGTAGCAACACTTATGAAAGAGATATTTTATCAGCATGTAAACCAATGCCTTCTGGCAACCTAAAAGTAGTATGGAGCAGATTTCCACATATGCTTATTAGATTGTCTTCCAAGTTCTCAAAATGAATTTTTGAAATATTTCTTCAAAGACATTTGTATGTTTTGCTTTCATAAGAATAGCATTTTTTCTATGAAAGACGCATTTGATTGTGCAGCAGATTACAGTTCTTAACCACCTCTTCAAAATACTCCATACATTTAAGAATTCATTATCACAATGTAAATTGTATTTGATTTACTTAGTTTCTCTCACTTTTGACTCATTTTGCAGCCATTTTATCTCCTTACTGTAACTTAAGACTATGGCATTCAAAGCACATAAGTTTCAGTGTAACTACCAAGCACTCTAGAGAGTCCTTCCTTCAAGCCACAGCACATTCCCCTTCTCCAAAACAAATCAGCTTTCATCAATTTTGATACTTTACTGTCTTCCTTAAATATATGAGAAATACTGAAAATCAGATGCAAAATTAATCTGTAGGATGTTTACAAACAAGATCTGGAGCACATTTTACATGAGAAACTGCTCAGTTTCCATTTAAATTAGTCAGTCCAAAACCATAACGTATTCACTGCTTTAAAGATGCTGAACTTCTGAGATGCCAAGAAGTGGAGAGACCATAACTGTTTGCTACAGGACTGAAGAGGAACAGACTTGCTACATTCAAGGACAGAAAGAGACAGAGACAACAGTGTCACCGCTGAAATTCCAGTCCATCACAAACACCACTTACAGTTTTGAACTTGCCAGCACTGGTGAAATGGATAACAGAGACAGGTGTCCATTTCTGCAGTTCAATAATTAAAAAAAAAAAAAAAAATCTTTAAAAAGACAGTTCTACATACAATAATTGTCCAGTTTTGAACATCGAGTATTTCAAATTAGTCTGAAAGAGTGGGTTTTTTTACCCTCATTAGGCCTTTACGTAATGAAACAAAATTTGTTTGACTTCCTTCCAAATTCACACCACTGCCCTACTCTGGCAAAATTACGGAGTGGTGCAGAAACCAAAAAATGGCATATAAGATGTGCATGCCTCTTTTTTTTTTTTTTTTGGCCTAAAAAGAAAGATTCTGAAAATATGGCTAAAGGAGAACATTTGGTGGAGGTCAGGCAAAGGTTGAAGTGCTAAATGAGAATTAAAGCTGTGCAGACCCATAATAAAAAAGAAGCCCCTTAAAATATACCTGCTTTCCAGCAGCTCTTTCCCTAAAGCTAGCAAGTGATCACCTAATTAGCAATCCTATTTTCCTCCTCTTTTTTCCACAGGCATCCCTCCTGGTCAGGTTATTATGCATCATCCTAAAATGCACAAGCACATCATCCAACTCCAACAGAAAACAAGTTATCTGAGCTGTTGGGACTATTTGGATCAACTGGATGTAGTCTGACTGTCTAGCAATGAAATCTTTGGAGCAGGTTATGGAGGAACACACAGCAAAAAATACTATAGAAACCTCCCAAAGAACTGACTGATGACAGAAACAAGACCATAAAATACAAAATAGAAACAGTTGAATATCCTAACAAAGATAAGTCACAGCTAACTACAGTCTCTAGAAAGGCCAAAGTCAGACATGGAAGAAATACTGAACATTTATTTTCCTCAGACAAGGCAGAAAGACATGATTAATGCTGCACCATCGTCAACCAGTAGGTCATGCATTGTCCCATTTAGATCATCTCTTAACAATGTATTCAAGACACATTCCCTCTGTTTAGGTTTATCTTATGGACTTCAGCATCTTGTGACAGCATGACAGAAAACAACTCTCTTATCAATGAAATTAATTTCAATAAAAATAATTGCAATAAATGTAAGAATTCCCAAAGTTTAAAAAAATATATTTTTCAAACAAAACAACATAATGAGGGACATACTGGATTCACATGAATTTGCAAAAATGCTCTGTTACTGACAATGTTATGTTATGCTGGAGAACAAAGGAACTCTTACAGAACTATAATCATCATCTGATCTGCAACACCTCAAAGCATCTCAAGCTTCCTCAACAACAACTGAGACAGCTCTCTTCACTGAGCAATTATGGAACAAGACTAAAGACTTACCTATACACGACAATGAGAGCTGTAGTCAAAAACCTTCCCCAAGGTCTTGGAAATTGATAGTACTATGTAAGAAAGAAACAGAAACAAGGCAAAGGCAGTCGACAAGATGAAGCAAGACTCTGAAGAGCCTAAGACAACTGGAACATAAGAGTGATTCTTATGAATCAGTTGCACACACAAATAAATACTTGTTCTAAACAACAGCACTCAATACAGAAGATATTAAGAGGAATTGAAAAAAAACACAACAAACAAACAAAACCAACCAAACAAAACCAAATCAAACCAAACCAAAAACCACCAAAAAAACAAAACATAAAACACAATACTCAGGTTGCCATGAACAACCAAATAATATCAGATTCTTGTGCTCAAAGATCAAAGTAGGCATATTACTTAAATAGAATGAATCAAATAGATGGTGCAATTAACACTGGAAAAAATATAAAGTAGTATTTTTCAGCATAATCTGAATAGTCCCAACTAAGTTCTAGCAGCACATTTCAGGATAAGGGTCCTCCATGTCACATCTATTAAGTTAAATATGTCGGTGTTGTGAGACACCAAAAATAGCACTTAAACAACAGAATGTAGTAAGCAGTACTCAGCTAACAAACCCTGCAGTGAGGGCACCTGTTAACAATTAACACAGGAAAATCTCTGAACAGCATGGACTTTGCTATGGAGATATTAACTTTGAATCTAAATCTCAGAGTTGAATTATGCAGTATTTTGGACAATAAGATCACCTGACAATAGTGTTTAAAAAAAAAAAAAGTCTAAATAGAATCTTTTCAGGACATTCCTCAAAAGGAAACAAGTGAAGAGGTTAATTTATACAAGTCAAGTTCAAGTCAAGCAGTTTACTCTGCTCATTGCCAGATGGCTCTAAAATGTATTTCATCTACCTGTAATGCAGAACACCCTCTCACATCTGGAGCTTCCACAGCCATGAGTCTCCCCTTAGCACACAGGATGTGCATCTACTGCCAGAATGAAGTGAGAAATCAAATAGTTTGGTTTTGGTGGTTTGTTGTTGGGGTTTTATTTCCTTTAACACAATACTTCAATTCAATACTTTATAATGAGCAAAAGTTTTGTTAAGATGCAAAAGAAAATAGGGCCTTTTTTTGTTTTGGTTAAATGTATCTATGAATTAGCCTGGAGAATATACTGATAGCACAGCACAGCCTCCTCTAAAACACTGGGGCAATTCAACACCTGCAGCAGCCAATAGAGCCAGGTGTCCTTTCTAAAGGAATTTCAGCACTAATCTGAAGATCTTGGTCTGGGAGGTCATGTCTTTGGGCACAAGACTCCTGTACTGTGAGATAGGTGTGCAGGGCAGTCAGCTTACCAAGCTGCACCTGGGATGCCACAAAGTTAGCAGGCAGAAGTAATAGTTTTGTTAAACTTAACTGGCAGTTCTCTGGAAGCCACTTTGTTTCAAGCCAATCTTTGTAACTGACCAGCTTTTTGCCCTGTATTAAAGTGGTTTTGAGATGTTAAAAAATTCTGGGGTTTATGCAGGTTGTCATAACTCCTTTGTGGCCAAACATGCATTGGTGGCACTATTGAGCAGTTACAGAAAAGGCTAGAAATCAGATCATTGCTGGGAATGTTTCCAAGCAGACACTTGCATTCTCAAATAAGAAACTTATCTTCCTTGTGCCAAAGTAAATCCCCAGTTGAAAAACTAGGTGAAAAAGCATTCACTGACAATCACAAGCCAAAGCGATCAGGTTCAATAGCATGTATTACTCTCTAGTAGACTTTTAAGTACTCAGCTCAAGTTCAACAAAGCTTAACAAAGCTTTCCAAAACTTCCTATGTTGTTTGCATTGACCCATGTGTAGTTATTTCAAATCTCCTTACTCCCCTAGCATTTCTTCCCCATTCTCTTTAATTTACTCCACCAGTACAGAAGAGACATGACTATTCTAACTCCAAAATGCAGCAATTCATGCTGTCTTTAAAAGATGCTGGATGCTCTCATAGCATTTTTACAATCTGATGAACAAGTAAAGCATCTGCAATTTTAGATTAATAACAGTCATACACAGTTACAATCCAACAGAGCCAAGCAACACTGTGCAACTGCAATTGTTTTAGGCCTTTCCCAGCTGCGACCTTTTCGTGGGAAGTGTACAGCTTCCTTTAAACAAAAAACTTGTAAAAACATAGTGTGGAATAGGAGCTACAAATACAAAGAAAAAAAAAATCCAATTCCAGCATTTTAAGCTTCAAATAAACACTAGTTCAGGATACCATTTGAAAGCTTTAATTTGTCAAATCAGAACTGAAAGGTGTAATCAGAAAACTCATGATTATAAATGGATCCATGTTACACAAAATGAACTTTGGAGAGCACATATTTTTTGTCCAGTCTGATGCTGTTCCCACTGCACCAGCTCCTGCACATACTGGAGGTCTGAGACCTTTCTTGGTTCACTAACAGTAGAAACTGATATGCTAACCCAGCAACCAAAACCTGAGATAAAGCTGTAGGAGTGGACCAGAGCCACCCCAGAATAATCAGCACATGCATACAGTTGGGAGCAAGAAGAAACAGGGAAATAGGAGGAGTAGAGAGCTGTTAAGAGCCGTAAAATTTCATCCCCAAAATGGCATTATTACAAAGCCACAGACATAAAAGGGTTGTCCCAAAAACTGTAATACATATTTCAAAGCTCATTAAAATTGTCTCTAAAACAAAGTTTTCAGAGTAGGGTTTCAGTGGGAGAAGGGGAATCATTTCTCTAGATTACCCTGCAAAGTCTTCCCTTTCTTGAGGTGAGTTCTGAGGCTCCACAGAGTAACCTCACTATCCTTTGCACAGAATATTCAATAATACTGTAAATAGCATTTACAATAAAAGGCTGCAAACTGAACAGCTGTTGGGACATAAACTATAACTGAGAGGACAGCCAACACTGAGGCTACTGCAAGGGAAAAGCCCCAAAGCCCGAGGAAGCCGAAATGCAAGCCATGATTTCCAGAAGCAAGGGAGCAAGCTGAGGGTAGCACACCAGGAGGATGCTGCTAGGGCTGGATTCCAGAAGCCTTGGTGTGTGCAGCATGAGACTGTTTGTAAGAAGCACGAATTTGTTTTGTGCACACCCTTCCAGTACAGAAAGTTATGCCTGACCAGAAAAGAAAGTTAATTTGGCCTTGTTTAGCAAATTCTTAAAACTCTGCCAAAGCATTGTTCAGATGGCACAAGACATAACCTCCGGCAAGTTGCTGCTCTCAGAAATTACAGACTCTCAATGAGTTGTTTAACCTCTTTGTTACTTTCAGGTTGTAGAAAGAGCAATGGCTACATAGGTAGAGTGTAAAGGCAAGAATTGTTCAGGGTTGGGGAAATTAGACTCTAGACACATCATGACAGATGTCCTGCCTTAAATAGCAACAGTAACGTTCCACTACTTGAGAACCCAGCTATCATTCCAAAATAGTAGAAAGTATAAAACATTAACAAAGATGATATGATAAGTCTATTTCAAACAAGGAACCTGCACAACAAAGAAAAAAGAAAAAAAATCACTTTTATCACTGCTAGCTTAGGTGATTTGCTACATCCTCACCCGTTGTTCCTTCCTTTTTTGTTTAAAAAAAAAAAAATGTTGTGTAATTTGAGTTCTACTCTTGATAGTGTATTTGAAAGGAACAAAAATTAAGGACGCGGTTCTCAGTTAGAAAAGAGAGTTTCACTTCACGCAAAGTCTGAAAAACTGATCATGAGATCAAATGACCAAATCCAGAATAGAGATTTAAAAAAAAAAAAAGAGGTTGAGAAGACCAGGTCATAAAGAAAGAGACTAACAAAGAAAAATGCTCAGTACAGTCTCAGGGAAATCATATAAGTAATTTTTCAAGTCACCTGAACCTTAAGTTCCCAGCCTGTAGTACACATATCACATACTACAGTAAGTAGTATGTGATCAAGTCATGTTGACATTCCCATAAGTGTTGCCAAGGAGTGCACACAAGCACATGTATGCATATATATGTGTGTGTGTGTGTGTGTGCACTGAGACATTGCCACCAGCAAAGGCAATTTCAAGTGCATCAGCTTCAGAAATCCAACAAAGCAACTCATCGAACACATTGCTGTATTTAACACAGGGATCATGTTCAGTTGCTGCAACTGTCATACTTAGAGACTTAAGGGGGTAAAAATAATTGAGCAATAAAGATGGTCTTAGGCTTGTAGGCATTTGACAAGCATCCAAGCCCCAGTAGCATGCACAGTGAATAGAAGTGACTGGAAATATGTGAGCAAGTGATCTTCTGTTTATCAAAAGAGGAGCGTTTCTTAGAGCAGCTCTCCAGAGGTCACACCAAAAAACACTAGAACATTCTGAACATTTAATACACAAAACTAATGACTGTTTTACAAGCGTTAGAAGTTTTCCACAATAAGAATTTGTGGTTTCCTGTGCAAGGAAGAATGCCAGTTCATACCAACATGTTCATGGAAAAAGTTTTTTTTCAGGGCTTCCTTAAGAAACTAACCTCTGTAACACCAAGATTACTTGCTTTGTTTCAGAGGTGACTGAAATGATTATAAGTTCCCATATTGGTCTTTGCATAAGAAACATTTAATGAAGTAACATTTGTTTTACTGGAAGGACACTGTCTGCTATTGCATCATGAAAGCATATTTGTACGTTACTCTAAGAATCTCACAAGTCATTATAATTCTTGAAGACAGTAATTAAGGTGTTCCCTCTTTATTGCACTTGGAAAGATCTTTCAGCTGAACTTCAGCACAAAACTACTCTGGTTCTCGGGTTCATTACTTCACACAATATACAGGCCTTTTGGGGTTTTGCTTTTGATTTCAGCAACTCCTTGCTGGCAAGCACCTCCTGGGAGTCCAGAAAGAGCACGTCCAACCAATTACTGCTTTAAATATTTCTTTTAAAATGCTACTAGGTCCTCTAACAGTAGGTCAGATGAAACAAAATCACTGGTAACTTCTTTTTTCAGCTCCCTATCTCTGTACTGTAAGGCAGATTAGATTCCCAAACCAGGGCATGGAAATTTATATCTCACCTGGAATGTTTCATCTGCCATCTCCCTGCCCACATAAATCCCTTCAAGTTGTCTGTGGCTGTACTATCCCAGCAGGGTACACCACACAGCACATTTCAGACATGAAGTTTACTACAGAAGCATAAGCTGAGCATTCCCCTCTTAAACCACAAATTTAAGAACCCAAAATGCATCTCTTGCAGTAGTTAGCTATGCTAGAGTTTGCTTTTATTTATGTAAGTCCTAGCAAGTTGTTTAGCTAGGTTCAGTGACACTTAAATTCAAAGTTCATTTTATTCAATGTAATTTAATTTCAAGCTAAAAGAATTAAACTTGCATTCCATACCAGGAATCCATATAAACAACTCGGTTCCATACACCAGGTTTTTGCTTGCAGTAGGAAGCCAGAACAACGTTGTTGCCAACCCACAAAAACAATACAAAAAGAGGCATTTGCATGCAAGTTGTCAAGTCAGGCATGCACCAAATATTATGGAGACAAGACAAAAGAGTGTATTTCGGGAGAAACAAATCCTTTGTCTGTCAACTATTAGCACTCTACAATATAACAGGAAGGAAGAGGACAGGCAGAGCATTCAGAAGAGGTTTGGTGTAATCCCACGGTCAGGGTGTTTATAGAGTTCTGGTGAGTCTTTACTCTCTGACCTTTGCAAGGGTCAAGTTCTGCACAAACTCCTTTGAAGTAATATTTGTCACAGCATATGCTTTAAACCACAAATGACAAAACACTGACTAAAAGGGATGCTAAGCAAGTTTTCGGACGACACAAAATTGGGAGGAGCTGTTGACTCCCTCAAAGGCAGGGACACCCTGCAGAGAGATCTTGACAAATTACAGGACTGGGCAATCACCAATCATATGAAGTTCAACAGGGGGAAGCGCTGGATTCTGCACCTGGAGTGGGGAAACCCTGGATGTATTTACAGACTGGGGAATGAGATGGTGGGGAGCAGTGCTGTGCAAAGGGGCCTGGGGGTCCTGGTCAATGGCAAGTTGAATATGAGTCAGTAGTGCCCTGGCAGCCAGGAGGGCCAACTGTGTCCGGGGTGGGGGGCATCAGGCAAAGCATTGCCAGCTGGTCGAGGGAGGGGATTGTCCCGCTCTGCTCTGCACTTGGGTGGCCTCACCTCGAATATTGTGTGCAGTTTTGGGCACCACAATACAAAAAAGACATAAAGCCATTAGAGAACATCCAAAGGAGGGTAACAAAGATGGTGAAGGGAAGCTGAATGAGGAGTGGTTGAGGTCACTTGGCCTGCTCAGCTTGGAGGAGGCTGAGGGGAGACCTCATTGCAGTTACAATTTCCTTGTGAGGGGAAGAGGAGAGGCAGGCACTGATCTCTTCTCTGGGGTGACCAGTGACAGGACCTGAGGGAATGGCCTGAAGTTGTGTCAGGGGAGGTGTAGGTTGGATATTAGAAAGAGGTTCTTCACTCAGAGGGTGGTTGGGTGCTGGAACAGGCTCCCCAGGGAAGTGGTCACAGCACCAAGCCTGACAGAGTTCAAGAGGTGTTTGGATGATACTCTCAGGCATGTGGTGTGATTCTTGGGGAGGGTCCTGGGCAGGGCCAGGAGCTGGACTCGATGATCCCTGTGGGTCCCTTCCAACTTGGCATATTCTGTGATTCTGTAAAGTACTTTAAGCCTAAAGCCAACAGTGTGATCTAAATAGGAATACCTAAGCTAAGCAGTTTTGTGGAGTAAGGTGGAAGAAGAAACAGCTACTTTTTAGCAATTAACACCTAAATGCTGATTACAGATGAAAGCTCAGCCTCACGTGCAGCACACAAACAAGGCAAAGCATCCAGAACACAAGAAGCTACAACAGGCAGCCCTAACAACAAAGCCCAACTAAGCCAGATCCTTACAGATATGATCTCAGTAAATATGTTCTGTTTTCTTTTTGCAATTTTGTTTATTATTGCGGCTTTTGCATAAGTAACCTTCTTTCAAACCCTCGAATCTTTCCAGTGATAGAGACAATTTTGTGTAAGTAGGCTCTGGGCGCCATGCACATGGCTGATAAGCTACATACAGGGCAGAGACCTGAGTCACACAACCTGTGAGATAACAGGCACCCAAACTGACCAGCGAAGAGCTGCAATGACCACCCCAGAGGAAAACAACTTAAAGTGCCAAAGTTAAAGATCATAACCCACATAACATATAAACTTGTGGCTTAAGGAAGCAGCTTTACCTGCCCCTGCTCCTGTCTTTAAATTAACACGTACTTTAATTTTTAGTCTCATAGAGCAGTGGAAGAATCAGTGCAGTGAGGCATGCACAGCAGCACTTACCACTAGCTGAGCAAAGGAAATCATTAACAACAGCAAAAGAAAACAAAGGTAGAAGGGATTAATTCAAGTTACATTTTCAGAACAGCAATCTTCCTGCTGCTGGAAATGCTGCTCTCCTGTGCAATCAACAAGGTCTACTCCTCCACTAAACCTTACAGTTGTCAGCTTTCCTGGGGTTGGAAGGTATTACATAGACAGACATGTCTTTAAATTGGCTGGGAAGCCAATTTAAGTTCAGAGGAAACTTTAAAATAAATATTTTCCCCTGTAGAGGATGGAGCAAATTTAAGCCAAGTTAAAAACATTGGCAGAATCTTTCATTTAAAAAAAAAAAAAAAAAAAAAAAAAAAAAACCAAACCAAAAAAAAAAAAAAGCCACCTAACAAAAAGCTTTCTCAAATGTTCTATTTATATGCCTTTCCAACACATCCCCCAACTTCCTTAAGAACTGTTTTTGGAGGTGGGTGAGAGGGTAACCCCTTCTTTTTCCCCCCTATTATTTTAAACAAGTTTAAGTAATTTAATGCCGTTTTGAAGTCTTATCACTTCACTTCCCACCACCTTGTATGTGAATGACATATTTCTTTCTCCTAAAACCTTTAATAATTGAACACTGCTTACTAATCAGATATTGTCTTCCTCTTCTGTTCAAATGAGGACAAACCAACACCTCCTTATTTTCTTCTCAAAATCCACTTCTCCCAACATCCTCTATGTCCGTTGCCTAAATTCACAACAAAGGGCTTTATGAATTAATCAGCAGCACTTAAAAAAAAAATTAAGATGCTCTCCCTAACCTTCTCTATGACAGAAGTTTCCCCTCTATTCCCCATCTATCTTTCCATGGCCTCAGTATCACACTCAGTTGTCTTCCTCTGTTTTTGAAGCATTGACAGTCTGCTGTTCTGGATGAGAGCCCCTGTTACTTGTTTTCTAAAGAAATGTTCATGCAGTTATTAAATCCAGAACACACATTCATTTCTACATTTTCTGTATTAACTACACATTTTAATCAAATATCTGTGACTACTCAGCTAACATAACTATGTCTCTAATATGATCACTTCAAACTATAGGTCTGTATTTCTGCTATGATTTCAGACAAAACTGATGTAGCACTCCAACACTGACTTTGAAAAATTAATTTTCCAGAAGACAAGTGCAAGCACCTAGCCAAAGACAGTGTTCCAACTTCTTTAAAGTCACTAGCATTAGAATGGAAAAGTTCAAACTTTCAACTATTTGGAGATACAAAAAACAGATCCTGAAATATGCTACCTAAAACCAAGAGACTTCTTTTTATGTTTTTGCTTTTGTTTTTACAGGCCAACCCTCTATTATTAAGCCAGAGTCATCCTAGCATAATTTAGGTAGTGTTGATGTTTAACATGAACATGAAAGCTACAACTAGCAAGGACAGAGTAGGCCTGGTGAAAGAAGAGGAGAAAAAAAAGGGTAGGAAAAAAAGAAATATATTTACAGTCACCTGAAAGTTTTCTCTCTGAGTAATAGGGTTCTCAGGCCAGTTACAATGGGTAACTTGGACCCTGGAGCAGCCTTTTCTGCTATCAAAATCAAGAATGCACAAGTCATTCCCTTTCAGTCTCCTTTACCATGAAATGAATAACACAACCATGAAAAATCAAATTTACATCCTTGATTTACAAACTGCATTATAAATATAATTTCAAGAAAACACCTGATTTATGCCCTTTTATGGGAGTATGGAAAACTAGTTGATGAAACCACCTCAAGCCTCTGAAAACTTGCTTTACCACTATCTTTAAAATCTCTTGCAGCAACCAAGGATATGCTCCTCCTCATCCAAAGTTTCAAATTGACATTGTAGAAAAGGTTAAGTGGTTAGAACAGTAACTTTAGTCATTAATAGAATTATCTCCTTTTTCCAAAGGTGCTTGAATTTACTCTCACTTTTAACTTCTGTATCTCCAGGCAGATAGCTACGGATTCAGTGCTGCAGGAAAGAGGAGTTCAGTCGCCGAAATAATTTTCCAGATACTTCCTATCACTTTCATGGCAGGGACAGAAGGCTGGAAGGAAAAATCCATAAGGCAGGTCTCAGCCTGTGTTTCCTCACCTGAACTGAGCACCCACTGCAGATACAAGGCACTGCAGAGTCCCTGTCCTTTCCTTGACATCCAATCTGAGCAGTGCTGCCACTGAAACAAAAGTTTCCAGAATCAGCAAACAAAAGGGTTGGCTGACAAGAGAGTACAGGATGCCTTGTTAAATGGAACATTGTTCAGAGCAGTGGGGAAACAAAGGAGATGTTGACATGGCTTTAAGAGACACCTTTTAGTACCCCAGTTCTTTTGGATTAGTTACTACCACAGGCTGCAAATGCACATACATATCTAAACACAATTGTATTCCATATTTGCTTCAAATCTATGAAAAATAAAGATTTTCATGCAATCTGTTCAACTAGTGATGAAGAAAACATCTAAGAACTTTGATATAGTAAGAACGGTCTACTTTTCTTCAAAGTCTATTAAAAGCAGGAGAGGAGCTTGCAGCACCTAGCACTTAACAAGAATTTTATCTCCACTAATACTTAACACCAGAGAAACAAATGCAGCTACAGTTGCCTGTATTAAGCAGCTGGCAAGCTCAGAGATGGAAAAGTTGCGGAACAGCTGGGGAATGCAAGACCCTTTTGAACAGGCTGCTATATGATCCAAAATAATGGTACATGTTTACACACAACACAATGGCAGCAACAGCCAAATGCAGGTCTGGTGAATGGACTACAGCTGCTCCTTCCATCCAACAAGGCACAGCAAGCAGATACAAAGGAGTTCATATTCGCAAAATATGGCTTTCGTCTTAAAAGGCAGCAGTCTGATTTCCAGAATAGACAGCTGGCCCTCCAACTGGACTAAACTGTAAAAGATTCTGCATTACAAGTTACCCCCTAAAACAAGTCTGGATTAGGGTCACAGAGCTTTCCAAACTGCTGCTACTTTACCACCAACAGTTTCCAACAATGTGTTACTCAGACTAACAGGTTGCCATCTAACATATAAAACATCTTGTCTCGTGACAGTATTTTCCAGCTAGCGTCAGAAAGACAGCCATTCACAAACTCCTAATATAGACACTGACTACACAGAAGTTAGCTATCCACTTTGGAGAAAGATGTTCAGTATGCTGGAAAGGAGGGTTTGAATAAACATGGACTATTTTACAGCTTTTTTACGCTAGTGTTACACATTGGTGTAAAAGTTGGCACCTGAAGACAACACCTTCCACTGCTCACACCTAGACAGAGGGATAGTCCTTATTTGCTGCTGCTTATGCAATAACTGATAGCATATTGCAAAGAGGACTCTCTTGTTTCACAACTGTCATCTGAAGACAACATAATTTTGTAAGTGACCTTGTACAAAAATTGCATCACCTTATTTCAAGTCATCTTCCCAGTTTTCAAGTCTCAGAAGCACAGTATCAGCAGTACCACCTGTTTTGCTCAAGACAAACCATGATTAAATAGTACTAAGGATCTGGCTACTACTTTATATTGTAACCATGCCACTCCTAATTATACCAGGCACCAAAACAGAGTTAGTAATGAAATGTTTCAACTCACCGCATCTTGATTAAAAACAGTGTA
Source organism: Lepidothrix coronata (assembly GCF_001604755.1). Taxonomy (NCBI): domain Eukaryota; kingdom Metazoa; phylum Chordata; class Aves; order Passeriformes; family Pipridae; genus Lepidothrix; species Lepidothrix coronata. Next base: position 2,833,933 of record NW_016690260.1, read on the forward strand.
ACTCAAAACGCACGGTTTTTGACATGGAAAGATCCAGTCTTCTACCTCCTCTGCATGTAGCCATTAATGTTACAATCCCAGTTAAGAGCTACTCAGAATGTGATAGTTAAAACTGGACAAAGACAGCTGTCATAGCAACAATAATAGATGCAGACACAATTTTTAACCTCTGTCGCTTTTACAAAGAAAAATACCACTTACAGTCATCATAGAAAGCAGGATTTTGAAATATGGGTTGTAAGACACTGTCTTGTAATTAATGGGACTCTGCCAATGACAAACATCTCTCAGCACACCTAAGCAACAAAACGCCACATGTGTACACTTCAATTTCAGGCTTCTGATAAAGACTGACTTTTTAGTGAAATTCTTCTGTGACTTAAGCCATATTTCTAAGAAATTCCCCATACGAATGGAATATGAATAAAAAAACAAAGTAAGTAGAGCCTTGAGTCACACTTCCAGAAAAGATGCTTCTTTTCCCAAAATAGTACTATGCTAAATACCCTTCCTGCAAAGCAGTGATAGGCATGCTACCCTTCAACCCTACCATCTGTAAAGGTAAGAACACAGATTTGCTCTTCCAGCTGCACTGACACTGCACTTGCTAGGAGCTGCTGCAAAGTGCTGCCCTGTTGTGGCAGTGGGAGCGATGGCTTGTATCCCTGAGGGATCTCAATGAGCTCGAGAGCCCCATCTGCATCAGGAGCTTTTTCTCCTGAATTTCAAACCAGTTCTCCTGCCAAGATTTATCCAGTTTTAGGCACATCCCACTACTTTAGTGTCTCTAAAGTCTTGTTCTCAAAAAAAAGTTAAAATGAAAGCTTAAAACATTGCACGATGTTGGAATGAGTAATGACACCAGTGAAGTTTACACAGTTCAGCAAACAGATGATTTTTAACAGTTACAGGTAATGCACTGACAGTCAATCTACATGAGCAAGTGACATGTGATTGATCTGGATGATCCATAAGCTGCACTGAGCCTCTCCCAAATTACTCTCCATACTTACCATAGTGGATTACTCTTTCTACCAAACTCACAATAACAACCAAAAGTGAAACCCAAATTTTAAAACCTACAAAAGAGCCAAAGAACTCTAGTTCCTTATCAATTAGTCTCCACTGAACTAATTACTGTTTTAAAGGAGAAGGTATCCATCTCAAAATTCCAATGCTGTACTTAGCAGGTACAGACAAAAATCCTTCTTTTGTTTTGCTCCCCTTCTTTGTAGCCACATCATATATTGTAGTTTATTTTCAATTAAAAGACCTATCAGGGTTTCTGTGTGTGCATGAATGGAAGGGCAAGTTTCCATCTTTCTGAGAAGTTCTTTTTAATGAGTGTTTTACATGTGGATATAAACTCAGGTCTTTCACAAAACACTTACCACTATTATTTTCCACAAAGAAACTAAGAAAACAAATCTTTTAATAGCTCATTCCTGATCTTGCTCTGAACTGCACACAGATAAGGTTGTTTTAGAAATTGTTAGGAGGTACATCTACACCAAAGTGTACTTGCCATAACGAAGATTTCCCTACCACGTAGATCTGACAGCCATGTCCCAACAGGCTCCAGATCGTTCATACACATACCAAGTATTGTTCAAAGCAGACTTGCTTTAAGCAAGATTAAATACCTGTTCAGTTTGAACTGTCCCAGTGCCAGGATAAACTACACTAAACTAGTTCAGACAGTTATCCCGCTGGGCACCAATGGCCTTTGAAACTCCCAGTACCCCAGAATCTGCTGCTTCTGGGAATTATGCCAGGAGCACTGGGATAGCTCTCCGCAGAGGACATTACAAATTAAATATTTTAGAAGTGTGCTTATGTTTACATGGAGCAAGGCTGCAACAGTTCAGCATATGAGTCAGCATGGTTTGCATCCACACAGAACTGAGCAGTGCAGTTGGGAACTATAAATTTTCTAGGGAAACAAAGAGTGTGAAATGACTCCCCCAGGGGAATACAGTCAGGCCACACCTAGCAGGAGCTAACACTCACCTGAAGACAGGAATTTTATACAGAGCTTTACTGCTAAAAACCCATGACTTTCCTATGGTGACTGGACTGCAGAAGTTTCTACCCAGGATAGACACTTTGGTCCTGCCTGTATCAGAGAGGTTAGTAATGATATCATGGACAGATAAACTTACAGGTACACACATCCATGCTAGGATGCTACACCTCTTCAAGTGTTATAATTAACAGTCAACTACTTTAAAGTGAAGGCTGAAGCATATTTCCTTTCAGGATAGCAAAGAAAATTTCAACTGCATCTCAGGACCATAATATCCAACAAAGTCTTCAGACAGGTAAACAAAGCAGAACTGAAACAGGACAAACTACTCTAGTGCATCTCACCATGCTGTTACCTACGGCCAGATGCGTTTAATTGAGGCCTCAGGAGGCATAGCAAAACAGGATGACATATCAAGCCTCTGAATGTTCCACCAGGGAAGAACATTTCATGGCAGGAACAGCTGTCAGGCCTGTGTTTCAAGAGTTGAGCACATTACCACTATTCCTTCCCTGTCTCCACAACAGGCACTTCTGCCTCATGAATGCTTGAAAATGACCATAAAAAAACCAAGACTATTTCTCTGAAAACCCAGCTGGACCTCTGTCACTGCTGGTTACACAGGGCATTCCACAGAGCCAGAGGACAG
>NW_016690260.1:2841477-2853295 GCF_001604755.1 Lepidothrix coronata
GTCCCGCACCAGCTCGTCCGTGCGCTCCGCCGCCGCCGCCATAGGGACCCCGCGGCGCCGCCGGCTCCGCCCGTGGGCGGGGTGGGGCGGGGCGGCCCCTCGGCTCCGCGCCCCGGCGGGAGCAGCGTGAGAGCGGCCGCGGGGACAGGGCGGGGAGCGGCGGCGACCCCACGCGGGGCGGGACGGGACGGGACGGGACGGGACGGGACGGGACCCCCGCCCGGCGTTCCCCGGTCCCGCGCGCCTCCTGGAGGCCCTGCCCCGCGCCTTAAAGGGGCCGCGCCCGGGGCGGCGCGAGGGGAATTTTTTGCGTCCCCTTTCATCGTGCCCGACCAACAGAATGCTTAATTATTTAAGGGAGACCTGGGCAGGGCTCAGCAGCGTTACTCGTGCGTAAGTTTATGGGTAGCTCCTGCACGAGCAGTACTTATGGACAACGTTTCTCTGTTCAGGGACGTACGACTGTTCTTTTTATTAATTTGCGCAACCTTTCCAGGCTATCTCAACCTGATGGCAGAATTTGTTCTGCGGGGCTGCAGCAGATCCTGGGAAGAGCTTGAGGAGAAGCCTGTCTAAAGAAGCTCTCTCCCTGCTACTGGGGCCACATGAGGTAGAAGCTGGGGAATGCAGAAAGGCATCACCACTTTTTATTATAGGGAGAAACTTTTTTTTATTATTTTTCTCAGATGTACTTAATGTAAAACCATGTAATTGTTGGGAAGGTGAGAGAAATACAAATACAATGTTGTAGACCTCATCACAGTGGTTCAGCAAAGGTGTTTGTCCACATAATAAAAAACTAGAGCATTCAAATTTTCTGCTATTAAACATCTGATATTAAACCTTCTGGGGAAGGTAGAATCTTTTTATTTCCCTTTCACTTCAATCTTTGACGTTAATCAAACATTTTCTAAGTAAAATACATGGAGAATTCAAGTCCTGCTTGATCAAATCTTAGTAAGCAACCTGAAATATGAACAACAGCATTTACCACATAGAGAATAATCAAAGGGGGAATAATTTGAAGAATATGTTAAACCTGAGAGCTTAGGTAGAGAAGACATGGAACTGAACAGAATACATGCTTCTGTTCCATTTGGCTGTAGGGGAGAGCTATCTTCTCTATATCTGTTTGAAGTCTGTGCAGAAAAATGGGAGAAAATCTCAAGGTGTGGAAACATGCTGAGATGAGGCGAACCTAAAAAATTTCAAATCAATGCCCAACAAGTGTTTCACAAGACACACTACAAAATATCTTTGTCGGCAGCACTACAGCAGCTTTATGCTCTAGATGAGTTCAGAATGAATATTGAGGGCTTAGCATGAAACATCGCTGGGCTTTATAGCTTTGTGGCAGAGAGAATTTTCTTAATTGCAGGATAATGATGTGGTGTGGGCACATGCCTTTTGCCTAGTGGCTATGAATTGCTTTGTGCAGATGCATGAAACCCACATCAAATAGAAAGCATAGATGTGTCCTTCCAGTCTGAGGGAGAGAAGGAAGAAAGCTACCGTGGAAAGGAGGTCAAACATAAATCATAGCAAGGTTAAAAGCCATAGATAAAAAAAGTGACCTTGAAAATATGGTTTATCCAGCTGCCTTTCAAGACAATTTGTCCTGATGTTCAACACTCCTATTTGAAACTATCAAAGGCTTTTCCATTCCCTATGTAAAAAAAAAAAAAAAAAAAAAAGAGAGAGAGAGAGAGGCAGAACCATCTTGCTAGAATTGTCAAGGTTTAGAGATGGAATTCTGATTCTGTGGAAAAATGCCCTTTAATATAGGTCTGAGAAAATTGTCTGAGGGGAGAAAAAAGTCATTGAAATGTTGAACTTGTTTTTGTTGAGTGACATGATGCTGTCCTTGTTTGTTTTCAAATGTCAGAATGGTTTCTTGATGAAACTTTTGCAACTGAAAACCTGCAACTCATTTAACAAGAACTCTGTGTTCATCCTAGCTCAGACCTGATTTGTGTGTCTGGATTTAGCTTTAGGCATGGTCTCTGCCATCTTCTGCCAGAGACTTCTCTCCTGCAAACTTAATTCATGATCCAGATGCATGATTATTTCAAATTTACATTTCAAAAGGAGCAAAAGATTGATTTGAATTCCAAGGTAGGAGAGGGAGGCACAGCGACGTTTTAATCTTTTGTTCCCAGAAGATCCAGCAAAAGTTAAGATTATTAAAGAAGTATAATTCGGGTCGGACCAAACATCTTAATCCATGTCAGCTATTTTCTACTCTTTTTTGGTGTGTTAGACATATGCATGTTTGATTTATGATGAGAGTCAAAAGCATCTGTACTTTGGGGCACAAGAAAATTCTTATTTAAACAATGGGCTCCCTGGGGAGAGATATAGAAAAGAAATGACATTTTTTTGCAAATAATTCAGTGTTTTTCACTCCATGAAGTATTTTGCTTTGTTTTGAAAAGTGCTGTGCAGAAGACACAATGACTCAGCTTATTATAAAGAAGTCCAGCAATTTTTCACCTTTATGTGACCTGTGTGACTGCGAACCAGGGCAGCACTGGTGAAATACCGTTACCATTTGCTGGCCTTGGAGTGACCCACGTGAAAAGAATTGGTCATCTCAGTCTCATTGGCAGCATACAAGTATTCACATCTTAAAAACATTTGGAACTAGTTGGCAATCTGAGGCCTTGTCTGCAGTCAGGATTAGCTCTGATTTCAGGAATTATTTTAGCTTCTGGTAAAAACCCACTGTAGATCAAGTTGTGCAAATTGTGATCTATGCTGCCTTCTGCATCATTTAATAGCTGATACGCGAACTAGTTCTAATTGCAGATGAGGCTGAAGAAAAGAAACCATTTTCTGAATAGTTACATATCCTGAATCAACTCTCATGATGTGCTTGAGTAGTTTATTTGAAGTTTTTTAGGAAAAAGGTGCTGAAGATAAACAACTGTAGCATTTTCAATTCAAGCCTGCACTGGTTGGAGATTTTGTTCTGTAACTAGATGCTGTGCTGTATATGCATTGATATGATAAGAAACAGTCTTGAAAGTAACATTTAAAATCACTAGTAAACGTCTCAGAATTCAGTATGCCATCTGAATGCCTGCTCTTTTTAAACGTGTGATCTTGAATCCAGACATCTCTACACTTAAGGGACTTTCTTGCCAAGCTTTGGAACTGACCTCTGTATCATGACATAGTTGATACACTGTGACAAAGATGTGCCTCACTGTAGAGCCCAGTGTAAACATTAATGTCAACAAAGAGGCCAGAGCAGAGAGACAGAAATATGTCTGTTCCTGCAAGGTTCACACATATGGAGAAAGCAGGGGGGAAAAAAGTAACAATCTACATTTCAGCTGCTTTTCTAAATGAATGTATTCAACAATGTGGCAGGCTAGTAGCTTTGTCTTCCTGTCTAAGACTATGCCAAAATAGAGTGAGAAAGCCTAGGGTCTTTTAAAATAAGGTGTGAAAAACTCTGGGGCAAGTGTAGAATTTTAGAAAAGAGCCAAAGCCCCTGTCCACTCTCAGAAGAGCAGAATGACAGAGCTCTGGCAGACATAGCAGCCACCACCGATTTATTTACGAGTGCCTGGAGTTGATCCAGTGTAATTATGGTCCAGAACTCCAGATCAGATTCACTTGACATTTGAGAAAGTCTGTGGAAAAGCAGTAATAATAAACTGATAATAACTATCTTTCTCTTAAGCAACAAAAACTAAAGGGAAGAGAAAGGGCAGGTGGGAAGTGGGGGTGGCAACATAATCCCCGTAAGATCTCCTGCTTGTCAGGAGATACTTTCAGTATGTACCCCTATGTATATTCTGAAAAGAGCTGTAGAGAATTTTGGAGTAAATTCTGCCTCATGTCAGTGCTATTGCCATTACTGCTTTGGGAAAAAAATGAAAATGGAGAATGCAAAGGAAGATGGGATAAATTGGAACAGCAGCTCCTTTAGGTGGAGTACATAGTTTGTGGCCGACATGGAACTTACACAGGCATGCTCATCACCTAAACTATATTACCATGAAGCTGTTGACTTTGGAAAAAGATGTTTGAAGAAACCATGCTGTAGCATATGACTTGTTTTCAACTTCATGCACAGAATAGAAATACAGTTTCTGTGCTTTACTGCAGCTCCATTCTGCTTGTTCGTAGCAATGGTATAACACGTATGAATATCAGGGTTAAAAATCTTTGCATGTAAAACATCTGAAGTCTTATATCAGGATTTATAGTCCCCTTTTCAGTCCTTTCCATTTGAATCACTTTGTATTATTTTCTATTGAAGTTTTGTAAGACTGCTTTAAAAAATCAGCCCTCTGGGGGTTTTCCAGAAAAAAGTGTTTTTCAAGTAAGGTAAGTTGATTAATTCTGCTGAATGGAAAAGGCATCTTCTCTGACAAGAAAGAGGACTGACATTTAGTTTACAGTTGTCTCAAGTATTTTGTTTCAGGTGGTGGAATTGAATTGCAAGTTATGAGTAAATGTTTAGCAAAGCAAGAACAGTTAGTTACATTTATGGTACATGTCAACAGCATATTGTGAGTTATATAGGTTTCAGAATGTATCGCACAGGTACAAAGGACTCCATATATGTAAATGGTTTTCCTCAGAGGAAGCATTCCGATTAGCTGCTTTCATCAAACAACAACAACCAAATGTCAAGTGCCCTGGCAATCAATACCAAGGCCGGTAACACTAGACAGTGTCTGAAGGAAAAGGAATCCTGCATGAATGAATGGGGTTACTGGTCCAGAACATGTTGCCTTCGAGTGACCTGCTTTGCCATGCTCACCAAACTTCTCAGGAATTTCCAACTCACCACTGGAGTAACTCCAGTTCTGAAGGAGAAAGAATATTGAAAAAGGAAGGGTCACAGCTGTATGCAGAAAAAAATCAGTTCTCAGATATCTAGTGAATGTACACTTCTGGTTAGCATGGGAGTCACACACATCTCCCTAATCTGACAATGGTATCATCTATTTCTGCTTAGGAATTATATGTAGAACCAGAGTTCTATGTTATTTAAGGGGTTTGGTTGGTTGGTTTTTAATTTGGCTTTTTATTTAACTTCTTTATTTGACATCTATTTAATGCTTTAGGTTATTGCATTATTTCTCATAGGTCTTGAGGAGGTGACTTAGAAGTCTGAGGCACTGGCGTAAGGTCAATAATAAAAATTTGATCTATAGGATTGGAATTCTTTTTTCTTACCTACCATACATCTGTCTTTCACCAGACATGTCCTTTTTTTATTCCTGGCAATTTTGTTGGAGTTGGAATTGGAGAATGATGACAATTGTCTGGAACAGCCTTACCAGAATAGCAACTCTGCCTGGGCTGCTGGATATCTGGAAATCCTAGACACATTCACTGTGCATTGCAGATCAGCTCCACAAAGTATGCAGTACTTCCAGTGTTAAACCTTCTGAGCATATGTTGCCCAGATGAACTGCACAACCCATACTAAACCCATTTACTGTGCAAAGTCAGATTAACTATATAATTTATGCACTGGACATCTGATACTTGGACATGCTGGGCTTATGGAGATTTTCTGTTCTTCACATGCTCATAGAATTCTACTGGGTATTTCTTGGGTAGAAATGAATTGACTTTTTATTTACTTGTTTGCATGTCTCTCAATGATGAGACACTGTTACCTGGAAAATGTTATTTTTGTTTGGAATCAGTGCATAAAATTCAGCAAGACTATTATAGCTGAGGTTGCACCCAAACCGCTGAGCTCGGTGGAGTGTTGGAACATAGGGCACCTTGAATGGAGCTTTCAACTACTGACAGCATCTGAAGAACATCAAGAAAAAGTTGAAAACCTCTGTACATGTCCTTCAGAAAGTAGCTGGCACTGACGTATGGATTCCAGAAAAGCCAGCGGGCCTGTCTGTCACAGAGTTTTCTTCACGTTATTTGGTGTAACAGTCCTCACATGGAGCTCACAGTTATTAAAATAAAAAATTTTAGTGTTTCTAGAATAATATGTGAAATTTTGAAAGTCGTTCCTCAGCTTTGATTTCCAGTACCATCTTGCAGTCTTACAGCAGATATTAAAATGTGAGACAGTTAATATGCAAGAAGAACAAAAATAGTAATTCCATAATGACAAGAAACATCACCATTAGCAATCCCATTTTGCTGTTCATAAGAATTTAGAGAGTTATTGGCATCGAATACGCACAGTCTGTAGTGCTTAAGAGGAACTTAATGTTGCTGTTTCAGAAGTACTGTCTTCCCGTGGCAGTACTGGACTGCATTCAGGTACACCCCAGTGATTCCAGAGAGCTACACATCTTCTGCACAGACAGTGATACAGTCATTTACCTGTGATATGACTGTGGCACAATGAAGACAGTAATCTATAACGTTCACAACTTGGAAATATGCAAGGGTTAAAAGGAATTCCTCAACCTTCCAGGCCTCAGTGAGCCATGTAACCGTGGCATGAATTTGAAGTCTGCAGTTGCTTTCTGTAATGACATACGTAGCGAAGAGGTGGAGCCAAATCAGTGTCAGTCCATTCTCACGCAGGGCTCTTCCACATGGAAAACCCTGCTGGTTCCTTATATAAAGTCTTTGCACTTTTGTAATTGAGTTTACCAGTTTATTGTTTTGTCCATTGTCCTTCCAAGTGCTGTTTCCACAGAGGTGGTTCTACAAGAGTTGTGCTTGTGTTTCCAACACTACAAGGGAATATTCAATTTATAAACAATGATGCAAATAAAAATACTGGTATTTTAAGCGGTTCACTCACAGAGTCTTAACACACATTAGCTTATATTGAAAGCCTTGTATGAAAGCAAGGTGTTTACTTGCAAACATTTACAACTAGAGGTTTAGATACTTCAGTGTGCTCAGTCTTTGATTGCTTGTAAGGGATAGTATGAGAGCAGTCTGCCCAATGGGAGTCCGTTTTGCTGCAGAACTTTTTGGGTTTAAAGAAAGGATCATTTTGCATTACTGTGGAGTAACAAGGATTTTATTTTACACAGTCAAGTAATTAATAAAGTTGCATTCAAGGGGACAACAGTATTTGGAAAATCAATTTAATTTTCTTAGTGGTTTCAACTGGAAAAATAGAAGAGGGAGAATCAGAAACACCAAATGTTTTGGCAAATTTTATTTTTAAGCAAAATGCTTTGACTTCGGATTTGAAAATGTCAGGTCAATTTTATATTTGGTTTAATTTTAAAAGAGCTGCAAAACTGTTAAATAAATTTAAGTATGAAACAAAACACCTTGGAAAAATCACAACCCTGAAAGTTTTTAAATTTTCCTTTTTTTTTTTTTTTCCAATGCTGTGCTCACTGAATCAGAAGTCCATGACCCATTGCCTTTGTGGGCTAGCTCTGACCACTACTCAGACATCCAGTAATACTGTTTACACGAATCTGTGTCTTGGTCTTGTTAACTGGAGCTGGAGTCTGTGTGGTTGAAGCTGGGAGATGGAAGTGGATGGTCCTGAGCCATCTGCTAGCAGTAATAAGTTCTCTGGAGCACTCTTGTGCTTAAACACGAGATGTGGTTTCATGAAGACCCACAATTGGTAATACTTAAAGACATGTGAAAACAATAACCTTTTAAAATTATTTCTTCCCAAGTCTTATAGCAGTGCCATACAAACATACAGTGTGATTAATGTTAGCACTTCCAGGAAAAGCCTGAGTTTGTTGCAATCTTTCACTAGGATCCTGCAGTTTAATAGCTTATTCATTATTTATTGTCCATCTTAAAGTCACGTGTTAGCAAGAGATATGAGAGGGCCTAGGAAAAAAAAAACACAACAAAAACCCAGAAGACAATGAAGTGGAGACACTTCTTATAGGCAATCCACATCAAAGAATAAAAGACTGTAGGAGGGGAAACCAGAGCTTAGATTGACTTCTGTATACAAGAATGAAAATATTTGCCATCTCACTTGCCATGTTTGTAGTCAGAAAAGCTACATGAAACACATCTTCCTCTAGGTCAGTGTGTTCACATCTCATCTGTGAAATAAAGATCTCATTTTTGGCTTGCCTAAAGCAACTTTTCTGAGAAATAGAATAAGGTTATTTGAATAGGAAAGCCCTAATTTAAACAAGTAACACTCTGTACAACTCAGAACTTTTCCAGCAAACTGAATTCATGAAGGAAAAAAAACCCAACAAACAGAGATGTTTTGTCTCTTAATGAAAACCCATCCAGCCTCTTTTAGGTCTAAATAAAACTTTCAAGGCAGGAATTTATAGAAAGATAGATTTTATGAAGCAAATTCTTATTTATGACCAAGTGATATAACAAGTACTTTGGTGACATAGCAGGGTTTTGTGCACTTTTGTATTGTGATCTTTCAAATAAAAAACCATCATCGATGTCACTGTGTTGTGTAATGTAAGTACTGTTTTCAGTATACACTAATTTTGCTACTGTTCTTCTATATTCATTGTTTGTCTACAATATGACTCAGATAGCAAGATTAGATGGAAATCAATGTGAACCATCAGCTACTACTCCCAACCACAGAAATGGAGGTTAGTATGTCTTTCAACTGAAAACTCAGCCTCTGAATATATACAGTTTTTGTGAGAACCACTGCACACATTTCCAAAGCAATCCAGAATATTGACACTATATTGTAGGCAGTAAGGCAGAAGGTACAAAAAATGTTTTAAAAGACAACTTGTAAGTTCATCCACAGTGCTGATAATTTCACACACTTTTCCCCCAGCCCCGGAGGTACTGTTGCCAAAGATTTGTGTCTGGTAGTAAGCAAAAGCAAAATGTGAGAACATATTAATCCCAGCTCTGACACTGTGTCAAGGAATACTTTCCATAGCAATGACCATTTTGTGAAGATCAGAAATTATTTAGTGATAAAATGCATTCTCCAAACCAAAAGTAAAAGTACCTCAAATCAAGGACAAATTATCTTCTGCCTTCTATTTTATTTATTTATTTATTTAGCTCCCAGTGAAGTATTTGAGAACTCTCAAAGAATACAGTAGTAAATACTTAGAGTAAAATAGTTACAGTTGAAGATTTTAAGTTAAGCATATGCTGAAGTGATTTGCCAGATTCATGCTGAGGAGTAAGCTCACAAGCTGTGATTGACAGATGTTTGTAGCAAAGGATGTTGGTACTTTCAACTCTGTTTTTGCTTCTCATTTTCTTCAGCTATTTGAACTCCTACCAAGTGCTGTAATAGCTGGAGGGTGGGGAAAAATTAAAAAAAAAAAAAAAAAAGCTGGAATAGAGCAGGATCTGGCAAAAAATCTCTCTTCATTGATACACTCCAAAGTCTGGGTACTGAAGTTGGAGATGAGCAAAGAAGCACCTATGCTTGGGAAAATCCGTGGAGAGCAGTTGCAGTAACTCTGAACCCCATCATGTTGCTGTGCCAGTGGGGAAGAGCCAGAGCAGAAACAGCCACACAGGAGGTTTTTAAAAGCTCAGTGGGCTTAATGTCATGAGAAGGTCATAAGCAGTAAACTGCCAAACTGCACTCCTTTCTCCTACTGTGAGCTAATAGCTACGTAAGGTAGGAGGCAGTGGAAAATCAGGTTCTAAAGCTATAAATCATTTTTTGAAAAATGTTTACATTTTAACCATTTATAATGTCTTAGTGTGTTCAAATAATCTGTAAATCCATGATCTTGAAGCCAGTCCAAAACCAATAAAAAAAGCCAGTACCTGCAACAAAAAACGTCACAAGTCAAGGAATATTAAATGTGCTGCACAGGACTATATAATGAACACATTTGGGTGGGATTGTTTGTAGGTTCATAGATTTGGCCTGGCTTGGGCAGGCTTAGCTCACTTTTTTGGAAACTGCCTCCTCCTGCATTAGGTTTGGATCTTCTTCCTGTTCTTCTTTGGTTTTCTGTGTCAATTATTTTTACACCCAGGTCCAATTCCTAATATTCTTCTTAATCATTCTCACTAAAGCAAATAGCCCTTCCCAATCTGATGTGAGTATAATTATATTTCATTACTACACAACTGAGCCATGAAAGAGCCATAAAATGTTATATTTTATGCTAGAAGCAGTGAGGAAACTCTCAATAATACTACTTCTCCTTGACACTGCTGGCATCTATGAATGGGTGGGGTTTATGGTGCTGTGTATGTGCAGATCATATACAAATCAAATGAAATACAGAAGCATAAGGGGAGAAAATTCAGATAACTTAGGAGAGACTGAACTACCATAATGAGGGTACTTCTGCAGGGTTACCAAGTTATTTTTCCCAGTGGAAATAACGCCAATAAATGTGGAAAAGCAGGAGAAAGCATGTAGATAAACATCTCATTTTCAGGGAAAATGAGTCAGGAACTTTGTTCTTCAGACATTCACTGCTGTCTTATCTCCTGCTCCTTTGCGAACATTGGAACCTGAGTGAAAATGATATATGTGAAAGTTGGTGGAGACTTGAAGTTCTGTTTTTGCACTTTGTTGTAAGGCCTTTTAATGCTGCCAAGGAGGCACAAAAGCACAAAGGGGCAGATGAGCAGCCTGTTGCCAACAACATCTGAGAGGAAGACGTTCTGGTTGGAGCCCAGGAGGTGATTCCAGGGCAAATTTCTTTCCAGTCACATTGAGACAGATGACCAGCAGGTGAGTGCACTGCTGCCTTACTTGTCAAGTTTGCCAAGTAAGATGTGGAGGACACTTATATAACATTTATGGTACCTTCTAGTAGAATTTAGTAGAAAATAGTAACCGAGGAAGACTCTGAATGAGCCTCCCAACCTATTCCTAGTGCTGGGCAAATGTTCTCTAAATTAGTGTTTTCCATTTTGAAAATGCTGATTCATCAGTGGGAATGTGTCAAGGTGTATATTTCATGTCGGAAATATTCATGCTTAGTAAAAGGAAATTTAGTTAAGGCTTGTTGCAAAGATTCTAGAATAATATTTTTCTTCTTTATTTCTCTTTCAGAAGAACTCTTATTCTTTAAAAAAGCAAACAAACAAGTAAAAAACTAAATGGATTTTTTTTTTATATTAACAAAATTATATATTTCTATTGATGTGAGGTTTTTTGAATATTTTCTTTTATAGGACTTTGTGAATTCTCTGATTTTTCCCCCCTCCAAACCTGGATATGTTTCAAAATGTTAGAATTTCCTGTGAAACAGAAGTTCCAGTTCTGCCATGTCTTGGAGCCTTTAGGTTGGGAAATGGTGGTTAGTTTCCCCAATTACATCAATAAACCCAAACTTGCAGGAGAGAAAAAAAAATAAGAAAAAAAAAAGTTGTGAGAAGAACTAACTTATGCAGATTTGTATAATGAGCATGTCCTTAGTAACTCAAGCATACATGCAATTTTCCTTGTAACAGAAGTATTTCTCCTTATATACAGGAGCTTTCCAAAAATAAACCTGTGTATGGCCTCTGACACTGTTGTATGAAGGATACATCAGTGGTTTGGTACAAGCCATTCTTCTAGTCACTTTTTCTCATCAAACTGGAACAAGAAGATGGATTTTGTTTAAATCTGTGGCAAAAATAATCACTCATAAAATCATGGAATCTGAATGTAACCATTTGGGGCCTTTTAAAGCTGCCTTTCTTTGCTCAGCTGTGCTATTTCAACTGCTCATTATTGGCATACTTAAATATTCATCTACAAACTTGGAAATCACAGTTCTCTTCCTGAACAGAATCTGAGACTTTTATTTTTCAAGTAAATTTAACAAATGCTTTCTCTCTCTTTCTCTCAAATTCCTTTCCAGAAGATTATATAATATCATAAGGCTTTCACCTACTTAATAGAAGTGATCCTACCTAAGAAGAGTATTGATAATTCAAGCCATCTGACCAAATCACTTTTCAT
>NW_016690260.1:2853305-2881947 GCF_001604755.1 Lepidothrix coronata
TCTTTCTTTCTTTCTTTCTTTCTTTCTTTCTTTCTTTCTTTCTTTCTTTCTTTCTTTCTTTCTTTCTTTCTTTCTCTTTGTTTGTTTGCTTGTTTGTTTGTTTCTTTCTTTCTTTCTTTCCTTCCTTCCTTCCTTCCTTCCTTCCTTCCTTCCTTCCTTCCTTCCTTCCTTCCTTTCTTCCTTTCTTTTTTTCTGCCATTGGCCTTGTCTCTCTTCCCATTTTGTTTTAAAAAATAATTTCTGCAAAAGTTTCCAAAGGATAATTATCTCAGGAAATACTTGTGTTCTCTGGAAGTCAGTATTGTTAAATACCTGTGGATTTACTTCAAAGGAGAGGAAAGTTTAAATAAAGAATTACTGGCAAATTAGATCATTTCTAATTTTCATCTGCCTATTTTAGATTTGTAGCTACAGACAAACCTTAGTGTAGGACAAACTTTGGCTTAAGGAGGCACCATTATTTGCTATGAGACAAGGGTCAGAAGCAAGCTCTGGAAACCATTTGTCAATAAACCCTGATAAAACTAGGAAGCTATTCATGTGGTTTGTATTGCCACTAAATCTTTTAAAGCACTATTTATCATGGTGACAGCCACCAAATAAATCCAACAATAATAAAGGAGCACTGCTAAACAGTTTCAACACTACAATATTGAGCTGGAGCACCAAACACTCAGCTGAGCCAGGTTCTGGGAAGACACTAGAAATATCTCATAGCCACTTAGTGAAGAAAAGCATATGGACTCATGTAAATGAACTTTACTACACAAAAGTGATGTACAGAGCAGAGTAACCAATGATGCTTGCCATCTGTGCAGCATGAAAGGATAACTTGAAATTAGAGGAGGGTGAGAAAAGGAATCAGATGTAAAGGATACTTTCTCTGAAGATGGTTTGCAGTCTATTGTTGTCCCTGGAGAATGATAGATACATCTTACCCAGGCAGTGATCCTGCACATAAACAACAGTTGCAATGTTAGCACCTTGTATGCTATTCCTGATATGTTTAAAACATTAGACAGTTGGTCATGGGAAGAAGAGAGCCAACAGCACTTACAGGTTAGAGACAGCAGGAGCTCTGAGGCCTGGAAAGCTGACAGCAAGTCATGAGATGGGTACTTAATGAACTGGGTGGGTAGAAGACTTTGACCCTCTGGTTCTCTTGTGTTTTGTCCCTATTGAAAAGCTTTGGGCACACTCAGGCTGTCTTGGCTTGTGGGTTAGAGAAAGGCCTGGTTTCTCTCCCCAGGGGTCATGAGATTGCTTGATTTTCTTTGAGGATTTTCACCAAAAGAGCCTGTGCCAGCTACTATAGCACTTGCAAGCTAGTCTGGTTCAAGGCTCTGTGGAGGCAAGCTGCACAGTTCCCTGCCTGGTTCTTTTCCCAGGCCAGAAGAGCCAGAACATATCTCTTCTAACAACTGTGCAAAGAAAGGACCTGGAAAGGCTGGTACCCAGCATTGTTTTAAGTAACAAACTCTTAGAAGAAAGGGAAGCCATCAGTTTCCTACTCTGTTACTGTTGGATAACTGAGCTCAGCTTTTCCTCTTGCTCATCTTTTTCTCCTTTGTTTTCCCTCTTCCTACATCTCAGTCACAGTCCTGAGTGCCCTAACAGGCTCAAATTGCCCCCACCTTTCCTCCCATTCCAATAGTCCCTCTCATCTCCTATTTCAATAATATTTTCCCCATGAATCTAGATTTATGTAATATAAGTACAGCAAATGAGTCAGAAAGAAATGGAACTAACAAGCCATGCATCTATCATCACTCCCTCCCTCGATTTGTCTCTGCTATTATATCCCACAAACTTGACCATTGTTTGTCCTTTCAACTTGCAAGTTATTAAGGCCAAGAACTCTATCTTTGCATGAATTTGGGCAGCAAACCATTCAGTGGGGACCTCATTTCTGCTTGGGGCATTGCAATAATATTAGTTACAGTAACTGAGAGTCTCAGGTGTGCTTTGGCTGGAGCTGAACCATAACAAAAAGCAAGCCTCTGGACTATAAGCAAGGCAGAGGCTTATTCAGCCCTGACACTGGAGTTTCTATCTTTTGCCAAACTTGGAATAGCAGTTTATATTTTTCATTCCAGAAACAGTACAGCAGATTCCCTGTAGGAAAGCCTAGGGTTTCTAGCCCAAGTTTTTATTTAGTGAATTGGGGACAGAGCTGAGAAATGTCCTAGGGACACCTCCTTACATCCCTCCTGGTACACCTAGATGAAAGCCATCTGCTAAGAACTCGCTAACACCACATCCCACTTGACCCACCTGCAGTCAGAGCTCTTCTCCCTGTCCAGGGCTTCACCCTCCAGGCTGAGTACCTTGGCAAGTCCACTTTGTGTCCAGCCAGATTCTGCAGAGAGCTTTTAACTCCAATTAGGTCTCTTGTGTTTCCTTTGTATTTTCACTACATATCCAGATATGACTGGAATTCCTGCTGATTTTAAGAGCTTTACCTCCAAGGCAATTGGACAGTCTGGCATCAGTTTTTAGGCAAATAAATTCTTTTGTCCATAGATGTGCATATATTTTGTCAGGAGTGGTGCATCTATTGCTCTGTTAGGCAATTATCTCAAGCCCACACCTTGTAGACTGAGATATATCAGGTGCCATTTAACTTTGTACACAGGCATCAGTCATTTGCACCCATGTATATGGCTGAACTGCCTGAGCAGCGAGTGGCAGATCCTTTTCTGTGCAATGACGGGGACATATTTTAAGATTTGTCTAATGCCCAGAATCACTGGTTTCACTTGGTTTCCAACTTCAAGACTGGAGCTGTCAAGCTGTTTTAACACAGCAGAATGTATCGAGACAGATAGTTAACATGAGGGGGTCACGAATAGCCAGTAAGTTTGTCAACTTACAGACACTTTCTGGAAATCTGAAAATAGGGCTACGGACTAACCTTGAATTTATGAGTCCTGGCTTATTTCCATCTCTCTGCCATTGCACTAGTTTGTGAGCCTGGATAAGAGGTTTCATTTCTCTGTTTTACCTCCTACCCATGCTTGTTCTGTAAATAACCAGGCCTTGTTACTCAATCCCCATTAAATTACTGTAGGTTAAATTCTTTTTCAAATCTGAAAGCACATTCACAGAGAGGTTGTAAAGTGGTCTGTAAAGCTTCAATGGAAATGCTATCCCCACACTCTAACCAGCCTAACTGAGTTGAGAATCTCTCCCTAAATGGTTTCAAAAGGTGACACGGCAAATAAAGTCAGAAAATAGAAAGCTGGAGATTTTAGTTTCTAAATGTGTTCTCGGAAGATCGGATCCTTGTCCTCATTCTGCTTTTGTAGCTAGCAATTTCCTCAGGAAAATAATACCTTGAGAAGCAGAGGTGGGAGGAAAAAGAGAATCTTGCTGGCACAATGAGCAGGGTCAGCACTCAGCTTGGGCAGTACCTGTTTTGACCTTATCTGCCTCTCTTTTGGAAAAGATAGTTGAGTAAAGGGAGGGAGCTTTGTAGAACTTTTCAGAGTTTTTTCAATATTGAAAATGTTGTCACAAAACTAAGCTAGCATGGGAAACACATTAGATCAATGATTCATCATATTTAGTTTCTTCTTTGACAGTGGTTAATACCACATACTTCAGAAAAATATGCAAGTAACTTTATAAGTAGATAGTCTAAGGTTAGGCTGCCCAAGACAAGTTTCTTCCTAAAGCCAGGTAGCTGGCTGATGGCCTGGTCTGTGAAGGTTTGTTTCCCCACAATAGTGGTTCAAAAAAGATGCAATGAGACACTGATTCCATAGATTACCTAATCACTGCACTGAATTATTGGTTTTTCCAAAGTACAAGTTATTAGAAACAGAACAGGAAGGAATGTTTTGAACTGTCTTGGTTTCTAACCTACCCAGATGAACCAAAGCACTGGGAAGTTATTTTAAGTGCTCTTCAAAGGGGGTTGTAAGAGACTGTGAGTCTTGAAAGTATCCATTGCATCCATTTGTGGGGGCCATGCCTCTATTTTCTACATGCTTCCCCCTCAAAAGAAAATGAATAGTCAGAAACAGGTTTGGGTGGTTTTTATAGTTTTCAGAGTCTGGGCTCAGTCAAGTGCCTGAAAGCTAATGTCTATTTCAAATTTACATAAACCCCATATTTCAGTAGATGAGGAACCAGTAAAATATTCTCTCACATAAAAATTTTCAGCCCTCTGACTTCTGGCAGTGTTCAGAAACCATGCAAACCCAGCGTTTTCTTGTGGTATTTCTGCTTTTGTGGTCCTGGTCCCAGGATGAAATGAGAAACATAATGAACATCTAAAAACCTACTCATGAGAGCACTTCAGGTAGTTGCAGCCTGCCTCCAAAACAGCTGATGACGCTTGCAGATCCTGGGATGGGGCAGCTCTCTTCAGGTAGTTGCTTCCACTGCTTGTGGCTGACTGAAGTGTCTCCATGTATCTGATAAAAGAGAAACATTCAGATTAAACATTCAGTTTTAAACATTTTCACTGTAACTATTAGAGTTACAGTGTTTGCTCCTTCTTAGTTTGCATCTATCTTAAAACAGACACTAGCCATAATTATGTTCGCTTCCTACCTCTTTCAACCAATATATTTCTGAAGACAGAAGAAAAAAAAGCCCATTCTCATCTTCTCAATTCTTCTCCCAAATTCACAACAATAACGTCCAACCTTTTGATGATACTATAGCCTTCAAGGGATCATGTCTGAGGGCACTACAAAGCCAGAACCGTAGCTCTTAAGGGATCATGAATGAGGTCACTATGAAGCCAGAAATACCTACTGGTCAGTAGCAACAGCATAGCTGGTCAACCTTGCCTATGTATGTGCTCTGGAGAGCATGGTTTGTCTGCAGTAAGGCCTTCTAAAGCCTACTTCTTCTTAGCTTTTCAAAGCACTTTCTATGCCTTGATGCTGTGGCAAGGCCTCATTTGTCTTGTGTAAGTTCATTGTAACCTCTCTGTAATTAACTTTATGTAAGTTATTTCGTGGACTACACTTGGAGTCCTAGTTGGCAAATTATTTGGTTCTCACAAGTTAGTGCAGAGATAAACATAGCCAAGCTAGGCTGAAAACTGAGATAAAAGGATTAGCAAAGATGCACTGTAGCTACCTTTTTGCCTCTACCCATTACCCTGTGCAGCAGCTGCTGTTGGCCCACAGGCACAGTATCTTAGGCATTTAAAGTTCAGTGTCTTTGTAAAAGATTAAGAAATTTTGGGGGAACACCAGGATATTTAGGACAGTCAGATCAAGAACTAGTTCTAAAAGGGAACTTTTTAGGGTAGAAGTGCACATCTTCAAAGGCAGCATCTGTGAGATCTGGGAGATCTTCCACTGATAGATCATTCCTTTGTGAGGAGGAGATTTTTCAACACCTGCTAATTCTCTAGCCAGACTGGGACTGGAAAGGACTGGCAAATTACAAGCAAGGTGACAGCAGTTTTGTTCTACTCCAGATTCTGATCTCAAGTCTCAAGTTTCTCCTGCATTAAATATTTTGAAGCCTCAGACACCAGCCGGGAGTTGGACAGAGGAAGAAAGCAGACACACAAAAGTTAATGAAATGCTGAGCTATGAAGTCGATGTCCCCTGTGTAGGTAAGGGAAAGAGACCAACTCTTGCCATCACCCAGGGATTTTTTAGTGTAGTACAGACTTTGGGATTTATAATTCAGGCTGCTTGGGATAATGTTGTTCTGTCTTTTGCTGTAACGATCTCCCAGTGTGATAGAGTTACAAAGAGGGCAGTACATAATGTTGTACACATTCATGTTTTCCAGGCCAGTTAAACAAGCTTTCATTTGTTTTAGAAGGAATCTATTCAAACTTTGGCAGAGCAAGTCAATAATTGTGAGTTTCCTTTCTTTCTCCCACTTGGAATCCAGTCTGGATCATGCATAGACATGATGTGGGACGAGGAGAGAAAGGGACCTCCAAGAAGTTAAATGCCTCCCACCATTAACTGAAGCAAAATGATTCCATTTCATGCATTGCCCTCCACAGCAACTGTATTAATTCAGCACTTCACTCTGTAACAACAAAACAGAGAGGCCATCGCTCACCCTGCTACAGTCCCAGCTCTGGCTCTTCTCTGAACTGTTTTTTTATCCATCCTACCCAGACAGACCCTCAGGTTGTGGCCCCTGGAGCCATCTGTTCCAAGGCCTGATCCAGATTTCTGGCTCTACTGTGCCTCCTGCTACTGACATCTGCTCTATCTCCAGCATGTTTGGGGTGTCACTGGCATTCAGCTGTGCCTTTCACAAGACATTGGTTTGTTCTGCACTTGAACCAGCAGCCAACTGGAGCTCTGCCCCATTAGCAGCACACCGACCCACCAACTTTTAGCACTGTATAACTGAAATGAGCTGAATCCTGAAGCAATTAAACAGGCTACGTGTAAACCAGTCCCTTGTCATTAGCTTTCAGTTGGTAGGTGGTGAATGGAGATGGAGGATAGAATCCTGGAGTGCAGACTCAAAGAAATATGGAAAGTTACTGTAGAACCCTCAAAAGGCAGCATCTGCTCCCCAGACTTTAAATGAACCCTAGCAATAAAAAAGGTGAGCCAGAAACTTTAATCAACTGCCCCAGTAAGGTGAGCAGTTCCACGTGCAGAGTTCATATGAGCCTGGTCTTTAGAGGATTTTGTGAATATGGCGGTGAGCTCTGACTAAAACCCTGATAAAATCCTCTAGGATAAACCTTAATTCATGGCCTAATCCTTTCCCTCATTTAGTCACCAAATATTCACACTCTGACTTAGCGGCAAGTTAAAAAAAAGTACACTCATCTAGCATGCACAAGAAATAAGAAAAAGTCCAGTAACTAACAAAATTTTACTGCACTAATCCTCTCCTAAATTTGATCTCTTGCAGGTTGGATCCTCAATCCATCTCCTTTGTTTATCCCTCAAGTGTAAACCCCTTCAGCTCACATTGTTCTGCTTCAAGAGCTAATTCCATGTGAGTCATGGTGCTGGAATGCCAATAAATATGGCTGTAACCATGCCCCAGTTTGTTGCTGCAGATCATTTTGGCACAAAGTTAGGCCTGTTCTTATCTTTGTTTCTGCAACTCTTCTCAAAAAAAAAATAAAATAAAATAAAATGGAGCTTCAGGCCTGGATGTAGCATTTAGGTGCAAAAACAGGAGAAAAAAATTTAAAACAACAGGAATGGTTCATACATTGTTGAACCCACCTACAGAGAGAGAAGGTTCTGAAGCTCTCTGAAGTGGGAAAGTCCATGCTGCCCTCTGTGAGGACTACTCTCCATTTCTGCTAAATCAGGCAAAGTATTGGTATTTGCTATTTGTGATAGGATCTGAAAAGGGAGGCCCCAATGTGACTGAGGTCTGTTTCCCAAAATCTGTTCCAGTGATGTTTATGTGGTTAAATTTGTTGCTCATAAATTACTTAGTGAATATTTAATAATCCTGTTTCCTTTCTTCCTTCCTTCCTTCCTTCCTTCCTTCCTTTCCCCCTTCCCCTCTCCCTCTCTCCCTCTTTCCCTCCCTCTTGTTCTTTTTCTCTTTCAAGTACATACTAAACCAATTTTTTTTGGCATTTATTCCTCAAGAATAAGTTGTCAAAAAGTCCTTCAGCTGAAGTGAAATCACAATCAGGCCAATCCCTTTCCTAATAGGGTTCTCCATATCGGCTGGTTAAGACTGTCTAATAAGATCCATGTTCCTAGGGCCTGGAATGCAGTGCAGTAACTGAGACATCTATTTATAAGCTAGTTAAAAGATAATTGTGTTTATCTAATACTTAATCACTCGTACGAAATTTTACAAATAAATCAGTCTGTTAGATATTGCCCTAGTATGAATAATCTCTATCCAAAAACACAAAGCAGAAAATCACATGCAGTGCAACATTCAGTCAAAACTGGTTCTGCGCAGATTCCTTTGAAAATCACTTTGGTTTATATTACATTAAAAGAGCAGGGCTGTTCAGGTTGCAGGTTTCTACCCTGACTAGTCTGGCCATCACATCTCAAAATAGTGTGATGTTGTACTCTAGCCTTTGCTCTGCCTTGACCAAGGGGACTGCAGCTGGCAGCACTCTGTGGAGGGGAGGCAGGTAGTACCCAGTTCCCAGCCCCAGCCCAAAGTGGATTCTGACTCTTCACATCACCTTTGCTGCATTGGTGTTGAGCAATACTTTTTAATGAATGAGCCATTATCTTGAAATTGCTTCAAAGTGAGTGACACTGGCTGGGAGCCAACACACTGTCTTGACAATTGGAACGTGTTACTTTATTTGTGAACATTCTTCTTTTATATTTCTTTTTAATGACACCAGCTTCTTGTTTCTAACTGAAATAACATGCAGTCCCCAAGGCCAATTTTTAAGCCTGGGTCCCTATACCTGTATTTTTTCACCTAGAAATAGTTATGTCTAGTGATTAACATTCAGAATTGCTTCCCAAACAGGTCCATGTACACATCAGTGTTGCTTCCCAACTGTTTTTTGATGACAACTGAGTGTAGGAGGTCAGCTGCAGGGCGGGGTCATCACATCAAAATGAAGAAAGGCATAGGCTTTTCTTTGTGTGTTTTCTGGGAGAAGATAATTTCTTCATTCAAGATTTCTAAATGAAGTTGTCATAGTTTCATTGCAAGCTCCTTGATAAAAGCTAGGTAAAACAAATAAATTGCATTTGTGTTTACAGCACATGATGAAGGAGTATGTATTCAGGCCAGGGGAAGATCTTATTAAATCTACTTATACAGGCTTTATGCTTACGCAGTACAATGCTTTTACATTGTTTCCCAGGGTAGCGTGTTGGGATTGTCATTGACGAGGACAGTGACCTTTAGCATCCTGTGCTGTCAGAATCCCATTTCCAGCAGCTTGGGTCGACCACAAAAGGCAAATTAAACACACCTCCAAAACATACTAAAATTTTAAATAAAATTAATTTTTCATCTTTCTGTTGTGAAAATTAAAGCAGATGCAATGCAAGGAGCATTACCTGAGATATCTTTTGCACTGAATGAGTCTAGTGGAAAAAGCCTTTTACAAATAACTGCAAGTATATAACTATGTACATTATATATATCTGTTTTAATGCAGATGCATAAATGTGTATATGGATGTATACGTACTGAGATGGTGCTGGAAATTCTGTCCAACATAAAGAAAACCTTTCTTTTTTGAACATTCCCTGAGAATCTGTCCCCAAAGTGGAACATTCCTTATAGAGTACCTTGTTATCAATCTTGGCTTCATTAACAGTAACCACTATCTTTCTCATCATTGACAGCAACAGGCTAAAGGTGTCTATAATTTACTGTCAAGAAACTATTTAAGTATCTTAACTGTTGCAACTTGCAGATCAGTCAGCACAGCATCCCCAGATAAGGTCCGTATCTTGGGATGATATAAGATAATGTCTGGCTACAAGGTCAGGCTGTGCCTAAGAGCTCCTTGACTGAAGTGCTTTGCCCAGATGAGCCCAGGATGCTTTGATCCAGGGCCAGGTCCCTGCAGCGCCAGCAGCACAGCCTGAGTGCCCAGCACCAAGGCCCAGGTCCTGGCTCCAGAGGCTCTTCCAGCATTGACCTGCAGCAGCAGCAGCCAGCTGAGGACCAAGAGGTTTCTAGATCGCTCAAAGCAGAGCTCAAGGCTGCTTTTGATTGATCTGTTTCATGTGTGAAATTCCTCCTGGCAGATATCCGAAGTGACTCCAGAAATGTGATCCTTCAGTATTCTACCACCTGTCGTGAGATGTATGGAGCCACTGTAATCCTACATTCGTCGTCAGGGGAACATTTTCAGGCATCCAGGCTTTGATCTGTACTTGGATTGTGCAGATGTTTCAAAAGGAGCCTAAAAGAAATGGTGAGTGTTTAAGAACATAGCTTTTTGTTTTGTCCTGGAATGAGTTGGGCTCC
This sequence comes from Lepidothrix coronata, assembly GCF_001604755.1. NCBI lineage: Eukaryota > Metazoa > Chordata > Aves > Passeriformes > Pipridae > Lepidothrix > Lepidothrix coronata. Next base: position 2,863,194 of record NW_016690260.1, read on the forward strand.
TTCTTGGAGCCTCCTCAGGAAAGGACACATGCCAGATCAAAGATTCTTATAGCACACACAATCCATTTTTCCAGGAACTCCAACAAATTAGCTTCTGCGGTTAACATAAAGGGTGGAGGTATTTTTCTTAACCTCATTTAAAATTGTTCAGCGTAATTATCCCAAAATACATGGATAAAATATAAGTCCCTTAGGGGCTGCCAGTTCTGTAGGGATCCCTTTCAAATGTATGTTGCTGTTGGATATCTGATCAGGACATGATGTGTTGGAGGCAGAGGGGAGCTAAACTCCTCTAACTGCTCCCAGAAAGACCACCTCTGTTGCCTCTGACAGCTGTAATGAGCTTCAGTGGTGGTACCCATTGCCTTCTCCCAGTAAGTGAGGAGAGAGGATGAACCCACTACATACCCAGGCAGCATGAGGTGGGAGGGGAGGCATCCTTTTGGCATGCAATGTCTTAACTGAGTCTTTCTCTCATGCCTGAACCTCTCCGGGCTTCTGGACGTACAGAAGGCAGACTGCAGATTCCACAGTCAGAAGGTGCAGAGGAGTTACTTGTAGCTGTGGCGCTACTTCCAGTCCAGCTCTTAGCTCTACTGTAGCACAGGCAGTGACATCCACTTCAGCTCCTGTCTCTCCTGTATCACTCTGTTCTGAGAGGAAGGGTAGAAGTGGAGAGCTGATCTGCTTAACAACCTGGTGGGGGTGGTGGGATGGGGAAGAAGGCAAAGATGTAGCTGCCCTTGTCTGGCAACTTCATGAAGGATGCTGTTTCCAGCCTGAAAGACTTGAATCCAGTCTGGGGACTTCACTTTAATTGGCAAAGGTATGTTCCTGCTCCAGATGAGGATCTGTACCAATGCTGACAATTTGTACTGTCCAAATGAATGTGCTTATGTAAAGAGGACTCAAATGCAATCCAGGCACTGGTGTAACCAGCTGGAACTACCAGTGAGCAGTGATATCCTCTGCCCAGGCTGGACATTCCTTGGGACTCTCCTTTTATCTTGGGTTTGTACGTTACCTATTGCAACAGCCAAGTAACACACATGTGTGCTCTGTAAGGGGATTCTGCAGTGACCAATAAAAGTACAGAGAAAACCATGCAAAGACAAGATTTGACTCCAGGGAGCTCTCACAGCTGATGCCTTCCCTTTGCTGTCCTGGAAGTCTTGAACAAGGCTACAGAGAAGTGATGTCCCCTTAGAGCAAAGTCTGGACTATCACTAAGCTCAGCTATTCAATCCTTGCATTCTTGTTTGCAGGAAATGTGGGTGTTTAAAAAAAAAATAATATTTTACACTTTCTTAAATGTTGTTATTTCATTATTTTAGGAGAAGCTACTACTAGGACATAATATAAAAATAAAACAGTAGTTTTACTACAATTTGTGGTCATCATGAAATCACAGGGAAAGAGATGACTTATGCTGTCCCACTTCTGATTTCAGAACAATAGTAATACCAAGCTGGGGCAGCCACCGCAGAGCATACATTAGGGTTGTATTTTCTAGCTCAGAGTGTCTCCAGTTACAATTGTTTGGATCCAGACTGGGTCACAGTTTTGATCAAATTTCTACCATGTGCTATCCCTAATCTCTCCTCTCTCCTGAGGAAAATCTTGCTCATATAAAGTGAATGCCATTTTCCACTAACTCTTGCTGGCCTGGAAAAGGACATGAGGTTGAAATGCTTAGGGAGTAGACTGGTACATCCAGCCTTCCCATGACACTGTCCCTCAGCGCTCTCCTCATCTGCACCCTGTGGCTGCAGAGCCTCAACATGTCTCCAGTCCTGCTGCCTGAAGAGATGGAGAATATGCTCCAGTATATCCCAGGGACACGGGGACAGAACTGGTGAAAAGACATTCAACTTAGTGTGGTAATCCTGGTGCTGACCAAGCCCCCATTGAAGATAGACAGGAGAGGGGAGAAAACATTACTGGGCAAACTGGGAACCTGACCTTCAGACACAGAAAGCCTTGTTCTGAAGTGGTAGGGCTTTCAGGCCCTTCTGGGGGTTGGCAAGTGGACTCAGGCCTGTTGTAGTGGCCTTCATGACACAGGAGCTGCAGCGGGTTCCAAGTTACGGGGGATGCTGAGCACACCAGCAAAGATGGGGAGTTTGGCTAAGAGTGGCTCTGAGACTGTGCCGTTCAACACACAACCAGGACGTGCATTTGGGTAACTGGGCCTGGGTCCAGGAGAGGGAGAGGGTTGGGGACGCCTCATGTTTCTATATTTGTGGGAAGTGAATTAATGTGTGCAAAATTCCATCGTGCTCACTTAGCTTATTTATGAGAATATCACACAGATTCAGCTCTGAAGGCATCCAGAGCACTGTTAGCCTTTATTCATGGTAACATGAAGTTTTGTTCCAACCTTTGATGCACTTCCCCACTCCCTCATTATTTAAAGTGTGGTTTTGCTCTAAAGATTGCCTGTATAAAATTGGCATCTGCTTCCTTAGCAGATATATTCCATGTGTGAAATCAGAATACCGGTCTAGTGACTACAATGGCAAGAATTTTTTTCACGTGCTCCTTTTTCTTGTGGAAGGTGGAGAGGCTGAGTTGCACTCTTGAATCTCAGGCAGCAGCAGTACTGCTCTTTCCTTTTGACTTGAAGCTTTTAGCCAAATGAGGAAATGTGGACTATTTCCTTTAAAAGGAAAAGTGGTAACGAAGAAAGTCCTTCTTTTGGTACACATCTGTTAATACACTACGGGTATGAACTGGTCACAAATCACAGGAAAAATCAGACAAAAGGGGATAATCTCTTGTCTTACACTTCTAACCCAACCAGACATCCTTTCTTTCTTGCGTAGCTTTTATATTGCACTATTGGGATGGGGTTTTTCGAGGCATTCTTTCACATCTTCTCTGCTAGCTCCCCTTGGCTGTATGGCCTCTTTCTCAAACACTTAAGCCTTTGTAAAGGAGAGGCAGTAAAATCTCTCCCCCCTTACATGCCTCATGTGTACTTTCATCTGGGGTAGTGACACATACTTGCGTTTGATGTGGAGGTTCCTGTAGGTTTAATTATATGGTTTCTTGTGGAATGTAATCATTTTTTCAGCTATCAAGTGGTGGTCGCTGTGGCTGGCCAAAGACAGTATTAAACTTCATTAATTCCTGCTCAGTCAGATTCTGCACTCATTCATCACTCTGCAATCCCATGGAAGACAAAGACGGGCCCCGGTGTGGAGGTCTGGGGTACAATGACATGCACCACACAGGGGTAATGCAGTGTAGCCTGGTCTCAGGCTGTTTGGGGCTGGGGATGAGACACAAGGAGGGGAACCTCAGCTTGACTTTTGGATCTAAAGTGAATCTTTTTGCTTAACAAATCAGAAAATCGTGGTTGTCTGAACATAACTTTGCCAAAAAAAATCATAATAATGGTATTAAATAATTCAGAGATCTTCCAATATTTATCTGGAGAAATCTAGCCCAGGTTTTGTGGAATTTGAGGAAGACGATTGTTTTCTCTGGAAAGGTTTTCTGGGAGCAGGTAGGTTTGGAAAAAGGTATGCTGTCTAACCAGTGTGCCTCTATACGATGTTTGCTTGGCATCAAGGCATCAGGGATTGTCCAGAGTTGCAAGTTAGTCACACAAATAGTGAAATATCTATTCGGGCATTTTTTGGAGCTAAAAAACCAGAAAAAGTGAAAAATATAAGAAATTTTCTGTATGTAGAGACTTGAAGACCTGACAGTTACAAACCTGTAACCAGAGTTACAGCTCTGTGCCTATTTCCCTGTCTGTTGCAGAAGAGCATCCTGTGGGATGATGGAACCTCCATGTAGGTCACCTCCTCTCCACAAACCTGGTAGTAAAATAGATGCCCTCACCCTGAGCTGCCCTGTACCCCTCTGAGCTATTAACAGCCCCCTTACATGGTGTGAGGCTTAGAGCAGATGGGGCTCTGACTAATACCATCTACACTAAGTCCTCTCTTGTAGTCCCTTCCACTTTATGACAGACTTTATTACTGCAGCTGTGCACTGGCCTCATGGTTTCAATGATTTTTCCGTAATACTCTCAATCCTTTCCCTGCTCATTGCTCTGACTGATTGGTTCCTTACTCTCATATTAAATTATGTTACATTTTTCTGCAGCAAACCGCATTATACTGTATTAAAAGCTGGTATTTACCATCTGCTGGTCCAATCTCACTAACAAGCCAAACCCTTTTGAATAAAAGGCATTTTAGTTTGTACTGTTTCCAATGCCAGTATTCTCTACAGACCTGAAACACATAACTATTTCATGGGGTATTCTGCAAGTAGATTCAGGCAGATGCCAAGGCATCCTCCAGAATATACCTGTGGCAATATATTTTCAGGATTTTGCTTTTCCAATGCAGAACAGGTAAGACAAGCAGCCATTGCAGCCTTTTTGCTGCCCTCTAATAGTAATTAAAATCTCCTTTCACAAGTGCACTTTCCTTCTGTCTCGTAATCTGGTTTTTGATGTTGCTTCCAGTTTGATCTGTTCTATAAACCAATTAGCACAAGCTTTCCCCTGGGGGGCTGTTAATTCCTGACTGCCTCAGAACCACTGGACCATTACACTGAATATACTTATTTAGGTTTCTAAAAGATGCTCAATACCATTGTCCACCAATTTGCTACACCTGAACCCGACCAAGTCCTGAGAACCCTAAATGTCCCAAACCCAAAAGCCCATGTTTCTCCCCCGACTTTCCTCTGCAACGCCTGGGAGAGAAAAAAGCCTCACAGGCCAATTCCTCACATGGAGAAAGGCAACCTGTTTCAGTGCTTGATCTCTCCACTGAGTGTGTTTTAGTCTTTTTGCTTCCATTGATCTGAATTTGAAATATAAACGAGTCTTAAAAGGTGAACTTCTAGTTCGGTCTTTGGCAGTGGCAGTGAGAGGGAAGGAAGGGTTGTGATGATGTTCAGAAATGGCCCCAAAAGTTTGGAAGCATCTTCTAATTCCCAGCTGGAATGAGGTTGCTGTGAATTGGGACTTTGGGAATGAATTAAGAAAGTAAATTAAGAAAGGGCAGAGGTGGCCCCAGGCCAGGAGGATATTGAGAAGGTCAAAGTGGAGCCAGTACCTCAGGCACTGTCATGAATTCACATGCAAAAACCCCACGGCAAGATACCTTAGTTTAAAAGGAGCTTGCTGAACATAGCAGCCCAGGGAATATGTGTCTGAGACTTGGTGCAGATTATTTCTTCATGTTAACAAATGTGCATTTTCTCCTGTACATGAGAATGTGTAACCCTTGAGTCTCGCTCTGTGTCTCCCTTAGCATAAGGGGTGCCTCTCCACAGAAACATCTGTGCCAGCCCCCGACTTGGCTCTGTTCTTTTTGCCCTGACTTCTGCACTGCTCTACAACCCTTGACTGTGCTTGCAGTGCAGATTTTTAAATGTTGTGAAGTGTTATTAAAACAGGGCTTGTAAGGAAAGAAACAGCTTCTGCAGACTGAGGAATACAGTGTCAGCAAAAGAAAACTGTCTATCAGCAGCATAACTGCATGTGTGAAATGATTTCTTACAAATATGTCTGTGACACAAGACAAAGCACATCCATGTTCATCTGATACACTTCAACTAGTTTAGGGCTTCTTGGTTCCAGTCTCCTGTTTCCACTGGTTTGCTAAAAAATATAAACTTACACATTGAAAGATAAAAACATACCATTATATACAATAATAAAAATTAGTTGAAAATTTTATTGTTATAATACCACATTATAAAAGGTTGCTATTGGGCATAATATAATTATAAATATGTAAATAGCATGGGCATGCTTTGAATCATTCTGCATGATCCACTTCAAGAACAAGGGTTTGGCCTTCCCCGTACAGAACATGGACAAATAATAAGCACATGATTTTTCTGTTCACTTGAGTCCCAATACCTCATTGTGAGCAACCTGAGGGATAACAAGATGAGGGGAAAGAGCCTGGGTAGAAACTTGGGGGCATGAAAGTGAGAGGGTTTCTAGAGTCTTGTGCAATGCTTTGGAAAGTTTGCAAAAGAGTTGTGGTTTCACATTAGCTCTCTTAATCATCTGCAGGCTGGGAAATTATAGGAAAATACCAGAAACTGCAGTGACACCAAGTGTGATAACCTCTACAGAAAACGTGCAATCGGCTTTACTGACAGGAGTAATGCGCTCCAAAGAGCTTGGGAAGTTGACTCCTAAGCCTGTCTCCTGGTGAGGGTAAGGTATGAAACTGTCAGGAGTCAAATATCCTCTGACCAAGTTCTTTCAGGTGTTTCACACAAGAAGGGTTTGATGTTTAGTATCAGATTTACTCATTTGTAGGTATTTGACATTACATGGGATTCTGATTTAACAGAGCGATACTGCAATATCCTGAAATCACAAGGCAAACACAACATAGCAATTGCGACATTCCGCTGTATTGCAGCACAAACATGATTCCCATTACTGGCTGACGGCAGCTCAGACACATTGCTCTCTTCAGAGTCCATTGTGTTGGTTAATTTTTAGACTCCGTGTGGGGCTGAGCCACAAATAGATTTCTCCCATGTTGGTCTGGCTCTCTTAGGAAGACAACACTCCCTGTTAATTATTTTAGGGAAGTCCATTTACACAACCAGTAGACCCACTCAACAGATACAGCTGTTTATCTCAAACAGAAGCCATCCTCTGGTCCCCTTTATGTTAAGTTCAGCTTCCTGTACAACAGCTGTGGTCACTTCCTATATGCTTTTCTGAGCTTCATGAGCACATCATCCTTGCCTATCTTCTTTGAGCCTTCTTCCTTGGAAGGGTTTCCTTGATTTGCCGCAGAAGTCCTCTAAGCTTCAGAGCAGGCCGTGGTTCCACCCACGAAGTGGGCAAATAAATTAATACATAAAGCAAGGACAGTATCCACACTTCTATGTTTTAGAGACAGGATCCCACCATCTACACCTGATTTTTAGTTGCTATCTACCAAATAACATATGATAAATTCTTAGTTCTGGTGGCAATCACCAGCACCAATCCATAACCCAGCCTGAACCCACTGAACTGCTCTGCCTGCCAAACTGGTGTGTTAAATCAGCACTCTTCTGTAAACTGTGCCGTACACTGCATAGCTTGAGCCTCTGCCATCAAAATAATAGTGTCCAGCATTTTTTTTATGGGTGGTCATCTTTCTGAGTTTTGTGAGCCATTTTCTCTGTCTGGAGACCATACATGGCTAAGATTTATGTATATTTATTTTCAATGGCCTATTCGCTAACTCTACAAGATTGTGCATGCAACACAGGGCATCCAGAGCTCCTTTATCCAAGAATGGGGGAGGAGCAGAGGAAAGGACTGAAGATTAAACAAGTGAGACCAATATTAAGAATCATTTTTATAGCATTCTTTAGAGTGAATACACTTTTACAACATATTTTTCTCCTAAATGATGTGTTCAGGCAGAGGCCCAATGTTGTAAAAAGACACATAATTGGCACTCAAACAAGTCTGAATTATTGCCTGGTTGGTGTAATTTTACACCTGTCACTGCCCATATATTTAGAAAGAGTGAAAAAAACAGACCTGAGGTTGTTTCCCTGCTGGTTGCCTTCAGGCCGTGCTGACATGCTTGCTGAGTTTATAGCATGCCATTGCAAAGTGCAGTGCCTGCAGAGGCAAAACCAAGAGCTCATCTAAGACACAGCTTGGAGGGGCTCAGCAAGTGGCCCCTGGTTGCAGCACAACAGGAGCTGCACGGCTTTTGGGGTGTGGCCCAGCTTTCCCATCTCCTTTTGCAGGAAGCAGGAGTCCAACCCCCAGGACTGGTGCCAATGCCCATCCCCATGTGCCCCTCCTTGCCCAGCTCTGGTGGGCTGGGAGAGGCAGCAGGGCAGCAGGCTGAGATAGCCACATTCTAAGGGCACATTTATTAGACAGTTCTGTGTTAGTTTTGGTTTTGTTTTGTTTTTCCCTAGGCTTTGCTGAAAGTACCTAGCCTGTGACCTCAGCTGTTTTTCTTGAGTTTAAAATACACAAATATAATAGAAATCCAAAAGAACTGCCAGCTGAGACTGCTCAGACAGTAGGATTTATCCAGAAGAATAACAGTGCAACCCCAACCCTTTGTAATTCACCTTCTGGTGGCTGGGAACAAAGGCTAGACAGGACCAGTTAAAAAGCTTGTCTCTCTCCCTGCCGTAAGTTTTAGAGTCAAGGTGAACTGTAACTTGCCTCAGGCTGGTGGGCAGAAGCCCTACCGGGAACCAGAGAGTGAGTGCTTGGCCACAGTGCTCCAGGAGCTTTCTGCAGGTGTCCCAGTCTGGGGGGGCCAGAGATGAGGGAAGCAAAACAGCTGGAAACTCAGCTCATGAGCCCAGCTGTGCTAATCCCCTCTGCGGAAGTGCTTGTCCAGGTACCTCAAGGCCCTAGACGATGCTTCTTAATCCTTCTCCTTTGTTTGACCCAGATAGATGATTATTTTTTGATTCTTCTTTTACTAGTTAGTCAGTGAGTCAGAAACAAGGCAGTTGTCTGCAGAGCTCCAGCCATGATCTTCCTTAAAATCATTTGCATGGTACAGCTGACCCCAGCAGCTGTTGCTTGCTGATACAACCGAGGGCAGCAAGTTCAGCACAGGCAGAGCAACATTCCTCCCATGCAAGGCTGCTGAGCAGTCCTCCTGCATTTCACAGGCAGGTTCCTCTCCTTTTTCTCTGAGGGAGCTCTGGTTTGCATGGCAGAGAGATTTGAGCTCCAACACAACCAGCACCACTTTGCAGCTGTTTACTTGTAAGACTCATTCAGCTGAAGTTGGCCAAGCAGCATTATTAGGTGGAAAGTCAGGGTATCATTATATTAATAGTTTTACAATGCTGAGGAGAGGCTGGCCTCTCTGGCTGTAGGATTGATGCACGCCTGAATACAGGCTATTCAGTCAGACACAATCAATTTGATTTAAACATCGTGGTGTTTTCTACATTACTTACTTCAGATACTTTTTCCTCTCAATTTCTGCAAGTCATTAATTACATTCATTTCACATTTTCCAGATGATTTTTTTTCCTGCCGTGCTGAAAGCAAAAAAATTGCGTCTTGTGAACTGACATTTGCAATTCTTGCATGTCCAGATGGTAAGACTTTAAAGACACCCAGAATGTCATGAACCTTGTGACACAGCCAGGTTATCAGCAGGTCCCCTGAGGCCAGAGGGTAGCAATACAAGAAACAGTTCTGCATATAACATATTTTGTCCCTTCTCAGCTTAAACTTTTTAATTTCCTGTGGCCATTAGTCACATAAGGAAAGGTCTCACACCTGCCCCCCCCAGCTGAGCATCATTACCTTAGTGTTATATTATATTCGCACCTGGGATAACTATTGAAGACAGAGACCTGTTTCTCAGCTTTTGTCTGTAAATTCTAGCCTAGAAAATTAGGGAGACCTGCAAACCCAAACTACCCGAAATCAAGAGGGGCCTTTAAGAGGGAAAGGTTTTCCAGAACAAGCTTTCTCATTGTGAAAGGCTAAAATTATTGCTCTCCCATGATTTACAGTGCAAAGACCTTCAGTTTTATAGAGCACCTGGAATATTCAGCAGCAATTCAGAAACAGAGCTGCATGTTGTTGATAAAGCATATCACTGCAGAATACAAAGTATCAGAGTACCTGCATATACTTTACACACCAAGAGATTATCCTGAAGGTGCTACTAAGTGTGTAAATGTATTTGCTGTTATCATGATAATTCACAAGCACAAAATGAATGTGATTACAACAAAATCTTCTGACTGCTCCATCAATTTTTCCTCATTTTCCAGCTGTGACTTATATCTGCTTATATCTTCTCTTAAAAGATGAATGATGAGAGACAAGAATAATTTATTTTATGGCTTCACCTCAAATTAAGTTTTTGGTTGAAAGTAATCTTAATTTAATCTTTAGCATTGTAATGAAGCTACTGATACAGTAAAGTTCTTTACCAAACAGAAAGAACTTCTGAGTGCCTGAAGCACTTCCTACCAGGGAAGGGCTGGACAGAGTCATGGCCCGTTTCCTATGCACTGTCTAGCAAAAAAAAAGCCTCCTGTGAGAGATCCCCAACCATCTTTACTCTCACCCAGATATGTCAACAGCTCAAGCATGCTTCTAAACTTAGCTGCTCCTCTTCTTTGTTCTGACCCTCAGTGCAGCCCTTGGGGCTCTCCCACCTCTCCCACTGCAAAAGCAGTGCTGGACAGTGTGTGCTCACGGGTTTGAGAGAAAGCTGCTGTCTGAGCAGCAGCCCTGAGCCCTGCATTCCTCTGTCCATGGCTGTTTCCTTTCCTGTCCCAAATCTACACACTTTTCTCCTCAATCCATGGCATGAATGAGGGAGTCAGCATGAATAAGATAAGACCAAGACTTGAGAGACCTGGAAGCCTGATCTGCTCCTAGTCTACTTTAGATGTGTAGACACTCTCTGGAGCTGCAGTTTCTGTTTGTATGCTCTGTGTTCCTTTAAATCTGCCTGTTTGGCCTGCAGTTTAGTTACTGGGCAAAGACTCTGACACCTTCAGGTATAGATGGGTACTTGTGGCTCTGCTGACCTAAGCCCCAAGAGCAATCCCGAATGCCTTGTCTTTTAAAGTTAAAACCATTCTCCCTGTTGTCTGACTTCATTGGGTTGCTGGTTAATTTTTATTCTTTCAGGGGCACCTAAGCACTGAATCAAGTACAGCCAAGGCCTCATTGAACAGTTTCCAAATGTGAGTGACTGAGTTGCAGTAGGAAGCAGGAGGCCACCATTCCCACCCTGGACTCACCATATCTGGCACCTCTGCGGTGACTCTTGTGCATTTTTCCACACTGCTTGTGTTTGAACCTATTTCTGGTGTGCAGCCTTCCCTTCTGTCACTCCTCTTTCAGGTGACCTCTCAATGTCCAGTGTACCCAGACCATGTTTCAGATACTTCGGATAGTGCCCTATGTTTTAGTTCTTCCTTTTTGCCTGTTCTTTTCTGCTGCTAAATGAGGAAACTTCTTTCACCCATTACAGCCAAATCATAGTCCTGGAGGTTGTGTTTCGGTGTGTCTATGTGTCTGTGTGTGTATGTGTGTGATTTATTGAGCTGTATATTGTCCTGTGCAACTGTCCCCACAGGAGTAGAGCCAGGGTCATGTTCTCTTTCCTTTAACTAAAGACACATGATGAAAGTATACCGGAAAGACCACCAGAACATGACAAAAGATGAAGCCTCTATCATCAGAACTCCTAGACAGATGCTCCTTGTTCTGACAGCTTGTGCAGAGGAAATGTAGCCATGGCTATAGCCATTGGAGATGGAAAGGTTAAACAAGATGTACTGAATGCAGTGCTGGGAGAGGCCAAGGAAGATTAGGGGGTTTATGCCTTTTTTTTCCTGACAATCTAATGCAGCTTCTCAGCACTATTAGTAAATGCCTCGTGCTACTGCAGGATTTAATTTCCCAGAGCCTGCTTCTGGAGCCAGCCCATGGCTCAGGCTGCCTGTCCCCAGCAGCACTCGGGATGCCACAGGATTGGCCTCCCCAGCTCAGATCAGCAGGGACAGTCCAGTGTAGTGTGAAAGCCAAAGCATGAAGCTAGAGAAATGTACACAAGGGAGAAAAGGCAAAACACTGCATTTCGGGACAACTCCTGACTGAGGCTCACTGAAAATATAATCATGACCCAGGCACTTCTGCCAGCACTAGTAGCTGGGGCAAGTGTTTGGTCTCGTATTTTTCTATCACCAAACGAAGGCATGGAGCTTTGTGCGGAATAATATTAAGGGTTGATTGATTGCAGATTAAGAGCCTGAATAAAAGCTTAATGACGTCAATGGAAAGATTCTCATTAGCTTGAGTCAGCCCCAAGACACTGCTCTACTGATGCAACTGGATTTTTTTATTTTGAATGCAATTGTTACCATGTAAAAGCCTCTATTGGACAGAAATATCTCATATAAACAGAATTAAAAAGGTGTTCAGAACAAAAAGACTGATTTAGCTGCCCAAGATTGGTATTTCAGCATGGATATATGCTTATGTGATGTTTCATCACAGGGTACTTCACTCTTCGCATCGTAAAGAAGGAAAGCTCAGGTGTACTCAGTTCTCTCTCATAGATGAGATGTTCTTTATAAAGATTTTTCTATGCTCCTAAGGACCTGCCTGTCATAGGGGAGATCTTTACCAGCCCAGAGTGATTCCTGTAGCCTGCATCCTCACAGGAGCATGTCATGCTTGGCACAGAGATATAGACAGTGATTGTAGGAAAGACAACAGTCCTGTGCCTTCTTGCCTGTAACATATACTACCCGTAAGAAGCACACACATATGTATCTCCCACTTTATATTACAGGTTATTGTCCTCTTTCTTCAAAGCTAAGGAATTTTCATGATGTGTGTGTACATCTGGTACCGGATCAATTCAAGATTAGGATAAAAAGGTTATTTATGGCTCCACATTGACATTTGTTTATTGTATAGATGACATCACCATGCCAGACATTGCTTTAACTCAGTATTTCCCACTTTATTGCATTTGTGATCCTGTATATGGCCACAGAACAAATCATTAAAAAGGATTCTATGAAGGATAATGAGTACCCTAATACTTCTAAGCTTTGCATACAACTTTTAGCTGGATACAAATTCTTTTCATCTGTCAGGCACAGTTGCAAGAAACAGAAAATAATGGACACTGAATGACACATTTGCTTGTAATCTCAGATTTTCCAAATCCCCCTTGTGTACCTGTGTTTCCCTTTTCCTTGCTAATGAATTCTGACACTGAAACAGATGTTGCCCTGTAAATTCTCTTACATTATTTTATTTCCCAGTAATGCTGCTGCTCCATATATATTCAAAAAGAGGTAGATGCTCAAATAGGCAGACACCTTTGTCATGTCTTTCCTCTTCCCCTCACTTGCTGTTTGCCAGATCACAGTGGACTCCATGCTGCATCACGCAAGAGTGATATGGGAATTACAGGTTTTTAATATAAAGCAGTGATCAAGTTTCTATTACTTTCTACAAATAAAACATTCTGTTGAGTGATTCGTTAAGGTGGGAAGGAAAATGTAGCATGTTTTTCTTAAATTCTGTATTTCTGTTATATTTGCAATTTTACTACTGAAAGATGCAGCTGGACCTGAGCCTGAGCTCAGTCAAAGCTGCTGAATTGGGAAAGCAGCTTTGCACTGCCAGGTTTTCTGTCCCTTGTGAGCCCTCCAGCAGTGCCTGTCCAACTTTGGTCCCCAAACTACCAGGGACCACCCAGAACAGCACTGCCACCATTCTGGCTCCTTCTGACCCAGCCATCACTGGGCTTCCCCTCCACGTCAAGTTGCCATTGCCCAAGCAGCAAGACAGCACACCCAGTTTCATTGTTGGGGCTGGAGCGTTTCTTTACGTAACTTTACAGTTTTGCTTGTAAAACACCTCTTTTGAGTAGCTGTGGAAAGCAGCCTTTCTACCAGGGGACTTGTTCTACCCATTTTTTGTTTCTGTGTGCAAAATTTTGCAGGAAAGAGAGTTTTATTTGTGCAAAGTAGGAAATGGGTTGTACTGGCTCTGAAATATTTATGTAAGGGACTTGGCCCTGATCTCAGACTAATGGGCCAAATTAGGTTGCCTCAGACTTCTTTGATACATGGCATGAAATGCACTTGTAATTAAAGCACAGATGTTGTGCCACAAAATCATTTCATGCCTCTGTACAGCGGATTTGACAGTGGAGTCAGAGGTTGCACAAACTGTGTGGGGGTGGCCCTGCGATTGCCATTCAGTCTGTCCGGATTTCTGAGAAAACGTCCATTTGCCAGGTCAGAGCCTATTGATCTTTTTTCTTGAATAACCCCTGTTCTTCTACCCACTCATCACTTTTCCTTTTCCTTCTGCCACTCTCTAAATTTTCAGAACTTCCATATTTTTATAATGTTTTGAAAGCTTATGGTAACAAAGGGAAAAGTGAAAAAGTAGGGAAAAAGTGCTACTCTGTGGCCACCATTTAGTTTATTTTATTTGGCAGCAAATAAGAAACTAAAAGCTAAACTACCAGAAAGTTGAAATACTTTGAAAACATTCCACAAATTTTGAAAAATGTAAAAAAAAAGTTCACCTCAGACTTTGCAAAATGAAAATATTTTTTGTTCCATTCTGGTTAGATTTTTTTCTGTTCTGGTTTCTTATTGCAGCAACTAGAAGTCACGGCTGCTTAGGCCTGAGCTGTCCCTCCTGGTGTGAGCTGCAAGAGAAATGTCCACAAGCATCCATGTGGGTTTTGCTAGAGGTTTGTCACCTGGGATGAGAGACATGGGTGTTTGTCTCCGGTGGGAAAGGCCTTGGTAGCCAAATATGGTGGTTTCCTGGGAAAATGCACAAATTCAGAGAGGATTCTTGGAGTTGTTCTGCCCTTTAGCTCATGCCCAGCTCTGAGTCCATGCCCTTTTCCGCTCCTCTCCTCTGGTTCACTCGACCACAGTGAGCAGCAGCGGCAGTAGCCTTTCCTTGATCCATCACCATGGCATCACAGGGAACCACTGACTGAAAACTCCCTGTCACCTCAGGCTGTTGTACCTGTGGGATTTGCAAAGTTGCTGGAGGTCAAGGCTCTGCACTGCCTTTGGGAGCCTTGTTTGCATTTTAATTTGAATGTGCAGAGGTATGTGCCCCTGGTGAGCAGATCCCTGCTGCCTGCGGGGATGGCTCTCCTCTGTGAGCTGGGTTTCCCTGTGCCTGGCTGTCTCCTGCCAGGAGCTCTGCCCTCTCCAAACCAGCAAGGTTGAGGATGCAGCATGTGAGGAGGAGGAGCACAGAGGGCTCAACTCAATACCACTGGACACTGGGCAAACACCACCAGCTGACACACCTCCAGCTGCAGCTGCAAGAGAGGCCCACAGACAATACAGCTCTGCCCCTTCTGCTGCCATGGCAAGAGTTCATGAGAGACTGCTTTGCCCCATGGTATGCACTGTGTATGTGCAGGCAGCCAGGGGAGCACCTTCCCTGGCAGGGCTTCTCCTGAGCCCCTACACTGCGTTGCACAGACTGGGCTGTGTCATGGAACGAGTATTTTAAGGTCGCTCAAAAAATCAGACTAAACCAAAAATAAGCGCAAGACCGTCTGTGTGGAGGCTGGAGGCTGGTGGGGGAGGGGGGCAATGCACCACCACAGGCTGTCAGAGGTGCCCCTGCTGCTGGTGATCCCTGGCACCCTGGGGAGTCTCACCTGCACCTAGGACAGGGAGCCATGCATCCCACAGTGGGGTGACAACCAGCACATGGTAGCATCTCCATTGTAAATAGGTAGCACGGAGGGGATCTTTTTCTCCTAGGCAGGGGGTTATCTGTCTACAAGCACTGCAAATCCAAGCTCCAAAGCCTTCACTTTCCTAAATCCAATAAGAGTTTTTCCTGAGCAATGGATTGTCATAAAAACGGAACAAGTGCTGCAGGATCTGCCCTTCTGTCATCTTCTCATTTTGTCTTCACTGCTGCCTACAGGTGCTCAGGGGACCCCTCCAGAGCTCAGTTTTTGCTGCATTTGGCTGCTAGCTGCTAGCTTTCTGCCTAAGATCATATGTGATTTGGATTAGGGACACATCACAGTAGCTTTACATCAGAAATGGTAGTTTGCCAGTTGTTGGTCTAATTAACAGACCGGAAAAAAACCTCAAACAATAGCTTCAAGTAGCCTCAAGCCAAGTTGTGGGTAGAATATTAAATAGACTGCAATTTTCAGAGTGTATGGAGAGAATTAAATCTGTGGCTGGGGAGTGGCTCCAGACAACCTGAGGGGAGCTTTGAAAGGCTCATTAGCTTGAGATGCTAAGTTCAAAACTTTGCATTCCTTGGGCTGTTGGAGCCCCAGGAGTAATTCCTGGGCTTTCACAATTTAGACTCTGCCCAATAGCTCCTGTACTCACTTACTTTGAGAAAGAGAGAAGATGGCAGTTGCTCATGTGAAGCTCATGACAGCCTGTCCTGCCCTCACAATTAATAGGGTAGGCATGCACATGAGATACTCTCTGGGGATCCAGGAGATTTGGGTTCAGTTGTCAGCTTTGGTATGGATTCTGTGGAGTCTGGCTTCTCTTGTTTGCAAAGTGGGGATAAATAACAATTCCCTTTCTTTGCCTTGTCATTTCTCTTGTGTCATTGAATGTAATGACTTCAAAGAAAAAAGAAACTCCTCTGGCAAAAGAGGCTGTCAGATCTTGATGCCACTTGGAACTAAGAAACACTTGCGATATAATTCAGCCAGCACTACGGAGAACTCAGTGTCAATTAGACAAGAAAAAGCAGCGTGGGATTCAGGGCAGGACAAGAACAGAATGCAAAACCAAGTAATAATAATAATAATAATAATAATAATTTATGTGCCTGTGAAGTCATAAACACATAGAAAAATAGAGTGGAAGGTGCTTCAACAATCCCTTTTCTCTTCTCAGGTGTCTAAAAGTTTCACCCTTCCCTACAAATATTTGTGTAGCCTGCTCTCAAAAATGTCCATTCCTTCCACCAACACCGTATTTGCATGCCCTGCTTATGCAAATGGAAAAACTCAGCATTCAGTGCCTGGATAAAGTCAAACTACTCGCCCTTGCCGACAAAGCTTTCTATTCAGCATAGGGAGAAAATAACTTTATTTCTGATGAATCCTTGCTGAGTGCTATTTATTTCCTTGCTCATGATTTTTAAAAAATTGGAAGTATTAAAATTATTAATAAAGACCAAAGCCTTGCCTCTTTTTCCGCAACATGGAACTAACTAACCGGTTACCTGGTTGGAGCAAAGACTGATACAAAAAATATACAATAAATTTAAATCTTTTGCCAGTAGTTGCAACTTCATTGACCTCTGTAGCAGGGCTTCCTTGGCCTTTTTCTTTCTACCAGTGTTTATATCAAATGTCTTCCTCTTCCTCTAGATGTGTCTTGGTAGCTACTGCTTGATGTGTGCTGTGATCTTCTTTGCTGTGTCCTCAGGGAGGACCTGCATGTCCACCAGCCTGTCTATTCTGTCAGCCATATCAGCTCATCTGATAAATATGCTACTTCTATGTATGAATTCTGTGTCCTGAAGGTTGTAGGATACCCCCACTTGCAAAGCCATCATTGTCCTACCCCCTTTTGAGATGTTCCTGGTTTGCTCTTGCCTCTCTCTTGCCTCAGTTTCCACAATTTTTGTTCCCCTGTAGTGCCCAAACCCATTGTTTTAGCCAGGCTAGTCACTACCCTAATTAGGATGTTTGTCCTTGCGCCCTTACTATGACTTCTTTGAGGAAATGCCAGCTCTCCTTGGCTTCTTGTCTTTCTTCCCTCCCCTGGAATCTGTCAAGCAGTCATTTTTTCCACTTATTTATCCTCAGATATCCAATCTCTGTGGACATGCCGTCAGAGAAGTTCTGTGCATGTCCTGGGGCTGTACTTTTTCATTACTATTCCCATAAATTAAAAGGAAAAACCAGACAAACAATTTAAAAACACAAATCTTTTCCTTGTCTTCATTAGGAATTTCATACAGATTGGGAAAATTTTCAGCCTGAGTCTTAGGGATGAACAAACAAAAGAGATATTAAATATAAATTCAATAAATAATGTGATGGAGTTTTTCAAACCTTCTGGCAAAATTTAATAAATCTGAGTTACTTAGACATATGTTTATCATATAACTATTTGTAGGTACATGGTATATATCAAAAAGAGTAAAATTTGCTTGCATTCTTGTGCAGACATATTATAAGGTGTGAGAAGAATGTCCTAGTCAACAACTGTGCTTCGATTTCAAAAACTGGAATATATTATCATACAAATAAAAGAACAAGTCAATAAGTGAAGGTATTTCAGTGGAGAAAAATAAACAGCTAATCCAAAAGCTACACTTTTCATTGCAGAGACAATTTCACTTCTTTGAGTTTTTTTTTCATTCCAGAATGAATATTGCAAATGAATCCTAACTGTGAAAAAAATATAAGATGGTTAAAACATCTTGTTCTAATAAAAATGAAGACTTTGACTGAAATAGGCTTTTGGGAATAGGTTAAAGCTTATAATACAAAGAAAAAGAATTATGATGTCCAAATAGGAAAATGTTCAATGTTATGAAAATTATATTTCCATTTTTTTCTTCAGTTGATTTTATTAATTGAAGGCCAAAAGTATCCTCAAGATTGTTAACTGTAGTCAATGTTTTGCAAGAAAAATATTTCCATTGGAAGATTTCCAGCCAGGTCTCCATTTCAGTTCTGTAGAACATACAATTGATTTTTCTATCTAGCTCTATTCTATTTGATGCATTCAAATCTGTATTAAGCTGTCTGTTTAATGTGGGTGACATGTTTTATTAATTTAAAGGACAATTTCTTGTTTCCGATTTTCTTGGTGGAATTTTGTGGTTCCTATCCACAACATGAGGTCCATATTTTGGTGCTCTTATTCCCGATCTTGCACTTTTGTAGCATGATGCTCCACCCTGGAATGTGGTCAAGCGACTCTAACAATGCCCTGTTTGCAAAGCTATCAGTGGCAGACTGAGAGAGGGTATATCTTGCTGGTTTTGGTGTTGCATTATGCTAAAACCAGTCTGACACATCAGCCCCAAATTAACATCCTGATAGTGAGAAAAAGATTTTGCAGGTAAGCTGCTAAGATGACCTGAAGACAGTCAACCACTTTATACTATAAAAGTCCAATCCACTTGCACAGAGTAGGTTCTTCTAACATAACCTGTCTTGGGGTGCATGTCTGGAGATTCCTCCCTTGAACAGAGGATGCCTCTCAAGGCTGAGTATAA
>NW_016690260.1:2882133-2891722 GCF_001604755.1 Lepidothrix coronata
ATATGCCCATGGCCATTAGTGTGGGTGAGTTACATCAATCTCTACTTAATAATTGTTTCTTTCTTTTTTTGCTATCTTTAATATAGTTGCTTTGATATAGGGCACTACACTGTACTATACTAGTAATTTTAGCTTCTACACTGTGTAGTAAATAATTCTGATTAAGATATTTTTGTCTAATCATTTACCATAATAAATATCCATTTTTATATAAATTGATAAGATTTACCATCCTTAATCCTGTGGGACAAAGTTGTACAAAGGTTCAGTTGCACCTCTATAATTTCGTAGACTTAAACCATTGACAATCTGGGGCTAAGATTGGATTCAGACACACCTAGGCTCCTCTCAGAGAAGGAGGTTAGAGGGCAAGGGGCTCCTTTCTGCACCTCGTGACTCAACAGGAGGGCTTCTCTAATAAACTTTTTCTGAAGCTCCCACCCCCACCCGTGAGAACTGTGACATGACCTATCTGGTGCCTGTAACTACAAGCCTGCTGGAGTGACAGCATGCACATGGACAGCTAATCTGGACTATGAGAACATGGATGATCATGCCTCAAGATGAGATGTGGTGGCCAGTGCGTGTTCTCCAGCCTCCAGGCTCCCTTGGTGACTGCCCACAAAAGACAGCAAGATCCACCTGTGAATTTCGAGGTGGAATTCAGCCCTGAGACCCAACCACCTGGAAAGCAAGGGTGTCTCCTGGTGAAGGTGTCTGGTATCCTCCTACTGTCAGTGGTGATCTGGCCAATACATGAAAGGAGTTGGAGAGCCTTTGGTGCCTTTGGTGATCACATAGACATCTGGTTGAAATGCCTCTTGACTCAACTGGTGTATTGATGTGATCACTAAGGACCGTAATGGGCCTTAGACATCCAGATCACCTGTGGACACAAGTGTCCTCATCTGTGACCTGAATCCTGCCTCTAGTTTCTTAATTAAGTGATCGAATCCAGGAATCATATATCTGTTGTTTTACTGCAAACTTTCCCCTCGCACACCATGCAATTGCCCAAACCCTTCCAAGAACCTAGAAGAGGAGTCAAAACTCCCTTTTTCAGCTCCTTTGTTGAATGTATTAACCAAGATCAGAGCTGCAGAGCCACTATGGTGTGCTGGTTTGTCACAACAGTTTCCATAAAGATACAAATCAGAACAAGGAGCCAAAGAGCTAAAGCTGGTTCACAATAAGATTTAGGGAAGTCCCAAACTTTCAGGGGCATATTAAAGTTGATATTTCCAGTCTTTTAAGGCTTAAGGATTATCACTCTCCTCATATCATTTCATCATTTCATATAGTTAGAAGGTACAGCACGAGGGAACTTGGGCTGCTGCGTGTGTAAAAGTATCGTGAACCGCAAAACAGAGGGCACAGCAGTATCTGTACAGTAGGAGCTGCAAGAGGATTGAATAGTCTGTTTCTTACTTCTTGTCCTCATTGATTTGACTTTTTTTTCCTTTACCTGGCTGGACAATTACTGTGCTGTGTACCAGCAATGGGAGGAAAATGGGAGCATCAAAATACCAAAATTCACATATGTACAAGTTACTCATCAGGGATTTTCTATGGGCTCCTCAGAGCTTTTAAGTGGCACTGGCTTAGCACAGTTTTGATGCTTCTCTAGTCTGAAGGTGAAGTTACCTGCAGTTGGAAGAAGCAGCAAATAAGACAAGGGGAATATTTTCTTCCACTGCAGTTGTTGAATTCACATGTGGACAGTCTGTCCCAGCAGCTTGAGACTTCTTCAGGACAAATCAATGCATGACTCTTGGCAAAAAAGAGTCTCACTATACGTCTGTCTGGACCAGCTACAGGACTGATCAGAAAATCTGAGTGATCCTCCCTTCAGCGTCTTTCACATCACATGTGCCCATCCTACTGCTGAGAGCTGCATTATAAATGTGGGGTTTCAAGGAGGAGAGCATGTGACTGTTCCCTTGGATAATAATTTGGTGCCAGTTAGAGGCTAATGTTGCCTATAATGTTTCCCTAATAATGTTAATATTTTTAAACTAATAAATACCTCCCGGAAGGAGATCTTAAAAGAAAATTGTCATTTACTTGTTTGATTGTTCAGAAATTGTGAGAAAATGGGATCCCAGGACCCCCAATGCAAGCTATCTTCATGGCAGTTAGCTGAATGGTTATCTGAACAAGCCTTTTTTCCGACTTACTAAATGTCATTTAGCATGAAATTTGCAACTGTCTCAGCTGCTCATTCATCAACTGCATCATTACTATTCTCATGTCATTCAGCTATAACAATGAATGAGGGACAAATTGTTTTATCACTGCAGAAAAAATTATTCTAGAACACCTTAAATCTGATGACTGTTCGTGTGTAGATATGACTGCCTAATGCCTGACAGAGAAACAGAGAAGTAAGACAGCAGATGACTCTCTTGCACACACAACTTGCTGAACAATTCTCAAACAAGCTTTGCTTGTTCTCAACCATGTCCATCATGGAAATGCTCAGGACTTAAGATCTTGCAATTCACGATATACTTTTGACTCTATGTTTAATATCTAAGTACAACACCAGTCAGCCAGAGTCTTCAAGACATACATCAGAAAGGAACCTACTCATCAGCTTCTTGCTGTGAATACAAAAACAGGCAATTAGAAGACTATACCCCATGGCAGATGGTGCACAAAGAAGATTGGTAGGAAAATCTGCTTCACTTGCTGAAGAAGAGACAGATGACACTTCTGATAACTGCATGTACCAGCCACAATCATCATCACAGAAGGAAATCAATGAATGGGTACACAGTGGTGATGGAAACCTGATATTCCCAAATGCAGTAAATCTGAGTAGACTTGGAAGTGGCAGGGAACTGTACATTTTTTAATGCTGCTACACTGTAAGACATAAAATAAATGACAAAATAAATTCCTTTCCTGTAGAAGCTCTTGTCTCTATTCTTCTGCCATTTTTTGCTCATCCTGGTCTGCCAGACATGCTTGGTTTTACTTTGTTCAGCTAATCAGTGGCCTATACTGTTACTCAAGGTCTGTAAATTGACATCTTTAGGCATATTCCTGGGACTCACTTTTTGGAAGGAATAATGCTAAATTTTCCTGTTTTAGACAAGGAAATGTTTAGAAGGGAAAACGAAGCACAACTTCCATTCTGTGTAGGAAAAAAGATTGCTCTGCAAATCATGTGCACTTTTATGAAGCAGCCTTGCCATTTCATTAAAACAGAAGAAAAGCTGTTCTGCTAACAGATAAACCAGCCAGCACCTTCTTGCACTAAACAAGCCCTCCACCATGCAGAGGGGACAGGAAAAAGGTATCTACCTATGACCAATTCAGCAGTGGCTGTGTATCATTGCCCAGTGAGCAAAAATGTATAGTGGGAAGTATGTGTGCAGGGCCGTGACTACACACTAAGCCTTTCAAGGGGGTCTTGCTTTGCACTGGCTGGATGTGGTCCCATGTGCTGTTGTGCACTCCATGGCTGGAGTGCATTCCCATTTGTTTGAAAGGTTATCCAGTTAATTTCCTCCTGAACTTTTCTCTGATCACAGTCAAAGCATGACACATGAAGACTTTTGCTTCAAAAGTCCCATCCTGATATGAACTAAGTTCCTAATGGAGACAGCTCAGGGATTCCCTACTGTCCATTCACCTGGCTCAGCAGAGACACTCAGAGAGCTGAAGGGGACAGTGAAAACCCCTTTTATAACCCATCAGGCAACAATTCCACAACCTCACAGTTGTAATACTGATGGCATAATTTTCCATCTTTAATGGTAATGGCCTCCAGGTCCATGAGGTCTGGCTCTTTTTATATCCCTGAGCCATACAAGCCAACTGCGACTTCACAGGGTACAAATCAAGGTTATTCTATGTTCTACATCCATGTAAGGACATTTGTCATGAGCTCTCCCCCAGCAGAAACCAAGGGGATATTGGCACGGACCCTGAGCAGAGCCAGCTGCCTACCTCACCAGCACCTTGAGGCCCACCCGTCCCCCTGTGCCGTCAAGCTATGCCAGTTGAGACCAGACAGAGCAAGTTCTTAAATGGTGACTGATTAAATAGGGGTGATGGAGTATCTGAGGAGGCTGCCAAATTGCCTCACGATTAATCAAAATCTTAAAAAAATTCAGGGAATCTGAGTGCTGCAAAATCTCACTCTGTTTTTCATCTCCTGAGAAGGTAAACACATGAGCCCACTCCACACCAGAAGTTAATCAGCCTGGGAGACCCCACAGCCAACAAACCTTGTAGCCATTCCCCTGTCTTTCTCCTAATGACTGTTTTTTAGCTAGTGCACTCTCTTTCTTACCCCTCTTAGGGCATGTGCCTCAGCCTGGCCCCCTGACCCCTCTACTCTTGGCCATCATTCTTGACCTCCATGAGCCCTGGGGGCACCCCAGAAGGAGCATGTAAAAGCCCATTGCACAGGGGCAATAGATGCACAAGCACACAATGGCAGAATTAGAGAATTTGTTTGGTTACAAAAGTAAGAGCAGTTGAATTGGGTCAATTTACAATACAATACTTCAGGTGAAATCCACCTCTTTTCATGCAGAGGTTCCTCTGAAATCCACCTCTTTTCATTCAGAGGTTCCTCTACGCTCCTTTCCTTCTCTCAAGTGAAAAATCTTGAAAGAGTCCTCCTTCTGTTACCTGAAATGCTCCCTGATGACTCCATGTATCCTGGAACAGGGCAGCTGACTGCTCTGCTATTTATTCCAAGACACTAAGACCAGAGATCCAGCAACCAGCATGCCTCAAACACAGGGGATGGGCAGGCAGGAGCTGCCCTTAAATTAGGAATGTAAAAGTTGTAATTTTGGACAGGAAGACGAGCTGGTAATACTAGTTTTATTTGTGGTGGGATCCACTGAGAGAGAATATGGTGTCAGGGCCATTTGCCTGGGGTATTCTTGCACCCCTAACCATCCCTCAGAATGATTCAGGGCCATGCTGAGCAGTTTGCTAATGACTGTCAACTGCTTCATTTTACATACACCTGACTTGCAACTTGCTGACTCTGCACATTTGCTTTTTCCCTGCCCAGCAACGTCAGTCACAGGATGCTGGAAGCAGCTGGGAAAGCAGCAGGAACGCCAGCAGCCATCCAGGGCCAAGAGCCTTGTGGGGTTCATTTCTGCCCACAGCTGGCTGAAATACCCCGTGCTGCAGTGCAGGAAAACATGGAAAACCCTCTGACACATATGGGCTGTGATTTCTGCTTACACAGACTGGATAAGCAAGAACCAAGACAGAATATGGCATTTTTCTTCTAATAATTTAAGTTTACATGTCAATGCTTTGAAACTTAAAGCAAACATTGGGGGAGGTAATTTTCTGCATGGCAAGGCACATATTGTATAAACTTTGGGCTTCTGAGTAAATGGCAATGCTGGTCTGTGAGACCACAGACATCGACACATGCCTGCAAGCTGCTGCTCTGGGCCCAGACATGAGGAGCAGAGCTACATTGCTTTAGCATTACTGCCATTTCTGTCTTTTTCTTTTGAACTCCTGTATGCTCCTGTGTTTCCCATGGCACCTTCTGAGCTACAGTGTCTGTGACCACACTGCTTGGGGTGCATCTTCTCCCCACAGAAACAGAAAAATGAAGTGAAATGACAATATATTTTTTAGATATAGGTTTATATAAAATTTTTTTTGTATGTGAGTTTTGCTAATTTGTAGAGGGAGACAGACAGGAAATTTGTATGTCAGTCCTCACTGACACTGCAAATAATGTAAACTCTCTATTTCCTTCACAGCTGGCTGAAAGCTCAGCCCCTTCCACACAATGAGGGGAAATGTAATTTTCTGTTTGTTGTGTTGTTGAAAATTTTCGTTTTTACAGCTGTTATTTGATTCCCTCTACTTTTTATAATATGCTGGTTTTTCTCCTCATATGCAGGTTGCCTCCCTAAAAATAAACCTTTGGAGGTTCTGTGTCACAGTCCCCAGCTCTCAGATCCGTGTTTGCAGTGGGCTTTGCATCTGGAAAGAGCAGATGAGCCATCAGCCCGTGGTGCATCTTGTGCCCCAGCCCTCCTCCCCTCACTTCCCAGTGCATCCACCCCCAAGGGACTCCTATGAAAGTTGACTGAAAACAACAACATTGGTACTAGCTGATCTGGATGCGCCTCAAATATTTGCCCCATGATAAAAATGCTTATGGTTATCCCATGAACCATCCTCTGGACAAATGTTTTGAATTATCTGTTTCCAGGAACAAACCATGGGGAATAGTCCAGAGCAGCTTTCCCAAACATGTTTGCCTTCAGCTGGTATCTCTGCCACAAAGGTAAAACCCTGCCCTACAACCCTGGCCTTGCTGCCCATGTTCCCACCTTTCTGCAGGGGTGTGGGCAGGATGGGGCAGGCAGCAGGGCAGGGCAGGGCACCCTGGGCTGGTCTGCTGGGCAGGCATGGCTCTGTGCAGGCTGCAGGGCACGGAGTGCAGGCAGGACCCTGGTGCTGAAGTTGCAGGCACTGTGATGGGGTGCCAGAGCTGGGCAGCAGTACAGGTGCTGTACAGCATGGGGTGGCCGCCTTACAGGTCCTGACGGTCTCCCAGGTTCGTCTCCATGTTTTTCTCGGGATGCAACCGTGTCTTGTTATCAAACCTCCCTCTATGAGATAATTCACACAATGGTGGAGTTTGATCCAGCTCTCATAATGATCTCACCTGGATTCCAGTCTGCAGACAAGCAGCCCCAGTTAACAAAGTCCTTAGTGTGTTACAATACTAACCTTGGCTAACAAAACAAGGGGAACTATAGAATCACTATAAGGCTGCTATGTATACACAAAGGCAAGATTAATAAACCATTGTCAGACCTGGGCTAAGTCAATAAAGTGGAACTGATTGGAAGCCAGGACAGCAGGCAGGTAATCATTAATCTGTATGTGTGATACTGAGTTTAAAGACCAGATGTTACTTGAAACCTCTGCAGATGCATGGGGTGTCCGGGAGGGCACTGCAGACTGTTACCTTGCGGCCCTGCATGGAGAGCAGGAAGAGCTGCATTCTTTGTGATTAACCCAGCTTGAACTTTGAAATTCAAGTCCCAAATATTTACAAGAAAATTGCAACTAAGATGAAGGTTTAGGGTTTAAAAGGTCCTTTGATTCTACAGTGTGGGTCAAGCTTCCTATAGGGCTTGGGGCAAGTCCCTTCACCTCCTGGGACTTTGTTTGCCCATAGTCAGAATACAGATCTTCCTCAAATGTGTTTCCTCTGCATGTCTTATTTCCAGGACAAACTATTACTGAAGTTTTAGAAGGGGAAAAAAAAAGGAAGAACTAAGAAATACCAAAACCTAAAAGTCTGAGTTTTCACTTATTTCAAAGAAGAACACAGCTGGTTAGAGAAGTAGCAAACATTTGCAAGTTCAAAAGAAGTCTTGCTAAATACTAGGATAGTGCTTTGTTACCCAGTTCATACAATTACTGTAGGAGAAGGCACCAGTTTCCAGGAATCACAGCTTCACAGCTGCAAACTTCAAATGTGGGGAAAGAAGGTCTTATATTCTGAGGGCTTTAACAGAGCTGTTTTCCCTGGGATTGGCTGGTTTGTAAAATAATCCCCTCTCCTCACCCCAGAGCAATCACCTGAGTCTCCAGAGGACAGGGAGCCTGAGGGGTGCAGTGCCCTGGGTGACTTGACGCCCCAAATGTGCAGCGTGCCCACCCCGAGGCTGGCGTGGGGGAAGCCCTGGCGTGGGTACCCACAGGACAATCCCACCAGCACACCCTGCACACACAACTTGCTGACAGAGCAGTCTACTTATTTACCCTTCTGAAAGTGTTTTAACTTACGAATAAAATATTGTTTTACCCTCTGCCCTGCTGCTCAGTGTAACTCCAGCATTAGCTTTCATAGCTATAACAAACCTCCTAAGCAAACAGCTTTTAAACTGTGCTTCCAAATCAGGCTGGATAAGGAGAAAGCAAGCTCAATTTGGTGCACTGCCCCTTTCTCTGCCTCTGCTCCCTCTGACCCTTGAGAGACACAGGACTTAGTGCTTCCTCTTTACAGCTGCCCCTGAACTCAGTGGATATTTGTCCGCTCATTTGCATGGATTCTTTAATTCCTTGGAGCCAGGACAAAGTCTCTGGAATGTTTAAAGCTGTGGGGTTTGAGTGGAACTCTTTCCTGGAGGGGGACAAATGTAGCCCTGCTGTGTCTGCATGAGGTGTTCCTAACTGTGTCACCCGTGCAACAAACAGGGCTGAAGAAGTTGCTTTTGCAAGGTGGCAATGGCTGGTCAGACTCCAAGGTGGGAGTGAATCTCCTCATCATCTGTACAAAGAGCACAGCCCCAGTGGCAAACAGAGCTGGCAGGAGGGGAGGAAGGGAAGGGAAGTGATGGAAACTTCCCAGGGGAGGGCTTTTAAAGAGCCTGAGCAGGCTCTGGTACATCCAAGCACAAGTAAACTTCACAATGTCAGGGCCGAGGGCCCTGTTTTGTCTCATGACAGCACCTTCAAAAACATCTCAAACATTTGTTTTCCTTTGTCCAGCCTCACATGCCACCACCCAGCACCAACAAATACAAGCTCCTCACTTTTTAGCACAGCCTTATGAGGAAATATTGTTACAATGAGCCGCAGCTCATGCCTGGAGTGAAGATAAAAATGAGCACAGGCAATAGCAGGCGAGTGAGAGCGTGTGCACAAAGTTGCAAGGAGAAGCAGGACAGGAACAATTGCAATGTCTCCCAGGAGCCCAGTGGGGAGAAAAGGCCTTCAAATACTAAGAAATTCAGGAGACCTTTCAGGAAGGACTTGTGGAATTTGTAAAAGCTGTTTTATAACTCTTCCGACTGAGATGACCATCAAAAATGGGCAGGTGCACTTTTTTATGAGGTACAGTGAATGCTGTTGCTGCTGTAGTAGCACTTCCAGCAGAAGCTGCTGCTGTGCCCCAACAGCGTCTGTCTGGTGGAGCAGAAGCTTTGCAGAGCTCACGTGAAATGTGGGGCCAGTAACTCAGACCCATGGATATGCATCTGCTCTGGATGAGCAGGCCTGACTCTAGAGAACAGGTGCTCAGCATGCTTCAAAGTTCACAGCTGTTGAAAGACATCACCACTAGTCATCCCAAATCACTCATGGTTTTGCACATCCTGGCCTCAAGTCCAAGTCTTCTCAGAAGACTCTAATGACAATGACACCAAGACTGGCTGGGAGAGGCAGCCGATGAGGACATCATGTAGCCACAAAGCCATGAATTTCACTCAGTTTAAGGCAGAAGATCAAACTGCCTGCAGATTAGGCATTTAGCCAGTAAATTTTTGCCTAATTACTTGTCACTTGTGCCCATAGCCATGAACCAGACAAAAGCACACAAATCCTCAGAAAACAGAGCTACTAACTGCCACCAGTAAAGAGAAGGGTTCACCTTGCTAACACCCACATACAATTCCTCAGTCAAAATCTTCCTGCTGGGGAACCAGGCAATATCATTCTCATGGGATTTCCCTCATTGGGAAAAAGAGCTTCACTGTAGGCCCAAATTATAATATGGCCAGTCTTCGCGAGTGAAGATTTGGGAAAGGTCATTAACCCTTCGAGCCTGCGCAGTGGATTTTTTTAG
>NW_016690260.1:2891822-3099369 GCF_001604755.1 Lepidothrix coronata
TCTGCCCGGGGGGCTGGGAATCGAACCCGGGTTACAGTGGTGACAGTCCTGCACCCTAACCACTAGACCACTAGGGGCCCCAAGGCCCAAGTTAGACCCCAGGTATGCAAACAGGGAAAGCAGGGAATTCACTGGCCATTTCACATCCTGTCTTCTCAAGACTTACAAGATTTCCCCCACTCCTGTGCTGTGCTGTGGATCCCTCCTAGCATCCCTCTAGAAGTGCAGAGAAGGGTGCAGACTTCTGTGCTGATCCTACCAGAGCTGTGTTGAAGAACTCCTTCCCTGTTCCTCTCCAATGGACATCCAGGCAACTCTGGTAGGTACAAGATTTTCTTAAGCCCTTATTTTGCTCCAGCCTGGTGTTGAGCTCCTGCTAAGGCTCTGTGAGCTGCCGCTGCAGTCATGGCCTCAGCCCTTATCCAAGGCACTGCTCGCCAAGACCGTGCATCCCTCCCTGGGACTGTCATCAGTATTTGTCTCCAATTCCATTTGCAAAGAGCAATTGGTTTGAAGGAAGGGGAAGCTGAACCCCCCTGCCATCAGTGGGACCATCCATCAGCTGTAGGGGTCACAGTCTCACACCTGCACAGGAGCAGGGGGGTTATCCTGTGACTGGCCACCAACAGGCACTTCCCTGGAGGCCTCCCCATGCCCCAGGCCTCTTGTGGTTGCAGACTTGGCAGCTGGCACAAGCTGGCTCCAATACACATCTTTTCCTAAATATTATGTTTTTCAGGGTGTTGGTTTTAGCTGTTACATTTGGCAGGTTTCCTTTATTGCCTTTAGCAGCAACGACTTACTGATAGGAGGGAAAATTTGAGGACATTAGTGGATTATTCAGCTCCCCTACTTTGTCTGCTATGCACATACATGCCACGCCGTTACTGCCATGCCCAGAAATGGGGCTAGGTGGTGAGGACTGGTGCTCAAGGCAGGGTATATCTGGGTCTTCCTCCTTGTGGAACATTTTCAGGATCAGACTTTCTCTCTGTGATTTGATTTTTCTTTGGGTTTTTTTCATAATGTTCACCAACTTCTTGCTAGGATGAAATGGGGGGTAGATCAAGAGGTTCAGATTTTCCTGATGGGAGCCATGTATGGGGTTTTGTCCTTCTTAACATTGCAGGCTGCCATTTTAAAACTTCCTCTTAAATGCCAAAAAAGTAGCTAGTGGCTCATCAGAGTTCAGATCCTGTGTGCTGTCTGTCTGTAAGGACCTTGATGGACAGATGCTCTCTGCCAATTTCTGAAAAACCTGATCTTATTTCTATAGCTACTTTTGAATATTTCAGCCACAAAAATACATGTTCAGAAGAAAGAGGGAATGGGAGGTAGAGGGAGATGGGAAGAGAAGGAGAGAGAAGTTTTTTCTCTTCTTTTGAACACAGTTCTTTGATCTGTGAATATGGGTTGTTACCTTAGCATTAGGATTTGGATGGAAGGTTTATAGGAAAGAAATGTAAAACCCTTCCCCTGCTCTGAGGAAGGATGTGTGAGCAGAAATAGAAACATAAATATTCAACTGAGGCATAAGATGCTTACCATGGCCACCCAGTGAGTTGACTTTTATTCTAGACCAACTTTCTGTTCTGTACTTGTTAATGTCTTTCACCATGGGGTGCTTGGCTCCAAGAGGGACCACAGTCTACCACTGCTATGCCAATGGCGAAGTAAGGCCTCCTGTACTTCATGTGCTGAGCTCTGCTGCGTTCCCCTCACCAAGCCTCCTCCAGAAACGGTCAGGAAGCTCCTCAGGATGGAATATGTAGGGCAGGAAATCTCTTTGGCAGGGCTGATTTCTGAACACAGCGGAGGGGCTTCGTCTCACTCAACACAAGCTGCTGGAAGGAAACAGCTGAGCAGCTAGTTCTTCCTATTTCTATTATCACTAGAGCAAGTGAAGAAAAATGGGAAAAGTAGGATCATTTACACTGTGTCTTCATGATTTGGGTCCTCTGGGCAGGTGAGATGAATCCTACTCTGAGGAGCTTTGCAGGTTTTGGTCCAGTGTGCTGAGAGCAGGAGTTCACTGCCAGCCCTTTTCTCCTAGTTTGTTCTACAAATCTTGACTTGCCTTTTGGGACTTTCCGGTGCAGCCAAGCCCAGTGTAATCTCCTGAGTTTTGCTCCGAAAATGTGTGTCTGTACACAAGGGCTAGTTAGTTATTCCTAATTCCTGGTGGTTCAAGACCTGCTGATGCAGCTTTACAGGAGCAGGGTGTTGCATGCCCTCACAAGACCACTGCCTCCTGTGCACTGTGCATGCTCTGACTTCAGCTGCAGAGATATCAAGCTCCCCAGTTTATGATGCAGCTGCCTCCCAAACACCATTTGAGGATCCAGGAGAGACTGGAGCACTTCTTGGGCTGCATGCAATATACGCAAGTTACAGGATATTTTCTGTCTCCAGGAACTCACAGCCTAAATTAAGACAAGATTGCAGCGAGAGGTGTCATGACAACTGACAACAGGGAGAAAGGAGGATGGGAAACAGGACCCTAGCTACAACGCTGTCTTTCTTTTAGCACACTTCCCTTTTGTTTAAAACAAACTTTCCTGTCTTCTGTAATGATCTCCCAGCACATCCCACTTCAATCCTGTTTATCTCTGTCGATATCTGGTGCTTATATTGCATTTCTAGATACATAATTTGTCAACTTCACATATGGTTTTAATAAGCAGTTGGTATCTGCACAGAGTGGTTGCAAAGAGCATCTGACTGATTGCAGAAGGACGCCTGGAACTGGGGTTGTCTTCCCAGATGAACAGGACATATTTAAGACCATTTTTTCCTCCATTCCTTCTCATCACATACATATTTTCAGGACTCAAAGTCTGGACAAGCAGAACATCACAGTGTCAACCAAGGGAAGATGTAAATCTCCTTAAGTAATTTTTAATGAAAAAAAATATTGAGTTACTCTGAGTGCCATAGTTTCTGGGTGGCTGGTTTTAACTTTAGCAACCCACATTTAAAGGGAAATTTTACAGTCTTAATATATTCCAGATGCTCTCCTAGTCCCAGATGAAAGCTCTGTCATCATTTTCTGTTAATATTTTTGTCAGCAGTAGAATTTTATTGTAATACCCCATCTTATTTGTAGTCACTATTAGTCACAAGAGAAACTTCCTCTACAAGTAATCCCTGGGTCACTCCTTGAGTGTCCCTCTCACTCTATTTAATTAAAAAACATTAACTGCTTGTTGCGTCCAAGACCTGTCTATATAACACATGTATACACTGACTTTTTACCTGATGAAAACCATTTGCTTCTAGTAGTTAGACTAAAAAAAAAATGAAGTTATACTCTACAATAACAATAGCTGGCTTTATAACAGCTCTCTGGTGAAAGGAAAACAAGAGATTTGCTTTGAAAATAAACCTCCATGAACTTGGATCGACAAAAAGGGACATGCAGGTTTGCTGCAAAAACAAGAAACGTATTTCACGCTGTTAATCTTTGATCAGATGGTAGTTTCTCACAAGGAGAATAGTATTTAAATGTGGCAATTTTGGTCCTTTGTAGTGACTGATGGTCTGATTACAGAGGGAAGGGGATTTGGGGAAACAGTAGAGAAGATTATCAAAACACAAGCCTTCTCGATGGAAATCAGAGTTAGAATAAAAGAAATGTCACTATATGATGGGCTCCACATGATGCAAAGTTCATATGCAAGTTGGAAGCTGCTCTGCTATTTTTTTCTTACCTCTGTCTCTGTAGATTAACCTGGATTTTGAAAAATCTAGTTTTGTTGCTCCTGCTCTTGCCTCACTACCTTCCTTGTAGGCTCTGACCCATGGGAATGCACGTTCTCCCAAGGCTGTGGCCAACTCTTGGGCAAGCAAATCAGCACTAGCACCAGGGTTCTGCTCTTTGGGAAAAAGACTCTTGTGCAGTCTCAGATTGAACCTCGGGGTTCAATCAAATCTTTTTTTTTTCAACATTTCCGAAGTTCTTCCTGAGTGAATTTCACAAAGACTTACCTTGGAAGGAAAGAAACCTCAGCAAGTGGACTGTACCTCATATATATTCTCCTTTCACTTTAGCACCATGTCCCCATGATGCACACAGTGACAAGACAACTCCCTACACACAGGGATTCTTTTCAAGAAAACCTGTCATCAAGTGCATGATGGGAGTATTTGCTCTTTATATACCCAGCCAGAAATTTTCTCCCATGCATGCCATTTTCCTATCTGGCTTCCTCCTCCAAAAACAAATGTCTGCAAAATTATCATGTTATAACTGGCAAAGCCTCAAGCCCCAGTGATTCTCATTTCAGGTGTGAAAAATATGGTGAAAAATGAGCCCTCTTATTTGGTTTTTATTTGCTCTGCAAATAAAATATGTTAAAACGCTGTGATTTTCTCCCTGCTGAACTCTAACATGGAAAATCCAACTTAATCAGCATTAGAGCAACCTGGTGTCACTGTGTGAAGTCTAGCCAATTCCCCCTTCCCTTCTCTTGACCCCTAAATTAAATAGATGCTCTCTGGTGTAAGTATCTGGTGTCCACCTGCATGGATACTCATGAGCTGATCTGCCAACAAGCTGAACACCCACTGAGGACTTTTTCCCCAGAGCAGGCACTGACCTGGGTCTTTGACAGGCCTCTTTGGGACCCTCATCCTGCTCCAACCTGGCTGAGTTGGCACACAAGCTGGAAAGGCACTGGTTGGAGGAGGGGAATGGAGTCTGATGGACGGAGTGCAACAACACCAGCTCCTTTTCCTTTGAAAAGCAGGCTCATCAAAAAGTGTACAGGCTTTCTTTTTCTAGAGGAATTTCTTTCTGCAGCTGCTAGAAGCCTAAAGCAAAACTTCAGCCCTCTTGGATTCTCTTACTGTACCATTTAGGCACTTATGTGCATATTCAAGTGTTACTATACATTGGCATAAGTGATGGATTGAGCTAGGTCTTTAGGATTCAAGTGTGGACTTGTGCTCTGCCAGGAGAACAGCTGTGAAGGTGCCTCTGTGAAGCAATGGGCTCTCTCTTCATGAGTGCAGAAGCCTTTCAGCACACCAGAGTGGGATTTATGCCCAGGGCCCAACCTGCCATGCTACTCATGGAGATGTGAGAAAGGCTGCTGCTTCTGCAGGAAACTGAAGGTGGTTGCCACAAATGCCAGGGTAAAGCATACTGCTTGCAAAAGACCCTGCCAGAGGAGCCAAGGAGAAGGGATGATTTTGTACTTTTACCTCAAAATTATTTTTATTTGTATGCAAAAGAAACACAGAAACTCGCTGTTGTTTTTAACCCAGCTCAATTTTTATCTGTAAAGGCTGGGTATAACACAGGCAGCACAAACCCACAGACCATATAACATGTAGATAATCAAGGCTGTGGGACTGAGAGATGCAGAGAGGCAGTGCCACTGCAGAAGGGGTGAGCAGGGACCCTTGGCTGGCTCAGAGACAATGTTGCCTAAGGCAGCTGCACAGACTTCACATCCAGCAGGTTTGGGGTGGGCACCCCTTTCATTCATCTCTGCCAACCAGAAGAGCAACCAGTCTAGGAGGACTCCGCAGAGCTTCTCTCATTTTTTGCCTGCCTCAAAGACTCATTTTGTTTCTGTGCCAACCACAAAGTGGAGTTTCAACACAAGCTCTGGTGAAATGAAGCCAATAACCCTGAGTTCATGGCATATAGTATACTCTCCCTCCAAAAGTGGAATGCAGCTTTGGAAGGGCAGAACCTGATCATAAAACAGGCCATTGTTGTCTGTGTTTGAATACAAGCAGATTAATGATGAATCAGCTTTTTATGAATTCCTCTTTTCATCCTTTTCCTATCTCTTACCTGTCTCTTGCTTTTAAGACAAGTGGTGTAACTTCCTTTGCAACTTTGGTTCCCATTGGTCACCTCTCATCTTGCCACTGGGGAGCACTCCCAGGTAGAGTAGCTCATAAATAATTTTTTTCTTACAATTTCTCAGTGACATGTGCAGGCTATAAACAATCCATCAGTGTTGAGTAAGGACCTAATTCAAGCTGATGACCCTTAAGTATGAACAGAATACACTGAATAAAGACAGATGGGTTATAGGTTTTGCTACTTCTGTAAAACATGCTTTGTATTAAAATAAATACATTACATGTGAACTTAGATATGATCCAAAACAAAGCCCATGCAAAGTATAAGTAGGAATTACCAGACATATGAAACTAACAGTCATCTGCATAAATGGGTAAGTAAATCAATAAGCAATTGTCATTTCAGGTTTAAAATGTGTAATGTAATGAAATTAGATGCATTACAGAAGATCCTGCTTCAGTCTTACTCTGTTCCAAATTCGTTGTTCTGAAATAGTGGCTCAAAGTTTCTTTTTCTGAAATTAAAGATGAGTGTAATTTGCAATATGTTTCTACAAACAGCATATGCAGTTCCTCAGGACTTGCATCATTAAGGCTGTGTTAAAAAAACCTGAATACTGCCGAGTAAGGATTTTTTTCTACAGTATGGAGCCCTATTAAACGGCAAACATTTCCTACCCCCTGAAGGTCATGGGAACGGTTTCCCATAGAGCTTTGCCCCGGAATTTCTAGTTAAATGGCAGCCATTTTATTAAAATGTCTGTTTTCTGTCAAGGATACTTAGCACATCTTTAACTGTCAGAAAAGGCTATACAAACATGCATTATAGCAGAACACAGAATCCATACACATTTGCTAATAACATGCTCTGACTCCACCGATAAAGATAAGCTTATCAAGCCCTGGAGTCACCACTGTCACCATTAAGGAGCTTTGCACTCGACCAGAGCTGAAGACCACAAAAAAGTACTGCAGGAATAATGTTATCTCTACTCTCACCTTAGGGTTAGGCTGTGGTACATGCCATTGTGTTTGTTATTACTGTCTTATTTTGAACAGTGCCTGTTATGGTAGAAAGATATGGGGTATCTTTTCTTCATTGCAAAAACCAGTAAAGCCAAAAGCCTGGAGTCAGACCTTGTGGGGTCCCTTTCCACATCAATAAAAAGCAACTTCTTCATCCTGGCAAGCCACTCGGCTACTCTGTCCTTCCCACACTGAAACTTATACACTTTATCACCACATCTGAGCTCCATCCTGAGCTTCCCACTGGGATTAGCTTCTCACATGCTTGCTCTCTTTTACTCTCTCTTCCAGTATATACAATGATTTGAATTTTCTAACAATACACACATGTTATTGTATATTTAAGAGAAGGTAACATGAAAGAAACAGAGTTTATACTGAGGGCAGAAGGTGATGAGGTATTTCCTGAGGAAGTTCACACTACAGTCTGAAGGCTGCTAGATATTGTTGTTCTGAGGAGTTAAATTTTTGGTAACCTTAAGAGTTTATGTAAGTTTATGTAATGTGTGATGTTCTTTAGCCAGTGTTTAGTATGCAGTATGAGGTTTTTGGCTGGGATTTGTATGGCAACACAGTGATGGGAGAGCAGAATACAGACTGTTAATTTATGGTACACAAAAGTTTCTTAAGTTCCCAGTTGAAAAGATGGTGTTCTGCAGCACAGCACAGACACCCTTTGATGCACACTGCCCTGAAGTACTCTGCTGAACCTGCCCCAAGGCACTCCATTGAACCCACCTCCAGCAGTTTTTGCTGTCAGGAGAAAGATCATTTCCCTTTGAGTTTGTACAACATCAGTAATACCTAAGTACCAGTTAAGATATTAACACACTATAAATATTTACTGCTCTTACTGGGTTTGAGAGACAACTCTTAAGTTTGCAGCTATGAATAGCTGGAACTGGAAAAAGATGTCTTGTGACTGCTGAGAGGTCCAAGAAGTGGCAGAAGAGAAGTCAGGAAAGATGAGAGAGATCATGGACTTCAGCAGAGGTCTGCAGAGAAGGTCCATCCAGGGAGTCAGTTTGTACAGACTGTCAAGAGCCAAGACCTGACCAGAAGGCACAGGAGAGATGAATAGGCAGAGAAAGGAAACAATGGAAAATACCACAGAGAAAAGAGAAAGAGAAACAGGAGTAGGTAGAAGCAAAACTGATGAAATACTAAAGCAAAAGCACTCAAACATCGTTCCATAAATGACCAGGTTCCAGGTACTTCCTTTAATATAAGAAGAAGACATTTGTGTGGAGGGGCATGCAGGGATGTATGGGCTGAGGTAGACTGAGAGCATTTTAGCACCATAGCAGGAGAAGTTTTGTAACCCTTCAAGACATTTAATATAAAAGGGCTATATAATACTCCCTTTCTTATTATTGCAAACAGCAAGAGAGCTGCCCAGTACATACATGCTCCTACCTGGCACACTTTGAGGGACACACAAGGAAACCATGAAAGGAATAAGCACTATAAGCAGCCGGATGGAGCTGCCTTGTTAGAGAACAAAACAGAGAAGCCCTAAGAATAACATAAGGAAAGAGCAAAAGAAAGCAGAAAACCAGGAGGATTTGGAGGACACATCCAAACTGGGATTCAGAGACCTTGGTGAGCAATCCAGGCAGCGTATTGTTATCTGCCATGTAGCAAAATGACTTGTCACCAGCATGTCTGGGATATTTCCATGAAAAGTATTTCTTCTAGGAGGGACTAAGGAACTGTGGTATGCATCACACTCGCAGTCCAGTACCTCCTGAAGAAGGAACATTAAGGAAGCTGACATTAGGGAAAAGATGTTTCAAGGAAAGGTTTCCCCAGGAGCAAGGTGACATTCTGCTCTCTGGCCTCAAAGTTTAGATCCTTTCTATTGTTTAAGTCTAGAATGTAAGTGGTCATTACTGGTTTGCAAACCAACACTTAATCTTCATATTTGAAAATCTCTTAAATAGAGCATTGCCACTAATTACTGCACCAAATAAAATTTATTTCAAAGTACAGAAACTATCAAGTATCTGTATCGTTATTTCTTCAGTGTCAGGAATTACCACGTTTCCCCTGGTTTCCCATTTTAAAGTTGCATTGTTCTATCTGAAGAAGTTATTTCAGGATTAGTTACAAGAAACATCTGAGATGATCCCTGATTGAGCCATAAGCCAGCCCTGTTTCCATAGAAGTTCCTGCTGTCCTTACATGCCGTGCTTTCCTTTTATTATTTTGCATACTTTCTTTTTCTATTAAGAGTATTTTATATATATTTTCTATACTTACATTTTATGCCGACATTAAATTTTCCTGGAGATACTTTGCTAATGCTCTGCATGGAGATTTTTGATTCCTGTAATAATCTACGAAGATTTTCACCTGATGTTATTATTTTTGTTTCACTTGGCATCTACATTTGTGAAAGAGCCAAGAGAGGAAGTGACAAATCCATCAGCTTAAGACGGGAAACCTCATGATTTCAGAGCTGCTCATATCTTGTTAGAAGTTGCTTTTCCCTTTGGCTATTTCATATTAACATCCTTTCATGGGGTAGTTTCTCCATTCACATCATTAAAATGTACCATCAAAATATTTATTCATCAAAAACTGACTGGAATAAGTCTAATCTTGCCTGTTATATATTTCAACATGTTTACACATCACCTAAGACAGCAGACCTTAATGGGACATAAGGACATGACAGTATATAAAACATAAGATAGTAATACAGCTTTACAGAAAGAATGAATCATTTGTCTAATTTCTATCCTGCTTATAAACTGTTTTGCCTGGAAGACACTAAGTCAATCACAAATACCATCTTGTCTGTGTATGTTTCTAACATATTCTGTGGGATCTTTCCTCCTTTGCCTGAGGCACAGAGGAAACAAGCAGCAGTCACTCACTCCAGCTTCTTCTCAATGAAAAAATCTGTGTATTTCAATTTCAGAGAAAGGAGGATTTTCAGTTTGCTTCTCTTAGTAGCCACTCTTAGGGTCTTGAGATGCTTATTACAGTAGAAAAGCAAGCAAGAATAATGGCATTGAATAAGTTGTGCCTAGCAAAAGCCCTGGACAGACACACTCAGAATAGCAATAAAAACATTGCAAAACAATATAAATTATAAATACCAGTGTGATTAAAAAGTCTTCCTCTAAAGCAAACAAGTCAGAGCACACAGAAGGAGTGTTACATCTAATAGCTGCCTGGAGTTGCACAATATCTAACATCTCCTATTAGGAGCTCTCACCACCCCCAGGCCTGCACCAAGCAAAAGGCATTTTAGTCCCTAGTCACTGGTCCCAAGAGGGCTTGGTGCCTCGGTGTGTGTCCTCTAACTCCTCCTGCTGCATTGCAACACTAACAGAAGCAAAAGGATGTGGGCGATCAGCAACAAAGTCTGGAGCAAGGCTGTCAGAAAGAAAAGGGAGATTAGGATGAGGGCTGCGCTGAACCAGAGCCAACCAGTCAAACCATGGTACTTACACAGTAAATAACTGTGATGACACCTTTCAGCACTTGCCCCTTTTAAACAATTCTGTAGTATCTTGTGCCCTTACTACTAACAATGTATCATCATGGGTGTTGACATTTAACCTGTTTGTCAACAGATCCATTTACATCTCAGTTCATTGGCACCCCATGCAAGAGGCAGTAAGCGAAGAGCATTTTAGCACAAGTGATGAAAGATGTCATTGCTGGTGCCCTTTAGTGCTGCCTACATTGCCATGAAGTATGGTGACCATTAGTAACAGGAATTTGAGTGTAATGTCTCCTTTCACCCAGCAAGGTCAAAAATTTATGGTTCTGACCTTTTTGCTCTCATCTGAGTGGGCTTGAATAATTTTCGAGAGGAATAACATAAAATTAAATGGAATTGATGCAGGTTCAGTGAGAAGTGATGCAGAGAAAAGATTCCACCTCTCCCTAATAAAAACTACTTCAGTGACTTTAATAACAAAGGCCAAAAAGTTCCACAAACTTTACAGTAAAGTATGTAAGGATGTTAAGTGTTTCAAAGGTGCACACAAGAGAACATGATTATTCCAAGACCTACGTTTATTCTAATCATTCTATAGTTTCTCAGACGTGTTGCTCAAGGTCTCAAATATATATTTCAAGAAAAGCAAGTCTTGTTATGTCTGTGTTATTTAAACCAGCCTAATTTCTAAGTGCTGTGCTCTTAGCTGGCTATAACCACTTGATTTTGTTTGGGTTGGTCCCATTGCACATGCAAGCTACAGAGACACACAAGCCCTCATGCTGCATTCCACTGATCTGACCAAGCTGGCTAGGTCAGGCT
This sequence comes from Lepidothrix coronata, assembly GCF_001604755.1. NCBI lineage: Eukaryota > Metazoa > Chordata > Aves > Passeriformes > Pipridae > Lepidothrix > Lepidothrix coronata. Next base: position 2,902,948 of record NW_016690260.1, read on the forward strand.
GCTGTCTGTGCTGACAAGCCTTGGAGGTTCAATGGACTCTTACACTTTTCCCTGATCCTTATTTTTAAGGCCAACCAGAGTTGAACTATTTGGCTGAGTCACTTTTCAGCAGCAGAGTCCTCTGATGTGCACAGTTGCTGTACAGTCTCCAGCACTTTCCTCTCGCCCCATCACCAGCAGCTTGGCATACAAACAGCAGGAGTGCTGCTCACACCAGTGATGGAGGGCAACTGCCCAGCCATGGCAGGGAAGGGGTATTTTAGGGAATGTTGGCTCCTCCCTCACTGAGCCTGACAGACAAGAGTCACAAAGTTCAGCCAAGATCAATCCTGCTGGTGCTTAGGACTGGGGATTAGCTCAACCCATTGCAGACGTGATGGCTCAGTGAGAAACCATTTTCCAAATAAGTTGCTCTGCGGTCTCATTATCTGGAATGGGTTTTCTTTTTTTTTTTCTTTTCCTCCCTCAGTGTTGTTATTTTTTTTCTGCACAGAAGGTCAGTGCCAGTCCAGCTGCTCAGATACACAGCACAGCTATGCAGAGATTCACGTATATCATCTGTGATGCTGCAGTACAGCTGGCATCATGCATTTAATTTTTGTACGGCTTGGTTTACTTTTAATTTATTTTCTTGCTGTTTTTAACAAGAACGAGATGCCACTTTGACAAGAAAAGATTTAGAGCAGCTCTGGACACTCATAAAACATGCTGATATGAGAGATTTGCAGATATCCTGAAAATTTTTTGTGCTGGTGGTTTTTTGGCTTCGCATTTGTAGATGCTTCCCCTGGCTGCAGTACACAAGCCGAAGCAAATGTAGCCTTCCTTGAAGATAATCATTCCCAAACTTTCTGCTAGGATGCATTACTTCATCAATTCCCCAAGTTTTAGATCTCAGTTTGGGACTTCTGCCAGAAAATGTAATGTTTGTTTGCATTCAACCTGTCCACTTTAGTGTGCATACAAGCTGTCCTCACTCTCAGAGACTTCAGTAAGAATTGTTGTTTAACAGTGTCTTTGGAAATATCAAGTCATATGTAAGCTATGAAATAGAATGTTATTGTTATATAGATATTTTTAACACATTTGAGCACTGAGCAATTAGTACAAACACATTTTGTTTCCTGCTAGCTAAATCCCTTGGTATCTAGCATGGTCCCTCTCCAGTTTTTGTACTCCAGCAGAAGATATAGGGCAAGGGAGCAAGAAATAAGTTAAATGTTGTGTATCTTTTCTTGCTGCTTCTTACTGCTAGAGTGAAGTTTCTCCCTGCTGTGCAGCTTCATGTCCAGATTTCCTCCCCAATACCGTAGGATGCTGAAGTACTAACTAAAAGAAATGCAGGGATAAAAACAAAGAAAAAGAGAGCAGATAAATAGTAGTTAGCAAGGATAACAAAACAAATAGGAATAGCTATTACAACGCGAGTTCTAACCCCAGCAAGACCACTAGGAGAGAATATTATATCCAGTAATGTTCCTTGTCAAACTTAATGGATTATAAGTACCTCAGCTGCTCCTTATATAGACAGTTTAAATTCACATTGTAAAACCATGATACAGATACACTAAACACCTACCACTGGCCGTCTGCTCCTTGTTGTTACAGCTTGTGACCTGCCTTGCATTCCATTGTGGTCCACTATGTCCATACTCAGCCTTTCCTCTCTCGTCAAGAACACAGAGGCATGGAAACTTTTCTAACTATGGGGCACATTCAGCTATGCAGGTATGTCACCAGGATCAGTGCAGAAGCACGTTGGGTTTGTTCCTGCAGGTGGCCAACACTCCTCCGGGAAAATGCACTTTTAATGCAACTCAGTTTTCACAGAGTTGCCTTTATATGGAACAAGTTGACTCCTAGAAACCATAAGAAACCAGAATCTTTAAAGTTTTGCCACTCCTAAAGTACCACTAGATTGAACCCCATGCTCCTGTTCCTTGGAGTTTCCCCCAGTCTGCTGAGCTCCTTGGGCTTAGGAGGTACCAATCCCTGGGGCACCGTGTGATGTAGCATGGGAGCTACACCCTGACAGTGGAACAGGCATGTGAGCCACAACACCTGCAAGTCACCACAGCAGAATATGCTTACTCAAAAGCCTGGTTTTCAGCAGAAATAAGGATCAGTTTTGGTTAGTTTTTACATAATTCTTTTACATAATTATTTAGTTTGTTACCTGCATGCTGGATATCAGCATTTCAAACCTCACCACCACAGTAGCTGCAGGGCATTACCTCTCATATCAGAACATGACACGATGCTCAGAAATACAATCTTTAAAACATGTGTTACCCTGCTGAATATTTTATGCTTTTTGTTTTGTTTTTTTTTGCTTAGCAATTAGAAAGTACCCTTTCTGTTTCAACAGAATTATTGTAGTAGGACACTCTACCAAAAAAGGCAAGAAAAGAGTTTTCATGCCAGTCAAGGGTTCTCTTTTTAGTTTTCTAGCAATGAGAAACAGGAGTCACAAAACAGGAGTATTTCAGAGGTGGGCAATATGGAGTTTGGTTAATCAGGAATGAAAAAAAATCTACAAGTGACAACTTGTTTTTGTAACAAAGATTACCTCAAATCCAGGAAACATTATGCAATAAACCTCTCTTGTTTGCATTTCAAAACTGTTGCTAAAATACCGCTCCTCAGTACTTGAAAATACCCGGTGCCTGTCTTCCTCTCCTGCCCTCCTCAGCTTCAACAATGGATCAGCCTCCCTGACTTCTCAGACCTGAGCTGCCATGCATGTTTGTCAGTGGTTTCTCCCCCTTTCATTGTTGGTCTGGAAGGAAAAGGTGGAGCAGCTGGGAGAAGCTCTGTCCCACTCCCCCAGCCACCACCAGCAGAGCCCCCAGAGCAGACCATTTTCTCATCGTCGCATGACTAATATAACCACAGGCACTTGGAGTGCATGGGAACTTTTCCAGCCAGTGTTCAGAGGGCAGCAGAAACCTTTCTTCTGGGGAGGGTCTTATGACATATTTTCTATTTTTTTTCCTTTCAGTAAAGAGTTTGCTGGCACCATAGGTACAGCGTGACGGACCCCAAACGTGGCACCACTGGCGAACAACTCTACTTGAATCGTTTATATATCTCGTTTTTCACACCACACAGGCCACACTGGTGACAGTGACAGTGCATGCAATTTTTTCAGGCATGTTCTCTAGTCAAGTTTTGCCAAAAATGGCTGGACTGATCATTTCATGGTTGCTGCACAAGAGCTCACAAGACAGGCAGAAACCTTGCTGGGCTGTGCAATACGTGCCAGAGCACAATACTGGCAGCGTGTGGTGGCAGCTCACAAGGTTGGAAAAAGCCATTTTAACTCTTGTGTGTACTGACACTGCCTTTTTTTGGTTCTTCGCTGGTTATCCAGGAGCCTGCAAGTCCCTGAGCAGGGTTAACCAGCTCCCTGCTGGGACTCTCATTAGGAGCAGCTGGGGCATTGCTGTTTCTTCTGTTCCTCTTTTTACATCTGTTTCTCTGTTTCTGAGAAGCCTTGCCAAAAGACCCCCAATTTATTTAGCTCTCACATATGATTTGATTTGAAGCTTCTCATCCCCTCACTCTTGGGTCTGGCCAGATCACTGGAGCAGAAGTCACAAGATTTCTTAAAAAGAAAACAACAATGAAAAAGCTGGTTAGACAAAACTGTTGCAAATCTTCAAGAATTAATTTACAGATTAGATGTGATATCTTCCCACAATGGCATCTTTCCAACTGCAGTGTCCCTATCAGTCCACTCAATGATGGGACAAATTAGGCACTGAATTCCTGACAGCTGATATATGGAGCTTTTTTATTTATGAGAAAATTTGCAATTTGGTAGGCTTTGACCATTCCTTTGAACTTTGGAAGTTCATATTGCCTGATTCTGACAAGTTTTCACCTTGGCTAATAGATGTGTGCAGTTCAAAATCTTATAAATGTGACCCATGTGTACTTCAACTACAAAAGGTCTGCTAAACAGAGAATGCAATTACACTTCAGCATGAGAAGAAATGCAGTGCTGGGCCAGACCAGGGTGTTTGAAGATGTTTTGCATGTTTCAATTCCAATGCTGTCTCACTGAAAGCTGGGTTAGAATCCTCTCCTAACCGCAAAAACTGAACAACCAATTAATTACTAACATGGTCTCAAATGAGTTCTAAATAAAGGACAATGTGGCTGTCTTCAAGGCTGATATTTTAGATATCAAACTCAGTTTCATGTTGGAGATCCTCCACTCTGTGGGGCCAGACTGGCTGCAGGCACACAACCTTGCCAGCCTAGTGGGAACTCAGTTCTGCAAAAACCTCTGAATGATGCTACTAAGCCTTAGCCCATGGCTGATATCTGTGAGCAGAGAGCATCACTGGCTAGTCCATAAAATCAATATGTTGATGAGCCTTACAGAAACACTGGAAAGTCTCCACAGGATAGAGAGTTAAAACAAACTTTTAGAATTCTCTATTGCAGCAACAGTGTGTGGCTACAAACTCAACTACTGGTGGGTAAAAGGCATAAACCAAAATCAGATCTTTATGCTTTTGAAATAAGGGGAAATCATATTTCAGCTTTCACACCTAATTCTTGTAGAGTTACTCTCTAACTAGCTCCACAATCTCCAGTCAACAGTAAAGGAAAAAAACCCATCTTCAGTGAGCAAGGAGAAAATGTCTTGTGACTGGCTCTCCAAGTTTTGCAGAACAACTGACAAAAATTATAGTCAGTAATTGTTCAGACTGTAAACTGAACCCTTGGTTCAGTTTATAACTGGATCCCTGGGAAGACATACAGATTTAAGACCAAACTTGCAATAGAAGAGATTATTTTGTTTGACTTCTTTCCTACAGAGGTCAAAGAAGGTCAGTTATTTTTTTTTTTTTTTTACAAATCTAAATGTGTATCAAGTGATGGTTAAAATAGGAAAATACCCCAGGAGCTCTGGCCTCTCTGCATAGGTACAAATCTGTAATTCAGCTGAATTCATACCAGAGCTATATTAACCTGAGTGCAGGTCAGCAAGCGGCAGGCGGGACACAAGGGCAGAGTGGGGCAGGAGAAGAGACTTGTTAAACCCCGAATTTGCAACCGGATCTCTGAGAGCGGCTGTTCAAAGCCTGTAGAGGCTGCAGGCAAGCTGGGGGCAGGCAGGGCTCCGCGCTGGCACAGGCGGCCGCTGAACCAGGGCCTTGTGCATTGATTTATTTTAGAAAGTCCGGGACATAGTTACTGGACAGCCTAAATATAGCTCCACCAAAATGGAAAAACAATCTGGATTCAGCCGAGCACAGTCAACAAACGTTCTCACACCTCGGAAGTCGGGACATGCTGTAGGACGTGTAAAAGTCGGCTCTTTGTGGGGGCAGCAGAGGGAGGAAAGAGTCTGAGGAGGGAGGACAGACCCCGAGCAGGAGCTGGGTCTTCTCTCCAAATGCAGCAGCAGGTAGATGCACGAGTCTGCAAATCAAGCTCGCTTCTACCAGAGCAAGAAACAGCAATACCATAAAGAAAAAAAAAAAAAAAGAAGTAGAGAAAGCAGATGGTAATTACATGTTTCTAGAGCTCTTGTTCTCCAAAAACTTACTCTGAAGCAAGATATGGAGGAAATCTGGTTTTTACTTGTGTAAGCAGTTCTTGGCCAAATGTCTTCTTTTCCCTCCCCCTTCACTACTTCCCTAGAAATCCCCTTCCTTACTCACACACAAACAAGGCTGTTGCCATAGAAGTCTTTTTCACTCTGTTAAAAAGCGATTCAAGAGGATCACCCGGTGGCTGAACTGGCTTATGCTGAGAGTAAGGCAGGAAAAAGCAGGCTCTCTGGTGGCTGAGGGAGAGCCCCAGCTCTGCTGTTACAGCTTGCCGATGTTGTTCTCTGGTTTTGCTCAGAAAGTGAAGCTGAACAGGAAATTATTGTGCTGCGTGACACAGAGATGTACATTATGCAGTATTAGGAAGATTATGTTTATGAAATGTTATTTTTCCACTTTAACAGTTAAAACCTTTGGACTTGTTTTCTTAACACCATTTTCATTTTCTGCAGCTATATATGTTTTAATGCTTTCCTCCTCCAAGGGATCCCCTCCTCTTGCACTAACGCATAAGCTCCGTGTCTCCACAGCAGCCCCAGGGCCTCGGGAAGGGAAGGCGAGTCCTGGCACATGCCAAGCATGTGGGGGAACCATCCCCTTGTGCCTCTTCACTCCTGACTAGTGCCAAAGCAGTGAGCCAGACTCCTGGGCACATGAGAGGCTTAGGGGACCCAGTGCCAGGAGCATGTGGAGTGGCCAGTAAAGGAAGGGGCTAAGTGGGCCCTTCCTCCAGTGGCTGTAAATGTGGTCTCGCCTCCTTTATCTTTCAGAAATGGTCTGTAGCAAAGTACTGGAATTACAAGGGGCCCTGTGACACTGAGAGTGCAGTATACAATAATTCATCCCTTTCAAAGAGTAAGGCTAAAATAAAGTATACACTGCTCAGCACACTGTAAACATTAACAACCTTCTTTGTAGACTCTCCGATGAGCCTCCTCTAGCTACCCCAGTGCTGCAGCAGTGGTTCAGCATTGCCATTGCAGGTATATGCCCTCCCAGGAAGGTTCTCCGAGTTAAGGGTCACTCTTGCCACAGTGAACTTTCTCTTCTCACATGCTTGTAAGAGACAGGAGCTGCCTGGCTCCCAAGGTGCCCCAGCACTGACCTTGCCCCGCTGCCCTTCGCTACTGCATGGCACTGGCCCAGACGTGTGCCACCACAGTGGCTGTGCTGCTGCTGCAGGCACTGAGCAGCTGCAGGCAGCCCCATGATCCCTCTGTGCCAGGCACAGGCTCCCTCACAGGGACCCAAATTCCCTTTGCCAGCAGAGTGGCAAGGGATAGGACACAACATCCTGCCTTTAGTGGGAAGTGAACGACAGAGAGATATCCATGGAGTCTGCCTGCAGGAAGGAGGGGAGGATGACACAGAGGAAGGAATCAGATCTGTTAGGGTGGATGGGGATGTCTGGAAAAGGTGGAGCATGGCCACATCCTCCCCAGCTCCCTTGGGGGATGGCAGCTGGCTGCTGAGCTCCAGCTGTGGGGTCTGAGGGCTGACCCTGCCCTAGGCTGAGTGGGCTGCGGTACCCAAGGTGCTGGGTTGCTGTCTGAGGAACAGGATGGAATCCATCTCTTGATTAGCTATTGGTTAATTAGCCTGCTGTACCCTGGGTGAGACGGGGTTCTATAGGAGATGGAGCATCTGGCTGTGCAACTGGAGGCTCTGCTGCTGTACAGGACGTGACACAAGGCAGCACAGGAGGTTTGCACAGGGGTGGGTACTTGCCTCTCCTAGCCCAGGGGCTGCCTTTGGTAGCTTCAATATTTAGTTGACATATTTTTGTGTTATTTTAAAACACACCCTGAAGTTCAATGCAAACCACTGTCACGGCCCTGAAGTTGAAAGTCAAGACAGGGCTCATGTTGTATCGTGTGTGCATGTGGATTTAATTATTGGGGGGGGGAGGGGAGGCATTAACAATGTAATCTCTCTCTGTTGGGGCTTGTAGAACTCCCAAGACATGGTCTGAGAGAAGTATCTGACATTTTTAGAGTGTTAAGTCTATGGATTTTTCAGATTTTTTTTTAGAGTTAAACATGTGGAATGCATATAATATATTTTTCCATCCTAATTAGCATTTTCATTGGCTAAACTGTGCCTGGCCCTGATGGTTCTAAGAGACCCACTGATTCCACATGCCAGGAGAGTTGCCAAGGAAAACAGATACACAAAGACAATGCAATTATGCACGATTTTAAGCAGCTTCCACTTAACCAGTGAACAGTGTAATACTAGTCTAAAAGCTTCAATCAGCCTTTGATATAAAATTTGACTTGAAAGAGGCAGGGAAAGGAAGACGGAGAGGAAAAAGCCCAGAACAGGCTTTGCAGACTGGAGCTGCATAAAACCTGCTGATCAAACTCTTTGATTAGTTGAGTGCCATGATTTGAACCAAAGAAGAGCTGAACCTCAGTTCGAAAGTTGTTTCCTTCTCAGATGTGAACTCAAAAGATCACCTATCTGATTGGTATTTAGTTTGCAATATTGATGTGCCAAGCTGCTCCCACTCACAGTAAATCAAGGAGCAAGGAGCAGAAGATAACTGCCAGCCCACACGGACAGCAACTCGCTTCATTTATTACTCAGGGAAGTGTGTCCATTTTGCAAACAGAAGTGGCATTTTCCTCACTCGGTGGCACTAAGTGTCTTATTACAGCAGGACTGTCAGGGCCAGAAACTTACTGACAGCTTCAGATAAAAGTGCCCAGTGCCTCATGGCTCTAACTCAGTGAAAGCCAGGCTGATGCAGAGGTGGCCACTCATGTCTCTTTAAAGGACAGAATATACAGCAGTGATGCCAGAAATTCTCAGGTATTATTTATCTGGGAAACGATGTGTCTAAAAGGGAAAATAAAGGAATTTTGGCAAACTGCCTATGCCAAATGTGAAGTGCTTTGCTGCCTTCTGGAAGCAAGCAGGGTAATCCTAAGGAGGTACACCTTTCCTAGGCCTGCTGGGATGCATCTGGGCTGTTTAAACCCAGCCTTTGCCTCTGCTAAGACAAGCCAGGAGCTCAGGAGATGAAAAGCAAGAGATACCTGTTCCATCACCCACAACAGCATTTCTCCAGTAGCAGCTTTCAAACAGCTAATCAAAAAAAAGCAAGTCCGGAGTGGTCTAATGCTTGAAACATACTGTTGCCTTTGTGTGTCACAGTCATCCACTCCTGCATGCTCCAAAGCCCAAGGTCTGCTTTTCAGGTGGGGCACTGGGGAAACTACTGCCTGTGAAGCTGAGCAGGGCATCGTGGGATGAGGTAGCCCTGTATACAGCACTGCCTTTCTCAGGCCAAAAGCTTTACACTGGATTTCAAAATATGCAAGACTGAGTCTTTCAGGCTCTGCTATGACTGAACTCTTCATGACCTGGTTGTGGTTTTGTTTTACTTTGTTTTGCTTCATTAAAATGTGGCAGCAAGTTCTCTCACTGAACACGTGTGCAAAGTTAGTTTGTTTTACTTTTGTATATCTTTGCGTGCTACAACCATAGTTTTACAGAGACTGTAGTTATTCTATGAAGAATGAGCTATTTTTGATAAATACAACAATGCAGTGTAGGGGTGGACAGGTCTGCTGCAACATCCATGGAGAAGTGGAGACAGAATTAGGCACAGAGGAGCACAGGCATGGGGTGGTGAGAAATGTGACACAGGTGATCCCACAGCTATAAACATGTCTTCTTTCAATAAAATTTGAGTGAAGTTCAGTGAAGTTCAATAAAAGTGGAGCTGGAGAAACCTGGTTTTAGGGTAAAATGAGAAAAAGAAACAGCACCCAACATATGTAAAAGGTATCCCCTATAGTAAACTCCAAAGAAATATGGAGCTACAGACCAGTGCAGAAAGAGAAAGGTGTAAAAAAAACAAGTTAGAAAACTTATGAAAATTATTCCAAGTGGATCCTAGATCGAGAAAGGAAACATCATCAGCCTGAACATCACGACCTTCCTTGCAAAGCACTCCAGATGTCCTTGACTCACTGCAACAAGTCCAGCCCCATCAGACTGAGACCATCCACCTCAGGGCATGAAAGAGTAGCCTGACACCAAGAAAAGGGGTAGAAATCAGGTGTGTGTGAAACAATTTTAATTGCACTGTTATTCTTTCTTTTTCTGTAAAAATTAGATCTAGACTAGCAGTGACTCTTCAATTACTGTTAAGGTTTCCAAATGTATAAGGTGAGTTTCTCCTTTACCTGCAAACAAGATTTTTTTAACATAAAAATTTCTGGAATTATTTTAATGTGGTGACACTAAAATGATATGGAAGCCCTGGATAGGAAAGAGTCTGCTGATCTCTGATCTCCTGTGGGTTTGCTCTGGCTGTCACAATTCCCATGACTGAGATGTGGTATGGGGTGACTTCTGGAGGTCAGACAAGGCATGGCTGGGAGCTGCACAGCACAACGTGTTCCTGGGTGAGGGACAGCTATTTCAGCAGAGAGTGGCAAGCTTTCACTTACCACAAAGAAATTGCTGCCTTTCCCAGGAAAGAGAACATGAATTTCCTCTGATCCCACCAAGGAAACAAGAATCCTGGGACAGATGAACTGCAACTCACCCTGTTTGTGTTAAAATACTAAAGATCAGGCCAGAAAATGCTATAGCCAAATTGATTTGGAAGGGCCAAGCTGGATTAATGAGAAGGAGGCTAGCAGAGGACGGTATGTGTATAATTTGTAACTTAACCCAGGCTGCAGTGATATGGAGACACCAGCTGTCATACCCTTCATGGATGCATAGAAAACATTTAACATGATTTAACAGGACTATTTGTATCAAGTGATGTTGAAGTTTGTTTTTCACAGGACCTTTGCTGATAGTGTTTTGTTTATAGAATTTCCCTGTCAAAGAATTGCCAAAACGCAGCAGGATGCACTTTCTTCTCCATTTTCCCTGTAAAATGAGAACCACTGCAGTTCTGTGGGGCTAATCAGACTAGCAGGTATCAAGTCTTTAACACTCTTTAATCAAGTTGTCTTTTTTTTTTTTTTTTCCCAAAAATGAGGAAAGAGGTATTTGCACCTGGGAAACACCAACTGCAAAAAACAGAGGCCCGGGAGGCCTGGAGGGCCAATGTTCAGTGCATTATCATGCAAACTGCATCACACAGAGCGCTGACTACCTGTTCTGTAGTTCACAGCTTTTATGAACTCCAGGAGCTGCAATGTGCTTTGCAAACCTAGTTTTTGGATGGACATACCTGGATGCCAGATCCAAGTCAGCCTTACCAGCTCCATGACATTAAACTTGTGGACATCATCCCACTTTGGATCAATAGAAGCACAAAACTCTGGCAACTCTTCAGATGGACCAACATTTTCAAAGGCCATTGCCAATTTTTCAACATCAGATTTTTAGTCTAACTCTCAGACCTATTCCACCTGCTTTACACAGAAACACTGCTCTTTGCTTCAAATACCTTATTTTCTATGCACACAGATCCCATGCAGGCAAGGCTGATGTTAAAATTAAGTCTACTAATCATGCTAGCTTTTACTTTTCATCATACATGCTGATGCCGTATTTCTGCAGCCAAGTTATCTATAACACGATGGACAATTTTGTCTGCTTCTAATTTTCAAGTAATACTGGCAAAAATTTAGATTTAATCAGAAGAACCTGACATTATCTTATGTTTTTTTTCTTGGCATTGCTTTTGTGGTTCAAAAACATTCCCAGTGCCCTGCTTTCAAACTTTTAATAGAGATTGGTTTGGGTATACCCAAAATTTCCTGTCTCCATCATTATGAGTTGGACTCACTCAAGAGATAGGCTGGTTTCCCATTGCTTGCTGCAGAGCCTGGACCTCCTGTGCTGCCAGCCCAGCACCAGGGCTGCTCTCACAGTGTCCAACCTAGTGCCTTGGACAGGGGCCACTCGACAGGAGAGAGGCTGCTACTGGGGAATATCTCTCCTTGAGCCTTTCTGGAAAGCAGTTTAACCATAGGACCCGCTGCATTGCCATATTTCCCCCCCAAAGCAGCTGATGTCAGGGAGGGCAGGAACAGTGGCTGTCTTGTGCTGGCAGACAGAGGAGTTGGGAGGGTGCAACATCCTATGGCACTGTCACAGTCCTTTCCCAAGTTGAACCGTGTTCCGTCAAAACAAAGCACTAGGGAATGTTTTGCTGTGGTATGTTCCCTTTCCCATCTTGGCAAGATAAGTCACAGAGCAGGGTGAGTTCATTATACTTCATGTTTGTTGATCTAAGCAAGACAGAATGAACTAGGACTGATTTTATTTGGCTGGAAATGGCTGAAAACCAGCTAATATTAAACACTACTCGTGTGAGCAGGGACATTGGTACTGAAAGAATTATAATGACTTAATGTGAACATTAATAAAATGTTCATGAATAATACATACTTAATTATTACCTAGGTATTGGCTGTCTGGAGCTCCAACCTTAGCCCATATTTCTCTGGCAGTATTTAACCTCATCACTAATTTATGGAATTAAAGGCACTAGAAATCCTAGCTGGAGGGGGAATATGGGTAGACTTCAAATATAATCCTTGTTCCATTCACTCCCATTTGTTCATATAAAGGAGAGTAACAGATAAAATAAAGTCTATGAAAGAAGCCCATAAAATGAAGTCTACACTGCATCTGTGGCCTCTCCACACAATGAGATGGACTTCCACCAGGCCAGTCCATGTAGTGTCCATAGTAGCTTGTCAGAAGTGCAAGAGTTGTTTTCCTGTAAGGCTGCAAGTGCCTACAGCAGGCCTCCACTACTTCCACATGCTGTTGACATGGCCAATAACTGCATTGTGTCCAACAGAGGAGACAGAAAATTCAGCCCATCTCCTTTTAATTGTGAGAGTTAAGATTAGGATTCATTTAGAAAACCTCCCACTAGCCAGAATTTTCTGAGCAACGGATGGAGGAGGCAGATAACGCTGTAACACATAGGCTTGGAAAGTGACACTCTGGACTTCTTCCCTCTTTCCCTGTTGACTGCTCAGGTAGCCGTATCCATTTCCAACACAGGTACTTTGCGGGTACCTCCTGCACAGCTGCTTCTTGCAGCCATGAAACTTCAGCTCTAGCAAGGGCATTAGTAACACAGGGTACAGCAACACAGATTGCTCTGAATGAAGTGGAGGTGTGGATTTACAGTGTCAGTGTAGCTGCTAGTGGCGGCTTCTCAGAGGTAACCTCTTGCCTTGGAGAAAATTCCTCTTAGTGGTTAGGGAACTTTTCACTTACCACAGGCTGTGAATGGGATCTTGCTGTGAAAAACATGATGTGATGTACGTGCACATCCCCACAGTCACTTGTTTATATAGCTGTAACTTGAGAAATAAGAGTTGCAACCAGAGTAGGGCTTGAAAAGAGCCCTGCTGTTGCTCAAACAGTGCTTTCAAAGGACTTTCAAACACTGCTTCATGTGGGATTTGTAACTTGTTTTGCCATTCAAATCCCTACAGCACCTGTTTCAGCCTGGGTCTGTAACAGAGTTTATAGCTAAAAACACCATGCAGCTGTAATACAATAACAAAGCAGTTCCTCTGACTAAAAGTGGCCACAGTTCTAGGGTCTTTTCTTTTGCTTTCTCAGTCACACCCTTCCCTGAAATCTCCTCCTGGGTCATGTAGCTGAGCCAAGTCCAGGGCTTTTATTGGTTAGTCTATACCAGCAAAATGATTTTCCAGACCAGAACATTTACAGTTTGATATCTAGAAAAAGAGTGACTCATTTTTGACTCATGAGCAATGCCTGACCTTACTGATGTGCCCCCAGCTGGTTTTCAGGAGCTGAGCTATCAGGGGAAATACTCATCCCCAAATTTCCAGGCACCATAGACGAAGTGTGGCTGTAACCACAAGGCCATGCCAAAGGTGCACCCACATGTCTCTTCTCTGCCATACCCCAAACCTCTGTGGCCCTTCAGAGGCTGAAACATCTGCAGCTGCTCTGCTGCACTTAGGTACACACATAGGTGACAGCTGCTGGCTTTCTTGCAGCAGTTGTGAGCGCACAGAGAAGGCAGCCAGCAAGGAGCTGTGTGCACAGCCAAGCACAGCCACCCCTCCCCTGCCAAGCAATGCTGTGCAGGGCTGTGCTTTAATTCGGGATTGGAGTAGGGCTAAGCCTAAAGGACATTTTCTGCAGAATGTACCTGTTTTCAGCAGAATATTTTGAAAGTGAGGGAATGCATGGAAATATGTATTTGAAGCAATTTGAAATTCTGTATTTTTGAATATGATCCTTCAAAGTAAAAAATTCTTTCTTTTTGATTTAAGAAGAAAACCTCAAAATCTGAAGCTACATATTCCCCAAATTTCTTGGATTTTCCCTCAAACTGAAACTCCTGTCCAAGCCAGACACTTTCACAAAAACAAAACCAATAACAAATCTGGATCAATAACATTGTACAGAAGCCCAGTTTTAGCTAATTGCATTCAAAATGTTAATACTTTCAATATCTTTTTCTTCTTCACCAGTAGGAGTAAACCATGTAACTTGGGGAAAGGAGATAGTACAACACATAAGACCTTTAATAGTTTTCCTCAGTGCTCAACAATCTCCCTTTAGCAAGCTAGGTGTCTAGTTTTGCAATCAATCCAGACATCACCCCACCTTGCAGTCCACCTTGCAGTCCACAAGAGTGCCTATGTGCTGCACTAGATCTACTAGACCCATATCCCCGTCAAGTGATGAAAATCTACAGGAACAGGTGTCTCTGGGCCAAGCATTCCAGCAAGTGAAATTTATTGTTTTAATATTCCTTTCTCCTGTTTCTCCATCAAGGGATCTTCCATCACTAAATCAACATGACCCAGACAGCTGCAGGAAGATGGAAAACAGGACAAGTGCAGGCTGTCAAAAAATAAAATGGAGTTAAAGAGGTCCACTACAATATTGAGTTTTACTACAGCACTGAGATGACTCAAGAGAGCTACTCTGTGAGGCCAACAGAAGAAGCAGGTAGAAAGAAAAGCTTCTTATTGATGTCAATATGACAACAATGTGTGAAAAGCATCCTGATCTCTACATTAAAAGTGAAAATCTGAGGTCTTGCACAGAACAAAATCTGAGGCAGTCTGATTCCTCCACCCCAGTGCCTTTATCATCACAATGATCACAGAGGAGGGCAGGAGGGATTGAGGGTGAGCATTTGCTTTGTGCTTTGCCCCCTTCTCTGTTCCCAAGGCCAGAAGGATAAGATCATCACCTATCACAGTATCCACCGGCAATTTCTCACTGCTAGAGAAGAGGAAACTGGGCTCGGCAATGTCCTGTCGTACCGATGGCCTAAACGTACTTTCCCAGGGGAGAGGACAGAAGTAGCACCTTCAGCCTTCCCACATCAGCTATCTGTGTGGGAGCCACTAGATCTGCCCCTCCCTGTAAATGGCCTATCCAGCTCCTACAGAATACTGGAAGTGCTTTATTCCTAATAATGATGAAGGAGAGTATTGTCTGATGGTATGTAGTGAGTTTTACTGAAACAGGGTAAAAATATGATCCAGAGGGTTTGCAATCTAATTAAAGATTTTAATTCTTTATATACACTGTAAAACTGAAAATCCAGGGTAGGTCCATTTGAAAACAAAGCAAACCAGATAAATGTGAGCTGTTTCACACTGGGCTATGGGTATATTTGTGTGGAAGACTGAACAAATAAATTAGTGGGTTTTTTTCTGATAATGTAAATACTCCCAAGAACACTAGAGATCCCAGCAAAGTCATCTGGAAGGGCTATAATGCAGTGCAGATGTGAAAGTGCTTGAAGGGAAGAGGGAGCGTCCAAGCCTTTCCCAAGACTCTCCTAACACCCTTATGACAGTGATCTGTCTCAGTGTTGTTGTTGGCATGCCTTGCTCAGCAGCCATCACATCCCAGCTACATAATTGAAGCTACAGGCCCAATTCATTAAAAGAAGATTTACTGGTGTTAGGAGGGTTTTGTCATAGATCTTGTTTTCATAAATGGGGCTCTATAGTGCATTATGCATGTGATTTACAGAGGAAAGAAAAAAAATGAATTATGGGGAGAAATGCATGTGAGCAAATTCTTGGAGTGAGAACAGTTTAGTATGGAAACAAGACACAGGTCTAAGGGAGAAGGAATTCAATCTCCTCCTATCTGTGGATGTCCCAGGAGATGTGTCAGCAAGACGAGACCACGCTGGGGTTGTTGTGGTGCTCTGTACACCACTCTGCTCCTGCTACTGTCCCGGAGGTGGCAAGGAAAATCAGTCCCTGCTCACTGCCCCCTAAGTGTAGCCTCTCCTGCCTTGGAGAACTGCTCAGCTGAGACACTGTAGATGTCATCTACACTTGTGACTTTCCAGCCAGGCTTGCAAGTACAGCCCAGCGTGGTTAGCAGGGGGAGCTGCAGCTATAGTGCAAGAGACATGCTAGACATCTGGTTATGGCATAATAAATAATGCTTAGCAAACAGAGATCTCATCAGTGTGACCAGTAGAGTCTTGGGCACGTCATGTCTCATCCCAAAATGGATGCCATGCTCCCCAGTTGAGCCCCTCTTTTCATTAAGTACAAAAGGAGCCAGAGTGCTTAGTGGCCCAAGTCAAGGTGAAGCCCCTCTACAGGTCCTGATTTAGCCTGATTGCAACATTCAAGTCCCAGTTGCCCATGAGGCAGAATACAAACAGTATGGTTATCTACAGTGCTGTCTGTACTGGCAGAAGCAACACAACAACTGGATCCAGATGGAGAAATCCTTATGACAGACCAAAACTCTTCTAGCCCCCTTCACCTTTCCCCCTCCACTTAAAAGAGTTTATGCTTATTAGTCTTTATGTCTAGAGTACAAAACAGTTGAGTAAAACATCCTGTTCCTTTACCAAACCCTTTAGATTTCTGTTATTAAAAGAGCAGCTAAATGATTTTTTAGAAAAAAAATGGAAGCTTCTAATTTTTATGAGATTTGTCTCTCAAAATTCATAAAAGGCTATAATGTAATTAACAAAGTCAATGAATAACGTAAAGCCTAGTATCAGATCTTTTGGAGCTGCTCAAAATCCACGACAGCCAGGAGTTAGGAGACCTATGGAACTGATCCAGGGAAGTTGCTGTATGTTTTGATTATGATGCTATGTTATAAGTATTTTGCTCTTGCAGTACTGATATGCTGCAGTGACCTAAAAGTGACATGCAGCTCTTCCAGAGGTTTTCCTGTACACAAACAAGCAATTTTCCTGGCCAGATCTTGTGCATACAAACCATTTTCTGGAAGCATTCATTCACATCTTTACAAGTGATTCACTTAGGCATATCATATAGGCCAAAAAAGTTTATTGGCTTTTTAAAAAAAAGGAAGTGTGAAGTGAAGCATTTACTGTCTTTAATTTTTGTTCATACTTGTCCAGCAATCAGGAGCTGGTTTCCAGAGGCCCTGCAGGTGTCCAAGTACACATTGAATTTGACAGCATCTATTGTTAATGCCAAGCAGTAGATTTTTAAGCAACATTTGGAAACGTTCATAGAAAAGGGAAATTTTGGACTTGTGCAATGGGAGTGATCTTGGATAAAACATGAAGCTAAGTTTTACTTGCCCAATGGGGGAACAAGGTGCAAACCCATCCTTATGAGTCATGAATTCATTCAACTTAGTGTCCAAATAGTGCATGTTAGATATAGGCTGGTCTCAAATTGCTTTTGACCAGAGAGTCATCCACTGAGTAATTTTGCTTAAGCAAAAATGTTGTACATAGTCATAACCTGCTTGTGGCCAATTCACAACAGGAAAAAAAAAAGAAAAAGGTAAACCATCCAAATATAATCTTTTTTTGCAAGAAGTGTATTTGGTTCTAATGCCACTGCAATACTCAGGTATATTTAGTCAAACCCCACTGGCAATCCATCAGCAATAGGACACCAGGAAGAACTTGATGCTTCAAATCCATTTTTTTCATTTTCAAACCAAAAGCCATGTAGTGGAGGGGAAGATCTTGAATCTCAAATGCAGGCTGGCTGACAACAAGCAGTTAACCTGGAGAAATTCCAGAGCAGTCATTCCAGGGATCCACAGATGATGACTGAAAACTATAGTTTTAGCTCAATCAAATTTCACAACCCAATTTCAGGGCTGGGCTTCTTCCGTGTTGGAACTGTAAAGTTAGAAAGAGATTAAGAAACCTGCCTAATCACTGACATTCCAGCCTGTAAGAGTCATATTATGGCACATAAAATTTCTATTAGATGAGCAGTCCAAAAGTTGCCAAGATGAGGATTCAAAAGCTAGAGGATAACAGAAATAAGGTCCTTATGCTCTGTTTTAGCACTTTGAATGACACAGTCATGTTACACTTCTGTGGCAGTCATCATTTTTGTGGTGTCCTCCACAGAAAACTATTATTTTCAAGACAGTCTGTACAATTAGCATTTCCATGAATGAAGATCCCTCTGTACTCACCAATATTAATTATGATAGCCAGAGCTCATCAGAAAATTGATTGTTCTGTTGAAGTGTGTCTCTCCTGATTTTTCAGGATTTTTAAGCACGGCACCTCATCTGCCCAAAGCACAGCTACCACTGGCTTTCAGCGGTACCACCCACCTCTTCAAAGATTGCTTGAATGAAGTGCCCTGCATCACCTGGGGACAGAGGGACAAGGAGAGTCCATCTTTCTGGAGCAGCACTATCCTTCCTATCCCCATCCTTTCCTTGCTGCAATATGCGCTTCCCTTCTGTTTGTGCTCAGAAAGGATAGACGGACTCTGGAGGTTCTAAAATCACAGTCTAAATGTACCTTGAAAACTGCTCTGGTCTTTCAAAGGCTGTTCTTTTGCTTCATGCTCTGCACTATAATCAGTTCTTTAGTCACATTATGAGCTCTTTCCAGAGAGTGGATGAACTGTCACTCATCCCACCCCCACATCCCCCCAAAGGGCACTCAAGAAATTCAGGCCATGAGAAAAAAAGCATTTTCATCCTCAACTTGGATCTTGAAAGTAGCTTAAGCTGGATGTCTATCATGGAAAATCTCTTGTCGAAACATTTTTAAAAGTTTGGCAAAATCACAAACAAGGAAGACTGCAGTTTTATAAGAGGGAAAACTGTTCAACCCAAATAATGAGTAGACTTGCTAGATCTCTCCAAAAGAGCACTTGATGTAAGATGTAAAAGAGTTTCTCCACATAAGGTTCAAAGCTAATAAGCTAAGGACTAGTGCTTTATAAAGAACTAGAGGGACCACAAAGAATCCTCTACAACTTGCTGTAGGCATTCATTGAGATTAGACTGACACCAAGAGTTGTGCTGAACTAAATCCACAGCCAAAAAGTGATAGTGTCTCTTGGCTGATGTGAATAGCCAAGTGTCTTCAGACTGAGTCGCTACCTTTATGTTCTACACTAGCAAGCTGTAGGACTAATTTGTGGAGTATAACTGATCACTTATTAAATCAAGGTGACAACAAGTATTCACAAAAATCACCTTCTGTCTTCCTACAGATGGTGTCTTCAGAAATATTACTCTTCATTTGCAAAAAGGTCTGTTTGGAAGAAAAAGCAAAAGCATTACTTTGACAGTCTGTGTGAGCGTTGCCTCTCTTTACCTGTTTTTCTGAGGGGTAAAGTGTGGGAACCAGAACAATAACTCAAAAAATGTTCTAATTTAGATACCTAATGTTAGATAGATATGGTTGAATATCATCCCAAATTCTATTTCAGGTTCTTGGCTTTATGCTCACTTCTATTCTTTTGGATTTAGTTTTCACTGATATGTGTTTTCCCTAAAGCCTTTTGCACTGCAGGAAAGAAAAGCCCACTAAAGCTGGATTGTGTAGATGTTTGAAACTGACTTACACATTAAAAGACAGACACAGCTGCAGTGAAGGGTACTAGGCTTTTGATCTTAAAAGAAGAAGGAACTTGAGTTTAAAGAACGTTCATTTTATGCAAATAAATCTGTGCAGAAAAACAGCATAAGAGAAATCCGTGCCCTTTAGAGACCCAGGAAAGCAGCTGGCCTGGCTCTGCAGGAAGCATCCTGCAGGTGCTGGGAACTGGTCAGAAGGTGAGATTCTCAGCTGCCAGATTCAGACCTGGCTTTTGCCACAGCAGGAGCAGGAGGACGTGCCTGAGGAAGCAGTAGTTGTCCCTGGAGAGGTGTTCACCCCCTCCTGGCTGCTTGGCTCTTTCCATCTATCACATGCAGATTTCTATCAAGCTGAATGTTGCGTTTGTCTTTTTCTTGCAAAATAAGACTCACTTTGAGAAATGTTTGTTTGGAGGTGGTGGCTGGCAGGCATTTCCCTCCAGGGCAGGCTGTGCTCTGACTTTTCTCAGCAGTAAAAAATCAGATAAATGCTTCTGGAGACCTGCAGAGGAGAGACTGATCTATTACCCATTTGAAACTTGAGGAGCTTGTATTTGCAGGACTTGTAACATTTTCTGTTTATTTCTCGCTTTTTTGGTACTGCTGTCATGACTGTGGATTTTCTCCCTCTTCAATATCTTTCATAGGAATATCCTGCTTTATCACAGGTAGTATTAGAAGGTATGAGGAGAAGGGAAGACAAAAGGAGTGCAACTGCCACATGTTTCTTCCCACCCCAGCAGATCTGAAGTGCTTGGCTTTCATCTCTCTAGTCTGTAAAAGTAAAGGATCAGTATAGGTAAAGGATCAGTGGAGGTAAAAAATGTTACACTGTGCTGTGTGACCTGCAAAGGGCTGGCAATTCCAAGGACTGTGTAACAAGCCAAGGCTGACACAGAGCAGGTAATGTGATGCATTGCCTGCCTTTTGTGTCACTTCAGAGGAGAAGGTGGACCAAGGCATCTGCTCGTCTCCCAGAAAAGAGAAGATATGTAGATAGCTGGAAAAATAAACATTTTAAGAAAAACAGTTGAGAAACAACTGGAGAACACAGTCATGAATATGTAGTGCTAGAACAATATTTTCCTACTTTCAGATCTCAAAATGCTTCACCACTTTATAAGATGGAAAGTACACAAAACTCATTGTCGTGTTCACCAAACCTGTCTACATCAGAATCAAGGGTGACAAATTACCTCCATGCTACTGCAGTCTCTAAACATTCATCTTTCTTTCACCCAGTTCATCTTATGGCATATTTCAATATAAATGTTCCCACAACAGAGGTTCACTGAGTTCAGAAGTTGAAGAAAATTGAAGGTAGACTTGGGTTTAAGGTGGATTTCAGAAAAAAAATGAGGTTAAGTTGGCAATATATCTTTCAAACTTTGAGAAAAGTCTAAGTGAGGGATGAGGGATGAGCAGCTGAACAATTAATTGTTCCATTCAGTGGGTGTTCCCAGTCATACTGGGACCCAGGTCCCCAGGAAAGAAATGCCAAGACACAGCTTTCCTCCTCAAGCACCAAACTAACATGTCTAATCCCTTCCCAGCTTTTCTTTAGCCATCTCGACCCAACCAACAAGGAAAACCAAGGCCAACCTCCATAGACTTTTTTAACCCTCAAGCTATTTTCCATACAAGTGTGAAATGTCAGATTTGCCTATGCTGGGTCTGAAACCACAGGACTGGGATGGAACAATTCAGTTGCTGTATCAGAGTCAAATGAGATTATGAGTTACATGTTTGGGACTGGGATATAGGATGATTGGCATGAAAAGATCTGTGGAGCTCTGGCTGTCAGGGTTTGGTAAGTGGGAAGAAACTGTGGTTAATACAATTTTGAAAACAATATCTTATTGCTCTGCTTCCAGGAGACCATCACTGGAATAAACACCAGGTCTTTTGAAATATTCATTAAAAAGACAAGATTCTCCCTTGCCAGAAGAGCCCAGTAGCCTGAAGTATCTAAACTAAATCTCATAATTTGGGTATGTACCAGGCAGAGCAGAGAGTGTGGCTGCCACGCATTGGCTTTTATTCTTTCTTTTTCTAGATTTTTGAGGTATTTCTCAGCCTTTCCTTCTAAAAGTATCCTATTTTGCATAAAGAAATGGGTATTTGGTAAGACCAGGAGAAAATGTGTCTGTATAGGCTATTAGTTGGTGTAAACTGATTACTGATTACTGGCATCCCAGTTTAAAAAGAAGAAGTAATTAAAAACAAAGGGTTTTGGCCAGAGTGCAAGGTGTGAATGAGAACAATGAGGCATGACACCAAAGTCAGGAAGGGATGGGAATGGGAGGAAAGTAGGATGCTCTGAAGGGGTTTACTGAAGAGTCAAATGTTGAGGATGATGTTTTGGCCAAAGTGAGACTAAAGGTGTTATGCTCAAAACCAAGAGCACGTTTCAGTGAAGTAGACAGATGTTTTCAAAGGTCAGTGGTAGCTGGTGAATGTGGTGACACTGCTGAGTAATTTCATATGTGTTTTGTGATCACTTCCTAATCCTTGGAGATGCTCTTACAGTGTAGTTTTGGGTCACCCTGCCTTTGGGAAAGCTGCTGAAGCAGAGCCCATGTGTCTCAGGGATGCTGGAGGGACAAACTGGTTGATGGTAGTAGATGGATTACCCACCTAGAAGAGCAACACTAGGCCAGGTGGTGTAATGGGTGCCTCTGCAGACCTGATGTACCTGACGAAGTCAGATACATGATCCTAGGTAGGCCTATCCTAAGGAGAGTCACAGTGGAAGTGGTTTCAGGACAGACATGTATTAACACATGCCTCAAAGATAAATCCAAGGAAGTGTGAGCTCTAGTGAAAGGTTTTTTGAATTTTTTGTCTCTTTCCAGGCCTGCCAAAAGATGCTCCTAACAGCATGTCATAGCACCCATGTGTCAACACACCTAATATCGTTCACCTGTTTAAATAGCGCCCTTTTTAAAAAAGAAAAAAAGTCAAAATAATTTCCTTATTTCCAAACTCAATATTTAATTTTCAGCATTCTTGAACAAGAACCTTTGTGTAGCATCCATTTGACCAACTGTAAGCATCACAATCTTAAACATGTACATATCTCTGAGTAAAGTGAATTGACATGCAGACAAGCTTCTTTCTCTGAATTTACTATAAATATGGAGTTAGATAAAATGCTTAACTCAGATTTGGCTACAGGCAAGTATTTTTGATAGCCTCCCTACCCTCAGCTCTCACCAGCTGTTTCTGCTCCTCGCCCAGGCTCCAGTATAACAGAACTTGGAGCCCACCAGCCTCCACCTATCCCATCTGCCTCGCACTCCACTCTATCTCTGAATGTTCCCGCTAAGTCCTGTTGCCCTACTGCAGCCTGGTCTCTATCAACCTGCACCTCAGGAAGTCTTCCATCATCCCCGTATCACCATTGGAGAATCAGAGCTCAAATCAGTTCAGCAGTTTAATTACCTAGGCAGCCTCATCTCCTTGGATGGTAAGCAGGTTAGCAAAGGCATACAGTGCCTTTGGAAAGCTTCATAAAGGAGTTTGGCGAAATAAACACTTGAAGAAAAGTACGAAGATCAGTGTTTACAGAGCCATTGTGCTGTCTACTCTCTTATATGGATCTGAATCATGGTCATCTACCGCCATCACCTACGTCTCCTAGAACGCTTCCATCAACACTGCCTCCGTTCAATCTTAAACATCCACTGGTCAGATTATGTGACTAACACGTCTGTTTTAGAACAAGGAGCAGTCACAAGTATTGAGGCCATATTACTGAGAACACAGCTGCGATGGGCAGGGCACGTCTCCAGGATGAAGGACCACCGCCTCCCTAAGATCTTGCTTTATGGTGAACTTGCCACTGGCTGCCGCGAGAGGATCCCTGAAGAGAAGATACAAGGACTCCCTGAAACAACATCTCAGCCTTGGCCACATTGATCATCATAACTGGTCTACTCTGGCCTTCAATCGGGAGGTCTGGAAACACACTATCTATAACGCTGCTGATGCTTTCAAAAAAGCAAGCAGGATCACTCTCAAGGAGAAAAGACAACACAGAAAGAATCGTGCCTTGCAGAATATACCACCTGAGGAGTCTTTCTGCTGCACCTTTTGCAACCGGACGTGCCTGTCTCGTATTGGCCTTTTTAGCCACCAGCGCGCTTGTAACAATCGTGGGTAGAGCCCTTCCCAAATCTTCCTTCGCGAAGCCTAGTCATGATGACCGCGGCCTGTTTGCCCCTTCAACCTTTGCTAAGCGGTGTGTGGCCGGCACACCGCCCCGAGCCCGGCCCGCGGCCCGGCCCCGTCCCTGCCCGCAGGTGGCGCTGCTGCAGCGGCCGCGCCGGGCCCCTCACACGAGAACAGCAGTAAAAACACAACAAAAGCGAAATAACTTTTCACTGACGGACGTTTCTTCTGCGGAAAACAAGCAAACAAGCAACGAGCCGCGGTGTCAGGCCCGGGGGCAGCGCTGCCACAGAGGAGCGACCTGTGGCCGCCCGGACGCAGCGCCGGCACCGAACGGAGCCCTCCGGGTGCGGGAAACCGCGTGGGTTGTGGCTCTGCGTCGGGGCACGGCTGAGGAGGGGTCGGGGCAGCCCCACTAAGACGACACGACGTTAAGGCAGACTGATTTCATAGCCCATGGCTTTTGTCTCTGATAACGTCCTCGAGGAGGAGGAGGTCTGCCGCTGCCGCCTTCTCGGGGGTTTCTACTGTATAGCACAGTCCATCCCGGCTGTCAGAGCGACAGTGGTTAGGAACGGCCTGCGAAGGGCACACACAGGCCACCAGCCACACTCCGGTGAGGTTTGTGCCTGACAGGAGATCAGAGGTCAGCTGCAGCCATTTCAAACAAGCAGCTTGGGTTTTTTTCTTGCCCTGCCTTCACATAATTGAGTTTTTTGTTTCCCTTCTCAGCTCGATGTCTTTGCTTCACCACTCCACAGCTATTATGAACTCCTTCAGTTATTTGTACAGTTCCAATGTACTGACACTGCCTAAAAAAATCCTCAGGGCAGAGTTTTAGGAAATTGGTCAGAAATCTTAGATACTGAGTCATTGGGGATGGGTTGAACTTTGCTTTTTTCTTCCAGCTGCCTGCTGTGTGTTTGTCAGATAGGGATTGAACTAAGAAAGGGTCTTGGAGTTCAAACGCCTTCCCTGCTGCAGTGAGGTGGAGCATGGCACAGGATGCAGCTTATCACAGATAACAGCTGTGTGTATCAGGGGTCTCTGCTTCCCTCTCCCTGCTGCTTGCTCGGCTCCCTGCCTCTCCCGCACACTGAGCGGAGGGAGGCTGGGGGTAGGGTATGGTTTTCAGACCCATTAACAGCTCTTCAGCCACCTAAAGTCAGTGTCACAGGGCACATCCTGCTGATTCAGCAGCATAGGGCAGTTCCTATCTCAGGGGGAAGGAGAATAAAACAGAAATAAATCTGTTTTGCCGTAGGAGCCATGAGTTACACCTTTCAACCCTGTCTGGGTGAAATGTGGGCCTATATTACAAAACTGTATCGCTTCACTCACTGCTAAAACAGTGTAATTTCTAAGCTGTCAAAAAAACTGTACAGATATAAATGCAGTCCCTAACAGTTTCCAACCACTGAACTTGAGCTGCAATAGACATTCCACTCCATAGAGCTGTGTGCACACCAGGCTTTGGGGGTTTGAAAGGTTGAGGGTGGGGGGAAAATTCAGGTACTCAGATCAAAACCATGAAAAATAACTTTTGGGGTGGTGGGGAAATGGGGTTTTCAAAGACCATTTCAGAAAGTTTGAAATCAATCCACAATTGTTTCATTATTCCTACTCCTCCCAAATACTCTTTTTAAATTTTATCAAAAACATTATCCCAGAATTATTAAAACACCAATACCATAGTCCATAATATTTTGATAATAAAAATGCAATAAAAGGCACAATGTTCTCAATGAACATTGCCTTATTGCAAGAGTTGACACCATCCATGAATTTTGTTTTTCACTTCTCTGGGGGAATAAAGGATGACTTTTACATAAGGAATGCTTCTGTTTAAAATCTGTCCCAGGAACTTGGTGGCCTCTGTTTGACTGTCCTGACTCACTTCCCTGCAGTGACTGTGACTCTTGGGGGCAAGAATGACACTGTGACGGGGGAAAGGGCCCTGTATTTTTGGCATGGTGCTGATATCCTTAAGGGGACCTTTGGCTGAAGTGATGGAATTGTATGACAGCTGTGCAGGGTAAAGGAGGATGTTGCAGGAACATGAAGGTGTGTCTGTGCTAAGAGGGAGAAGGTGCTGAAAAGCAATGCAGAAGGAAAAAAATGTTTTGTGGATACTTTTCAACCTCAGGCATTCAAGAGGAGGATGAGAAGGGAAGGAAATAAGAAAAGCAGCATATCATGAACTGAAGAGAGCAGTGACATTTTACAGCAGCCGAAGATCTCCTCCACAGTGTTTGTACTCCTTTCATGTGGTGTTATCAGAGCTCTTTGCAAGAGTTTATTATCGTGTTCTCCCAGACAGCAAGCAGACAGCCATCCTGTGACCCACATCCTGAGTTTTACAGCCCTCCTTGTCCTGTGCCATCTGGGGTATTTATAGTGTGACCTACCACTGGGAGAGCAGAGGACTTCCTTTATACTCCAAACATTATGCTACAATAATAATGAGAAACTGGGACAAATGACAAGCTTTCCTGCCCACAAAATGTCATAACCCTGCCACTTCAAATGACATGAGCTGGCTAGGTCACCATGCTCTTTGCTCAGTGGGTTTCAGGTTACTGGCTGTTGTTGCTACTACGGGTGAAACCCAGGCTAAAGGCTGTACCTGGGGCAGTACATGGTATGGAAGTCTAAATACTTTGCAGACTAAATGGAGTAGGAAGGGGGTAAGAGGAGAAGCTGAAGATGTTTCTCTGGTTATGGAAACATCTGTCCACCCAGCCCTTCCAAGGACTGGCTGTTAAATCAATGGCAAAGCAAGCTACAGCTATCCTGTAAGTACACTTAGAGCAGCACTATAGCACCTCAGAGATTTTAGGGATTTATTTCTTTTTTTTTCTTTTTTTTTTCCCCCCAAACATTTGCCATAATCTCAATTATTATTACACTAAGTGATCTTCTTTTAAGGGGTTAAAGGGGGGAGTTGGCTTCCTTCCTTTCTGCATCATCTCCTGAGGTATCACACTTCTGCAGGCTGTCCTTGGCACCTCACTGCATAAATGGTGTAAAGGGATTCCCCAGGGGGCTATTTTTCTTTCCTCCCGAGAAAGGAAAGATTCTAAGCAGAACACAGAGAAAGATAATACAGCCTTAATTGAACCTGGTAACATACCATTGTTACCCAGAAAGGTCAAACAAAGGGGCTGTGAGAGGTCAGTGGGAGAGAGAAAGAAGATGAGGTGTGTGTAGAATAAGATAAGAGCTTAAGGTCTTATGTGATTAGCCAAGGGTCAGGCATCTGTGCTAGTGTGGCAAAGGGTGAGTTGGTGGTTCTTCAGCTAGTTCTGGAGAGGTGGTGAAGTGAAGCCCTGCAGCTGGGAGTGTTTTGGGTTGACTTGGCAAGAATCCTTCTGAGTGAGATCTGAGCAGCATTTGCTCATCCTTAGCCACCACTACACTTTCCCACTGACTTGCTTTGCAGGCCAGGGTGGGCCTGAGCACCTACAGATTTGTCTGGAGGGAGCACAGACTATGTCCCTGTCCCTGTCCCTGTCCCTGTCTGGTGGCAGGAAGCAGAACATCTGCCCACCTGAAGCATACCATGAAAGTGCTGGCCAGGTAATATCCAAGAGCAAAACCGAGAGATGGGTCCCCGCTGGTGCAGGGCAGAATCAGCCTTGATACAGCTGCCCCCCTCTGCAGAGAGGGTGGGTGTGGGTGGGTGTAAGCAAGTGTAGGAAGGCCTCTGCCCTTATGCCTTCATGGCAGGGCTGTGTGTGGGTTCCCCAACATAACACCAGCCCCTTGCTTTGAAATGTCAGGTCTCAGAGCAATAGGACTGTTTGGACCCTGCGGACTTCTTTAGCTGAGAGCAAATGGGCCCACTCTGTTGTGTGCATGACTACTTTTGGAAAAAGTAATTAACAATATGCTTGAATTGATGCAGGTATCAAAACTAAGGTGAAGAGTAGAAAGAACAAAACAAACCATCCATCAGCAATTGAACTGAACACCTGCCCTCTCCTACCAGCAGGGGGGAAAAAAAAGGGGGTAGGAAAATTAGTTTCTAGACTCAAATCGAGTGAAAGATGACATTATGCTGGACTAGAGATTTTTATACTTCAAGCAGGTGAGGAAGGAGAGTTTATAGTGAGATTGGGTTGGCTGGATGATGAAAAGAAAATGAGAGTAAAACTGCCACAATGATTTCCATCTTCAGCCTCCCCAGATCTGTTGGGTCTTTTGTTCCACAGGTTTGTTGGTAACAGGAATCAGGATGAATCCATTGCTTGTACACAGCAGTACATGTGAACATGACAGTAAGGTCTAACCTTCTTGTGACAAAAGACAGAGCTGCACATTCTAGCCATGAGGAGCCTACACTTCTGCCTGAAAAAAAAATAAGACATTTTTTATATTAACTTGATAACTTAGTTCTCTTGAAGTCCTATCAGCAGAGATACAGAGCGTGCCATTCTTTACTGCAACACAGCCAAAGTAAACTATCCCAGTGCCATATCAACTTTTGCAAAGGGAGGGGAAAACACTTACATGAAGTGGAAAATGCTCTAACACTGTAGGTTTGCCCAGTGCAGATGGCTGGTTGCCAGGCAATAAAGAAGGAATTGACTCTCACACAGAGGCAGAACATGCCCTGTAAGCAGAAAACAAACAGAACACAACTTGGACACGAGTGACCTACAGTCTGTGCTGATCTGAGAAAGTGCGGATGTGAAAAACAATTCTTTAAAGTAAACATGATTTCTGTACCTGATGTACCTGATGCTGTAACAGGCCAGTCATGACGCCAGGTTTGGAAGCAGCAGTCCCCTGGAGAATACTGCAGCCTTTTAACAGTTCACCAATACCTTTATCTTTCTTGAAGGCAATGCAAACATCGGAGCACATGCTCCATTTTGCCCCATGATAACAACATCAACATCACAGAGGAGTGTACCCATGCAAAAATCTTTATTTGGAGAATTTCTCCTCTTGAATAACAGCACCCCTCTGGTTTACACGTAAGCCCAGAAACAGTATTTGCATTGTCCAGAAAAAAATACAAGGACAATTCTTAAAACACATTCATCTTCTGATATCATATAAATAGCATTGTAATAGCTTACCCCTATCTCCTCTATTTTTATCCTGCTAAATCTGTCTGTGGGCTAGTTAGAGAAGAAAACCAAGGCAGTGACATAGTATTAGTTTTGGAGATAGGCCACAGTATCTTAAAAGTCAGTGTAAATAATTATCTGTACTGTATAGGGACAGACACATGGATACTGATACATTGTCTAGCATATATATCTCATTGTTTTCCTTCTAGGTCAGGAATGGCTTTCAGAATGGTTCTGATTATTTTCTCTGCTGGTCCAGAGCTCTAAAGAAGGCTGAGATTGCGGCTGTTAAGTGTAGAAAGTTCCTCCTTCATTTTATAATCTCTATGTTATTGTGGTTTCCCTTGGCTGGGAAATTTCATTTTTATTTCTAATCTCAGCCATGTGTTGGTCAATTCTGACTTAAGTTCCCTTCACCCTCTCCCTGCTGTGCAGCTCTGCAAGCCATATTAGAAACATATTTTTCAGCATGGGTGGGAGGTAGCATTGTGGTTTTGGGCTTTACTATTGATATCAGGCTTTTTCTTTGTTCGAAACATTTTTTTCTTTAAAAATAGAGTTGATGGTAAACAGGGTTCATTTAGTCTACAAGGGGAGGTGGAGTGAACATTTTCATGCAAGTTTGAATAAGAAATCACAATTTCACAACTTCCCTAATGAATTCAATGATATAGTCATCATCTCATGAGATCTTCAGCTCAATCCTTTATTTGGATTATGCAGAAGGATAGAAGTTTAAATTTTGTAGACTCCACTTGTAATTAAATCTCAGTTCAGTAAATTAGGGTTGCAAGCACTGTGGCTTATTGCCAGTGGAGGGAAATTGAGCGATTGTTTGATCCTCAACCAAGAAAATACCAATGTCTTCCAAAAGGACAGCTTCACAGAAAACATTCAAAAGTCTGACAAGCTGTCAGCCCTTTCCATTCCTTTTAGCACTGTTTTGTCTACCTTCTTTGAACTGAAGGCTCCTGCCAAGAAAAGATTCATTTCTCACATATACTTGCCTCTATCACATTTTGAATCTGGACAAAAGGGCCCACTTAGCAATTGCAAGAACTTTTGCCATTCAGAATGCCAGAACATTACATTTCTACTTTTCTTCCAATCGCTCCACTGTTTTTTTTTCCTTTGAAAAGTGACAATGAAGATATCAACATTCTAAACCAAAAGAAGGTTGAGCATTATAAAACTAACACTCAGCTGGCTGTGCATGTGGCAAAGGCAGCAGAATGTTGACCCTAGGTATTTATATAGATTTATTATATTAAACGGAAATATTTTACTAAATTCCAGTATATATCTGTAAATAAGCTTGATGGGACTGCTCATTTCCTAAGGGTGACAGATTAATTCTGTGGCTTTACCACTTTAACCATATGCCGTCCTTCCTGTTTTTCCAGAGTCACTGGATGTTTCAGTACACAGATCTAACTCCCAACATCAGAAGCTGAGTCAAGGAAACTTGATGGTTTTGATACATGATACTGTTGTTTGTAATAAAGACAAACCTGTGTTATGAAATATATCAGCCCTTCTTATGCCCGGGGAAGGTTTCTTGAGTTAATAACTGGCGAGTGACGCTTGGTCAGGTGCGTGGTATCTTTGGGCATTTCCACCACCGGAGGTCTCGAGTCATTCAGAGGCGTTTCCCTCCTCTGCCTTCCTGTCCCTCCCGCCTCCTTTAGCTGTGGTGGCGGTGGGATTTGAAACACTGAAGAGTTCTGCTCAGACCGCACTTTGTCTCGTTCCAGACGCCTCCAGCAAGGAGGCTGGAATGGGGCCCGCAAAGAGCGGTTCCTCAGGGAAACCAACCTCCCGCTGGCGCTCGGGAACCGCAGGAGGGAGCGCGCTCCCCGCCCCAGATGCACCGCCCCGGGCAGAGCCCGCCCGCCCCCCGCTCCCGCTCCGATCCATCCTGCCCTGCCCGCGGGGCTCGGGCCGTTCATCAGCCCCGGAGTTCACCGGTGACTCCTCTTCCTCAGATTGAAGATAGGAGCCTGGAACTTTGTGTTCGTTGCTTATCTCCCTGCCACCAACCCCTCAGGCTGACTGTCCCTTCCGGATTTCAACACGGCTAAGGGAAGGAGACAGCAGGTCCTCTTTAGCTACCAGCTCCTGAGGAGTCTCTCCATTAAACATTTTTAAAAATGTATAAGCCAGGCAGGTTTGTGGTTTTTTTTCTGCAAGAGTTTCTGGAGATGCTCGTGAAACCAGTATCTTCCCCGACCCCAGCTTCCACAGCTGCAGCAGCACAGCAGCAGCACGAGCTGGGTACACAGCGCCTGTAAAAGCATAATTTCTGAGGATCTAGCTCTGCTCTTCCTCCTGAGAACAAAGTTCCTCACTTTTCACTGTTGTACTGCAGGAGGCACTGGAAGCAGCCTGGCCTGCCACATCCTCCACCTCTGCACCCGCCCAGCCCTGAGCTCCTGCTCTTGCCATTTCCATTGACAGCTGTTGCCAAGACAGTTTTATGCACCCATTGAGACAGGCACTGGAAGTCACCATTTACTGTTTTTTAACCACATGTGGTGTAAAAGGGGCTTTCTGTTCACTGCTGTTTGCAAACTGGCAAAGGGTTTCTGGAAGGGTGGTTCAGCTACGGTACCATCCAGCCCATTCCAATAGCTGATATTTACCCATGGCATAGGCACTGTAGAAACACTGAGGCGCAATTGTTCAGAAAACTGTACCCCATGTATTTCTCAGTTGTCTGTATCACAGTACCAAATTAAACTACCAGTGTTGTTAGAGGAATACACCATTTTTAAAGCAGCACTAACTCTACTCTTTCATTCACTGGTCAGTCACATACTACTACAAAACAAAGCTTACCCACTTTTTACGTTCTAATTTCTTATTCTTGGCCAATAAAACCTTCCCTGCAATATTGTCTCCTTTTTTTTTTAATTTGTGTCTTTATGTGCACTGAAAAAGTAATTACTTGACATGACTGATGAAACAGACATATTGCAGAATCAATTAACCCACTCCCATAAGAAGGAAATAAAATGCACAGAAAACTTTTGTTCCAAGGTAGCAGGACTAGTTATATGGGACCATTTACAGTTCTCCAGAAACCAAGGATAAATTAAAACTTTCAATTAATTGCTAGGCATCTCAGCTTTACTGGTAAGTGGGATGACAAGAGTTGGAGTTCTTTCAGAACTGGGCAGGATTCAGGTCAGGGGTATTGGCTAGGAGGAGGGGGGGAGGGGGCAAAACATGCTTTGTAGCTATTTACAAGCCCCTAGATGTCCTAGATGGTGATGAAGAAAGGTGAATATAGTAAGAGTGGTAGGAACAGTTTGTCAACAAGTACTGCTGCACGTCATGCACAGGAGTTAATAAAATAAATTATACACCACATTTTCCTTTCAAGCAAGCTTTAAATAGTCCATATGTAACAGAATCATGTGTTACAGACAAGAAATTCTTGCTGCCAAAACACAGGATGAGTGTTTTTCCGCATCGTTCTTTCCAAATTACAGACTTAGGAAAAAATATTTCATGAAATTAGAAGACTTTAAAAAATAAAATTATGCTAGAAACCAGAAAACGCCAGTAGAATAGACTGGTGAAGTACATGAACAAGTCATCAGAATAATGTTAGTACACATGTACTTACAAAAAAAACCATACAGGAATGGACATAAAGGCTTTTAAGACACAGATACTAAGCAGGCTAATTCAGGATCAAAGGGCAGAATGCACAGGCTTTATTATAAATTCTGTCATTCATGCATTTGTGTGTGCAGATAAAATATATTTAAAGCCATGTATTTAAATGCCATCAAGAAGACACCTGAACTTCTCCCCAGCAACACTGTTGACTTCAGGGAAGAACTAAACCCAGTTTTGCTTATTTTTGTACACTGGCCATATCCAAACTCATAATCTGCAAAAGGGAACAAAGTATAAGAAAGAAAGCAGGTATTTTATCTGAGCCATTCAGTGACACTGGGACAAAGATCCAAACTCACTTTTTGGTAATGAATGTCCCAGGAATGGAATGTCAGCAACACCACCTAGACAGTTCTCAGCTGTGTTTCAGAAAGTGGCTCCAAGAACGATCCAAGGATTGAGTGGGAAAAAATAGAAATTAACCCTGTAGGACATACATACATAGATAGATGGCTTTTTTAGAACAAAATAAGGTAGCACTACTGAGTAGGTGGCAATATGGTGTGTGCATTAAGATAAACAAGTGAAATCTGCTTGGGGCACCTTCACTCAGAGGAATAAGTCTTCTTAAAATATAATTATAATAATAATAATACTTCTTTATACTTGCCACTTGTTAGCAATTGTTTACATCGTAGAAAAATAGATAGTATTCTGTAACAAGAAATATAGTTACTTTGTTAAAATGGGCTATTTTAAACCAGCTACTATTCTTTCATATAAAGAATTTCTAAACAGCAAAACAAAAATAGGTAATACTGAGTGCAAAACAGCCAGTGGTATACTTTGCATTGGTTTGAAACACTAGTTGCCAGCTACTATAATTACATGTTCTGTACACTGTACTACAAAAGTCTTCCATCTTTTAGAAGCTTTTGGGTTTTTGTTTTTCTTCTCTCTAGGTGGCAAGTATTTAATCCAAGTAAATTCAAACTCTGGAAGTCAGAAATAATTTCAAAATCAGTCCTTGCTACTCTTTCACATTCCTTCCCCTACATAGTGCAGCAGCACTTTCTACTTATGGCCAAAACTCCATTGAGTTAAACAAAGTTTAGAATGTAGATACTTAGAAGTTTAGCTTATAGATTCACATTCTTTTAAAAATCATTTCACTAATCTCACATGTTTACATTTACACTAACGTAACACCTCACTTTATAAATTTCACCATCCCTGCTGAAGACTGAAATACAGTTCAGATGAAAACTCTTTGCCAATGGTAGGTATTGTCTTAAATGCTACAAAGCCAGATGGTTCCAATGTCGAAGTCAGATTTTTCTGTGGTCTCCACAACATTTTCAGATATGAACAGCTAATTCCTAGTGGCAGTGGTAAAGGCATTGTCAGTACACCATGAACATCACAAATGGAGACAATTTCCAAACATTAAAGAACAAAAACCAAACAAAAAGCACCCAGAAAAAAAAAATCAGTGAAACATTCTTAGTAGAGCAGAAATCTCTCTATTCTCCTCTTCATTAATGTCACACCTTTTCAACTTTGGTGGGGTCATAGGTATCTAGAACAAAACAAGAAAGCACTATTAATAATGTATTGTGAAATCTATTCAGTATTACTAGCTGTCGAAATGAGACATGTTTTCCCTACCTTTTATTAAAAAAAAAAAAAAGAAGCTGATAATGGACTTAGCACCTTAAAGATACATATCATATTCCTGACCCAAATTCTGTATTTATACCAGTGTAATTTGGGAACAAGTTTGATCAAATGCATGGAGATAGAATTTGGGAGGCCTTTGGTAGGTAGGAACAAGCACACTGAATGCTGAGTGATTACTTCTAGTTCTCAGATGCTTTGACAGGGAGAAAAAGACATAAGACTTGCTCCCCCTTGTACTGAAGATGAAGGAGCAGTAAATGCTTTAAAGATCCCAGCAGGGTGTTTAAGGCTAGCTGAAGGAGTGATTATGCCATGCAGTCATCAGGGTCTTTTCGTTTGATTGCAAATCCTTGGTTTCAGATTAATTCAACAGAAAACAGGAAAGCACAGCTGTGTTGCATCACTATGGCTGTCTCACTTCAGTCTGCAAAACCGCAGCTCACGTTTTGAGCCTTATTCACTAAAGCACTGGACTGGCTTACTAACACTGTTCTTCATTTTCAGCCTACCTCCTGTCAGTTCACAGGACATACCACACGTTGCCTTTCCTTTTCCCAAATCCCCAAGGGACACTCTTCTATCAGATTTTTTTATTGGATTTATCCTAGTGTTGGCCACAAAGTGAGCAGACATGAGCCTCGTCCTTCACCCTTGTGACTCTGGGATAGGATTGCAATGAAAAGGCTTTGCCTTGTGCGGTCTGCCTCCCCAGTGCCATCATGCAGGTGCCTGACTTACCTTTGGGATGCACAGTCATGGCTTGGAGGAACCACAGCTACCTGCAGAGGAGTCTGTAGGCGCAGAGGGGCCTGGACAAACCGGCACTGCAGCCTGTGCTGCCGTGTGCTACTTGCTGCTCTTACGCAACCCGAGTATCTGTGCTAACCTTAAACGTCCCTCCCGTGGGCTGTACTCCCACAGCACTCGCATTTAAACAGCTGAGCATGAAAACAGTTCCACACATAAATATCACACTTTGGAGTAAAACGTTCATCCTCAGGACTTTCATGTTGATGTGAGTGAATGTCTTCATTCAAACAAGCATAAAAATCCCCAAGGGAAATTTTTGCTTCCGTGTGCAAGTGTCCATCTGCAGCATCCAGACTCATGTCAAGGGGGAGACTGACTAAGAAAGGAATTCTGGATTTGCCCCCATTGGGTGGATTCCTGGTGCAGAATCCTTTATCGCTGCTCTTGCCCACCCTCCTCAAATTGATAGGCTGGCCAAGAAAGGCGTCTGGGCCAGCAACACCAATCATTTCAGAATTGTTTATCACTGCTAAGCTTCTTTTGGTATTTCCAAACAGACACCATATGAATGCAAAAAAAATCAACAGGAAAAAAGTTTTTGAGGGCTAGGGCACTCCAGGATAATGTTGCATCTTTCTAAGCTTAATGCACAGATGGTGTGGGGACATGCCTCTAAAGCAGTAATATTTTTTCTACTGTAAATATTTTGCCATCTAAACTGCTAGAACATACAAAAATTCTGAACTATTCTGTGACAGGTTGACCTAAGAATAAAAACGAATTTACATTTCAGAAACTTGATTTTCCTAAGGCCAGACACATTCACATTATGAGAATTCCCCACAAAATTGCAGGTGCTCACTGTTTCAGGGAGTGGCGGGACAGGGGTAGGGGTGGGGAGGGAGGGATAAAATCAGGCTACAAGACATGGAGCCTCTGGATGGCTCGGTTTATTCCCTTACTTATGCTTACTCATGCTTTCAGCACCTAAACAAGGACACAAAAGTGTCAGACTGCCAGGCTATGTCACCCTTCTGAGGGGCAGAGACACTGGAGTTCTAGCACCGAAACAGAAATGTTTATTCAACATTTGGTTAAGCTCATTTGAAATGCCTCTACAGAAATAAAGCCAGATTAGCAGCCCCATGTCTTCAAACAGCAAAGGAGAAAAGACATCCAATGCATTTGGGAACACTTGGAGATCTTCTTCTAATGGCAGTATTTGCATAGTAAGATGAGCTTCTTGCACTGAGCTTTGGCAGAGCTCTTACTCTGAGATGACTGTTCCTCTGCCAAGCTACATTATACATGTGAAAGCCTGTTTCTGCTAAGGGCTCCAGCCTCTGCGACAGGCCCAGTCTGCAATTATAAGACTAACCCTACTCCGTTTCAAATAGAATGGCCTTTTAGAATGGAATATTTGCTCATTATAACCAATGAATACAATGATTTTCCAGGATTAATTCTCATTTGGGCTTACAATTGTACCAATGGGCTAGTCTGGAAGCTGCAGTGAGATTTAACAGAGGAAGACACAACATCAGGCCTTTCTATAAACACAAATCTTCAGCCCTGTGCTGTTAAAGTACGGTGAAGATTTTGTGGCCATTGACAAATTAGGGTCTCTTTGAATGGGAAGAAGTCAGTGGAGGAGCTGCCTGCCCACCCCACGTGAGTGTGTGCTACCCTGCGGTACTGAATGTGTGCAGCAGGAAAGGAAATCCCTGCCATCCAGACATGGTGAGGGCTGTTATGGCTGTGAGGGAACTGCTGCAATGGGAACACTCTGCAGAACACAAGCCTAGCATTGTCAGCAAGAGGGATAAATTTAGACCTAATTTACTGCAGAATAACTCTCCAATAAAATGCACACAATCTGTTTTGATACATCCCTGAAGTCATGTCACCACAACAGATATTTTCTTCACTCCAGCAGAAACCCCAAGGGAGGAAAGCATATGAAATGCATGTGGTGCATACTAGACCTGATGGGTACAAGAAAGCTGAATTAGCCTGTTTGGAAAATCTGGTCTAGAGAAATACAGTTCAGAGCAGAGAGAGACAAAGATGTAGGATACAGAAAAAGACATGAAGGGAAAGGCTGCAAGACTGCAGGAGTCAATACTTCGAACTCATACAAGCATTTCTCTTCAGATGGAAATGCCTAAATCCAGTTTAAAGTATACTCCATTTCATTCCAGTCCCTCTGTACTGGAAAACTGTGAACAGATTTATATTGATGAGGTTTAATGAATAACTTGTGCAGATTTCAAGGTAAAGTGTTAGCTGTTACAGAGAGGATGGAAAAAGGAGGAGGAGATTGATGCTAATTTAACAACTTTCACACCGTACATTTGCTCACTTCAATTAATTTAATGGACTAGGCAGGTGGCCTGGGAGATTTATCCCTTTACAGAGAGCTATGGCAACAACTGATTTTCAGTCGTTCAACACAATGCTGTATGAAAACAGTTTTGATGAGAGAACAGCTTGTGTTACTTTTGGGATGCATATGGACTACACAAGTTTATATGCTTTCGAGAGATGAGAAACACAAAAAAATAGGGAAAAAAAGGTGTTCACTGAAAAAGTCAAGTTTCCGTTTGACCTGGGGTTAACAGTTATTCTCAACATCAGAGAGAGAGAATTTTCCAGGCCTCTGAATGCAGCCATTTCCCAGAGGCTTCACAGAAGTACATCAGATTTTTATTTTTAGTTTCTTATGAACTATGATATAGTATGTGTCTATTTAGGTATTAGGGAGGGAAAAAATTGGCATTCAAGGAGAGGCTATGATTAAATCACCACGTGTTCCCAAGCACTGGCACCAGAGTGACTGTCTTGGAACTCCACTGTTTTAGCCTGACCATTCCCTGAAACAATTAGACAGAGATGAGACCATAGAGAGCACTCCAGTCTCTGTGAATGAGTTTCAGTATCACAAGTGAGTTTTACAGTAACTATTCCTAAAATGGGATCAGAGAACACTCATCTTTTCCACAAGGAGAGCAAAGTGGGTGGCTCCCAGATGAGGGTAGTACCACCTACAGCCTGTTACTATTTGAGCAGTATACGTGGGCATAAGCAAACTGATCATGCCCGTTACATAAGGAAAGAGTACCCATCTGGATCTCCCACAATAGGGTCTTACCTAAAGAAAAATCTCTGCTGATCTTCTTCTTGTCCATTCCATCTAAACATCCATTTTCACTGAGAGAGATAACACGCTTGGAAACAGCCCCTGAGCTTGCCAGTTTGCTTCCTCTCTCCTCTTGTACCTTTGACAGCTTCTCCTCATCGACCTCCTCTCCCGAGTCTGCGCTCTTAATGCTCAGACGTCTCATCCGGGACACAGAGTCAACTTCTTTCATCCGCACTAAGCGATCCATGGCAGTCCGGCTCGGAGGAGAGGTGAGCTTGCCTTGAAGTGTCTCTATCACCTTCGAGGTGCTTCTCACTCTCTTTTCTG
Source organism: Lepidothrix coronata (assembly GCF_001604755.1). NCBI lineage: Eukaryota > Metazoa > Chordata > Aves > Passeriformes > Pipridae > Lepidothrix > Lepidothrix coronata. Next base: position 2,941,098 of record NW_016690260.1, read on the forward strand.
AATGCTGATACACAGGTGACTTGCAAACCAAGTTTTGGTCCTCACCTTGGCTGGGACTCACAGGTTTTTCAAGAACTTGTTCAGTTACCCGTGTTTTAGCACTGGCTTCCTGGTGAGTGGTCTGGCATTCATCAGGGTGTAAAGATCGTCCTCCAGCTCTGACAAAGAGAGCACTCTCTGTCCAGCCACACTTTCGTCTGCCTTCATAAGAATCCTCCTTTTTTCCTTCTTTGTCACTTACTGTGCTCTCCACTGATGATAACTCAAAGTCCTGAGCTCCATTTGCAGGACTAGTGCCTGGGTGGGGCCCAACATGGTCATCTGGAAGGAGAGACTCCACTGCTATATCTATACCTAAAATTCTTGCAGCTCTTGCCTGCAATGACTCATTCACGGGGATTTCCACTGCATTTGCATTTGAAGAGTGATCAGAGTTGTTAGCACCAGGTGCTGGGGCCACATCAAGTCCCACTGACCTCAAATCTGGCTCAGAGCACCCTTGGTTCCTCTTCGTTAGTGACAAATGTACTACCGAGCCTCTCTCTAATACTGTATTATTTGTGGGAGTTGCACCTTTGCTCAGTTTAACAAAGTCTAGGTAATTTTGGTCTTCACTCATCTCCTGCAAGACAGGGTTATTGAAAGGATTACTGTGACATGAACTGCTTGAGCTACTGGACAAAGCTCTCTTGACAGGGCCCACATGAACTGGCTGCTTGCTCATGCTGCTCTTGGCTTCCCCTGTCCCCATTTCTGTTATCAGACTTCCATCTGCTGGCCTGACTCCTTCACTGCTCCCTCCTGGATGCGAGGAGCCTTTAGAGCCAACATAGCTTGGCTCAACACCATGCTCTGTCCCCATACTCCAACTTTCAGACTTACTTTTAACTCTTCCTGACCTAAATACAGGCACCTCTGGCATAACCAGTTCTGATTTCCCACCATGTTTTGGCTCCTGGTTTGATTTCTCATTTCTGGATGTCCTCCTCTGCATAAGGGCACCTGCCTGCAGAGAGGCTGCAGCACTTTCCAAGTCTTCTTCACTGCTTGTGCTCTCCTCCTGTCCTTGCAGCTCCTTGTTAAAACTTTCTAGCTCACTTATTGCATCCCATGGACGGCGACTTACAGGTTTCAACAGGAACTGCCCAAACAGCTCTTTACTGTTGCAGGGAGCACTTGGTTCTCCCTTAATTACATCTCCCTTGGAAAGAAGGCCATTTTCCCTCTCCTGGGCAGGCACAAGCTGGCTGTGGTGGGCTTTTGGGGAGGGAGTCTGAAGGCCTGAGGTGGCAGTCCTGGAAAATGCACTGTTGCTAGACTGGCTGAGGTACATCTGACCCTTCATACCATAACTGCTCTGCCTGCAGCCTCTCTCTTCAGAAGGTGACCCTGTCTGTTTTGCCCCTATCGTGGATGCTGTACATCCCAGGCGTTTTGGAGACAGCAGATTGCTACTATCAAGCTGCCCAGGCTTTGTACCATGTAAAAATTGTGGGCTTTCAGGTTCTTCACTGAAACTGGTCTGTGTCTGCTGGTCTTTGTACTGATCACCTGGCCAGGAGCCAGAATATTTGAGCTCTCTGTGTTTTGTAGGCTGAATAAACCTGAGGTCATTCATTTGTTTGAACTCTTCTGGTCTCCACAGCTCTTGTTTTTGTAACTCATTTTTATTGGTCATGCTTCCTGTAAGCGCTTGTAACTCCAAGTCCGTTGAAGACATACTTAAGAGACTTTGTTCTTGCAAAGCCCCATTGTTATCAAACCCATTCTTATCAGGGCTCTGGGTTATGTTGTTGTTCCTATCTGTATCTGGCAGATTGGATTCTGATTTAATTGGGATAGAGACCAAACAAAATATAGTTTCATTCATTTTTTTCTTTGAACTCTTTTTGCTCTGCATCCCAGTTCCAGGTTCAAACTTTTTCACTTTTGTAACAGTCTCACAGGTGCTGTCCATATGTGAATTTCTTACAGAAAGTTTGCCTTTCGCGTACTCTGTGCTGGCTTCGTTACGGGGGCTGTGATTAGTTGCACTACAATTGTCTCTTTGGTCCGGCAAGGCACAATTTTCCTGATCTCGGATGGACGGTGCCAACCATCTGTTGCTATGGGTGGAGCTGTAGGAAGTTCTTTCTCCCTTTGCAGAACTGGACAAGTTTGATGCATCCACAAAGGCACTGTTGTACTGTACTTCAAGATTTCTCTCTTGCAAAGCACCAGAACTGGGACTACATGCATTTTCAGTGTATTTAGTGTTGTCCTGCAGACCTTCCAGTGGTGCAATTTTAATATGTCGTATCCGAGGATCATCAAAGGGAATGTACTGGACAGAACGCAGGTGGTCAGCAGGGCGCCTTGCATGGCTTTGCTTCCCATGAGGAAAATGGTTGTCTTTGCAAGGGTCACCCACCACTTCAAAAGTATTCATGGCTGGTCGTTGGCAGGGGACGACCCGCTCTGCAGCACCCTGTGGATCGCTGCTGGCGCACGTGTCGGCGTTAGGCACTTCACTGGGGGAACGTGGGGTCACGGTTTGGTGAGGTGGGGATTTGTAAGAAGGAGGAGGTACGTACACGGGGGGCTCCAAACCAGAGTCTGGAATGCAAACATCTTGCCTTGGCTCATTAACTTTGGCTAAGTAGGAGGTGGGTTCATCTTTCTGGTAGTGGTCCTGGAAACCCACGGTTTCTGCAGGTGCCCTGGTCTGCCGCTGCAGTTCATAGGATGGAGGCTTGAGAGGTCTCCCATACTTGGGTTTCACCAGGGGAAGGAAATGGCCTCCCGTTACATGGTGCTTGGCTGGTTCCACACTCAGTCTGTTTGGGGAATAGGAGGGAGTTTTAGTTACACTGAGTGAGTTGTTACTGTTGGTCAGGGAGGGTATTTCCACGCACCTCATGCTCTCAGGTGAAAGGACCCTCGGCAATGACTGTGATTTCCCCTTGCTGTGGGTGCTGAGTACGTTGTCTCCCAGGGTCAGTGAATACAGCTCTTGGAGCAGCTTCTCCCTGTCACCCTCGGACATTTGCCTCCCTACCTTTTTTGGCTGGTTCCAGCTTTCCATTCCCAGATTCTGCCATTTGCAGTCACTGGGCACTTCACAGCTCTCCTGCAAGCCGCTTCGCCTGACATACCCTGCGCCTGTCCCCACCTTCAGCTGATTCTCCTTGGGGTGCCGGGGTGCCCCCGGGGCTGCAGCCAGGCTTTTCATTTCCACAGTGGCTTTCTGGGAATAGCCTAGTAGCACACTGAAGTCCTGTCCTCGTCTTCTCCAGTAGGCGAGATCTTTATCAGTCTTGGGCTGGGAAGACCGTGCTAAATGAGGTCTGTCACAAACCCTGAAAAAAAACCACAGCATCAGAGGCAGCGTGCACAGGTGCCCTTTCTTTCTCATATGGATAAGGCCACTAGGAGGTCAAATGATGAGTTATGCCAACAGGGTTTGTGTAATCTATTTGCAACCAGATGACTGATTTTAATGAGAGGATTTAAAAGTCAGTCATTAACGTGAGTAAAGGAAGGGACAGAAGCTCTTTTGACATGTTGTTAGCTATGCAAAGCTGTTAGAAAGAAAGACAAATGGACACAGTTACCTGCTGTGCAAACATGCACAGTCCTCCTTGATGGACACTAGAAAACTGTCCCTGCCTACAGCAGGGGGCTTGGAACTAGATGATCTTGAAGCTTCCTTCCAACCCCAACTCTGATTCCATTCTAAAACCAGAAATTACTGTCTTGAACTTACTTCTGCACCCTGCTAAATCAAAATCATACCACAGACTGCTGTGGTATGCAAGTTTAACAGGATTCCAGGCAGCACAGGTAAGGAGAACAGGTAGACAGCTATTTTGTAAGATTTAAGATACGTTCTGTCAGCAACATGATTTGCAACCTAACATAAGTGCTGAAATTAAACATGTCATTTCCAGAATTGATTCTTGTTCATCTTTCTAAGGGAATAAAATTCTTCAAAGTGCTTTGGATTAAATCACATGTCACAACAATGGTGATGTATCAATACAGTTCTGAATAAGACGGAACCAATATTTAAAATGTAAAATACATCAAATAAGTATAATTTTTTAAATAAAAGAGGGATTACCTCCAACAATCTATTACTGAAATATGGAAGACATTGGACATTTTATTGCAGATTAGAAATTCAGAACACAGATTTACGTGAACAGAATGGGTTCTTTGTGTGTTCTGAACAGAGTGTAAACTGTTTTATACATTACTACAGAACAAAATTGGTACCCTTCTATATAAATAATTAATTTTCTACCTGAATTGCATTCTGCTATTCTTGTACCTAAGGTGTCCAACAATATAACTGCCTTTACACTATATGGCTGCCACCAGCTTAAGACTGGAAAGAAAAATCAAAATTGACAGAAATAGGACAAGTATGTACTTAGAACTCAAGAATTTCTTTCTTTTCTCTTCACCCCAAGGTATATAAACACTGTCATCTGGCTCTTTTTTACTAAAAACAATGATCTATTTAAATAGGAGTTTGTGAAGACATAATACAAGTCAAAATTCAGAAGGAAAATTAAGCCATCCAAATCCACAGCAATTTTTTTTAATGTATATTAACTTCATCCTGTGAGTCTAAAAGTTTTAAAATCAAACTGGGATAAGGAGCATCTTGTTCATATTAATTCAACTGGATTAAGACTGAACATCTGAACAAAATGTTCTGCTGCTGAAGCACGAAATACAGTTCGATTGCTGAACCCCAGGAAGCAACAGACGTCTTCATTAATCAGTGAGATATAACAGGACACCTCCTATATCAGAAAGCTGATTGCAGTAACAATGAACATTTCCACGTGGAAACATACAGCTGGACAAATGCTGTCTTCTACCTTTTCATTTCACCCCCATATTGCTGTGGCACCATTTGTATCTGTGTTTACAAAATGGGGTAAGAAACAGGGTCTAGCAATAGTGAGGAGGGAAGGGACAGGTTGCTCTTTCTGTTAGATTTCATCTATCATCATAAAAGGGTCTACAGAAATTGCAGGAAGTACACAGTCATAGATTCCAAGATCAGAAGAGACCATTACAATTATTTAGTTTGACATCTTGTTCAGCGCAGGCCATCAGACTTCTTTGAAATGACTCCTGCTTCAGTGGTATCATCTCCTAGAAAAGCATCTAAAACTCTTGATTTTTAAATTTCCAGAGATGTTGTTGCAAAGCTTAATTCACCATTTAAAAAACAACGAACAAAGTAAACCCAAATTCTTATCAATGGGAAGGTTGTTTCTCCATTTATTAAAAGTTGCTTAAAAGATTAAATTTATTTTTAAAGGTTAATAACTAGACTCCAGTAATGAACTTCAGAACATGATACAAACCACCATGTAACCTGTACTATGTCATCACTGAAACAGGAATGTAGAAAAGACATTTAAAGGATGGTATTTAGAGCATTTTAAACCTGATCTTTTCTAAGATCTATTCAAAGGACAGACAGTATCAGCCTCTCTAGCTCCTGGCTAAGGCACTAGAAATAGTTACACAGACAGTCTCTATAAGGGACCCCATAAACCTCTGGAAAAGATGAGACTGCACTGCACAGTGGGAAGGGGATGCTCCAAGGACCCTCCAGTTTAGCTCTATCTTGAAGTCTCCTCTGCTCCCAGCGTTGGGAGAGCAGCTCCTTCACACCTGCATGCAGGGGTGGCAGGTAGGCAGGAGGAAGTGGGGCAACACAGCATGACCACAGCTTGTGGCCACAAATGCAGCAGAGATTGCCTCCTTCCAGGACATGTAACACTTCCGAGTCTTGCAGTCAATGACGAGGTGGAAGGGGAAGCTTCCAAGAGCCTCTCCAAGTTCAATATGCTTCACTACAGCCTTAGCAATGCCACATCTCTGAACAGCAAGTACCGGTCATAGTGCAGTCTTTGTGACCATGACATATATTCAGTGAAAAGACCACACAGTCCCTCTTAGCAGCAGCTCATCTCTGTGCCGCTACCCAATTCAGTCTCTCCATGATGTGCTGGTACTGATGCACACCCGGACACAGCAGCTTGCAGACACCTCACAGCTGGGAGAGGTGCCAAGGATGGAGCAGTCCCATGGGACCAACTGTGGAGATTTAAGTGCCGAGAACAGAGTGGTCCCATGGGACCAAGGAGCTGGATTTTAACATTATGAACTCTTTCCTAACCAGCCTGCTTCTAATGGATAGCACATTTGCTGTCAAAGTGCTTTGAACTGATTCTACATAAAATTAATCTAATTAAAACTGTGTAAAACCCTTAAACTATTTCTAGCTTTCTATGAATTTTAGTCCTTTACAAGAAATGAGGCCATCAGTCCACCCTGCACTGGCTGCATGACTGCATTTCACTGAGCTGTCATGCTCAGAGCAGTGTGTTGAAGCTGCCCAGTTCCCTAAGGTGACACTGGACCAGAAGGACCTCATGTAATGCAGATAATGGGGCCAAAAGTGAAGGAGTGTGGCACAGGCTTTGAAGTCCAAACCCTGGAGAATGAGGCCACTGCAGGGGTATCTGTAGAGTGTCTGTCCCTGTTGCTCACTGACACCATGCAAGCAGTAGGTGTTGGGCACTCACTACTTCACCCTGCCTGAGCTGCAGGCACTGGCACAGATTTGGGGGCCCAACAAAGAGGCACTCTTAGAAAGGCAGCAAGGTGGAAAAATTTTCAGAGGGCTTTTCTGGACACTGGCAGCTTCTGTTCTATTTTGGGATCCTCTCCCGACAAACACTCTTCTGAGACTCAGCAGTGCGGAACACCAGTACGCTTTTCTAATTTTTCCAGAAAATATTCTCATTAACAATGTTATCTATTTATCTCTAAATTTGCTACCTACCAACATAACTTCTCCCACAGAAACAGCTAAGCAAAGTGCCTCTTCTCTCCACACAGAAGAGAATCAGCAGGGAGTTCTCCTTCTGTGAACCCTCTCATCTCTACCCAGAAAGGGTCAGCTTTCCCATGTTCTTTGACTTGTCTCCTCTTCCAAACCTTTACTTTGCAGACTCTGAATGCTCAATTAAGCAAGGACAGCCAGGACAGCCCTACCACCATCTGCTCCCTTACGCTTGCCTGAAGAACAACAGGATAGAGCAAAACCCCACTCCCCGACTCCACCAGGGCATCGCTCCCCCATCATGTGAAGCAGGAGCAGCGGGTGGTGTGGTGCCCATATGCAGTTGCTATGAAGCCTCTCTCCTCCTCAGCAAGGTTTAATTAGCAGAACAACCTTAATAAGCAGAGGTGATGCCCTGCCATCACAAAACACCCCAAGCCCTGCAAACCTGCCTGCAAAGGCAGCCACGAGGCCGGCAACATCACTCACTTCTGTGGTGCACAGGAGGTGATTAGCTCTTCTACACCAGTGGTGTAAACAACAGTGTGGTGTAGCTAATTTCCTGGCCCAGGAGCCTAAGCCATGCTCCGAGTTGCTGTGGAGCTGGTCACTGTCTGTGAAGGTAGTTGGGACACACACACACCACCTCTTCAGGCCCTCTCCTGCTACTGTGCTGGCTGGGAAAGCAGCACCAGCCTGTAATGTCCAAAGAGTATCTTGCTGGATGGTCATCCCCTCTTTGGGCCCAAATGGTCCCCAGGTCTCTACAATGTGCAGTTCTTTGCCAGCCTGAGAACCAGAAGGCTATTTCCCCCAACAGTCCAGAAACCAGGCAGCAATATCAAAATGTCTGGTGGAGTTCACTATGGCCCAGCTGCCACAGGCCCAAACACTCCAAACTGGGCCATCACAAATATCTTCTCATCAGTTTTAAAGCGCTCACACTCACATGGCAGCCTCGTGCTTCAGGTGCTTCCCCAGGGCAGGGGAGTGGGTCTGGAGAGGGATTATCACCCTGGAGCTCAGGAGCTGACACACAGGTGCCACAGTGCTGCAGCTGCAGCTTCCCTGGATCCGGCCCAGGGAGCTTGCTCCTCCCTTCCTGGACCAGCAGGGCCGTGGCTGTGTCACGCTCAGCACTGGAGGCACTTCACACACTCAGGCATGGCACGGAAGGGATGGCTGATATGAAGGTTTTCCCAGATGCTAGTGTCTTGCAAGAGTTCCCAGTAGGCTCACTGGGAAGCAGACTTTGCTGTAACAATAGTATCAAGAAAATATTTCTATTTTTATGAAAGCATGACAAAGCCATTTCCAGGGCTATGTTCCCTATTTTATGTGGAAAAGCCACTTTTAAAAACCAGGATACAATATTTAACTATCCTGTAGACTGACAGGTTCCACTCCTTGCATTTTGAGATATTAGAAAGAGACCACCTCTCTCACCCTGCTTTAAAATTTTCTTCTCTTTCATTCTTTTTCAGTATCTTCTCTCACTTTTTTTGCCATCCAGTTTACTTCATCCAAAACACACCAGGAAGGATCCTCCTTATTACCTTTAAACCTGTGTCCTGTCCTTCCTTCTTTAGAATGGATGGTTCCACCTGCAAACCTTCACCTTGACTGGGACTTGCTGCCCTACAACTGCTTTACAGGGCTTTACCTCTTCCTGCCCATTATCCTAGCTGGCAACCAGCAGCCATTCCCGCTCCAGGCAAACGGGCTTGCAAGGGGAAGAGATATGAAGGGAAAGAGTAGACAAGCCCAGCAGTGAGGGGACACATGGCTTTGCTACGTTACTGAAGGACTTTGTAAGAGGACAAGCTCCCAAGGTGACAGTGTTTTGCCCTGCTTTCAGTTTCAAGCCCACTCGGCAGGAGGAAGGGGCTTTTCCTTGTAAACTATCGTCATACTTGGGCTGGCTTCCAGTCCTGCTCGAGCCCCTTTCCTTTGTTCATCTGCAGCACTCAAATAGCTGCAGAACAATGGCCGAGCAGTGGTGTGTACACACAGCTCTTCCTGCCCAGCCGGCCCCAGCCCCGGTGTGCACGTACTCGGTGTCGAGCAACCATGATTGTACAAGCTCGTTTTATGGTGTGACGACAAGAGCTTCCACTGGCTTGGGGATGTTTTAAAAAGAAGTGCACAGGCACCTTCTCATGCTTACTCCATGACAGTGGCCTGAGGAAAACAAGAAAGTCCTCAGTACATACAGGAACACCCATCAAAAGTGGGTGTGTTGCACCCACCATGCTGCACGTGGCTGAATCTGCAACAAAAACTGGAGTGTGTATGTGGCAGAAAAAGCTGAGTTCAGTTTTTTAAAACTGAAGAAAAGGAAGAACTTTTCCCCCTATTTTTCCCTGTACTAGGACTGAGCTTCCCTAAACCTATCAGAAAGGCCTTTCTGATACAGACCACATAATTAAATCAAATTTTCCCACATGCAGCCACTTCCAATCATCCCAGTATTCCCAAAGGCCTTTCTCTAGTAGAAGGTGAATGGATGTGTCGCTGCTTCGTGCGGACATCCAGTGCATGGAAATGGTCACTAGGATGGGAGCAGGAAAGGATCACAGGAAGATGGTGTTAAGGGTTAGATTTGTGGTTAATTACCTGTCAGGACCAAAAGAAAGAGAAAGCAAAGCCATGGCATGATGCTGAAACTTACCCCCCTTCTGAAGTATGAAAAGTGGACAAACCCTGAAGGTCATGGTGGTAACCAGGACCTGTTTGCCTCCCTTGGCTCCCATGGCTGCTTTCAGTGCTGCTCGAGTTGCTTTTCACCAGAGGTTTCTTGCTGTAGGCCCCAGCTCTGGATTCTGCCTCAAACCCGTTCAGTGTTGACCTCTGAGCAGATCTGTTCCCCGTGACTTCATGCCGGTATCCATCATACCTGTTCTCATATGAAACAGGGGGATTTCTTGACAATTTGTATCCATGAGAAATCAGGAGGTCCTCAACACTGAACATGTTGTGCTGGTTTCACTCACAGCTGTGCCATCAGAAAGCTCTTTCCAGCTGGACCCATCACTAGAAAACAAAACCAAAAATAAGCAGAAGACTGCTTTAAACAAGGAAAGATATCTTTGATCAGCTGCTAGGCTACTGAAGCTAAAAATCTCATCCCCTGGACTCGGTTTTCCACCCTCTTAATAAAATAGATGAAGCAAAGTGCATGCAGATGCTGATGAATCATGTGATGGCTTTCCCTAGACAATACACCTCCTTGCACTCAGCCAAGCAGCAGATGCCGTGCTGCCACTGCTGCTGCTGACTCAGTCCCTTTCACTCAAGAATTCACTGGTGATTGCAGCTTTCAGATTTCACTAATGTGATCTCAAAAAAATCTTTGCACTGGAGGTAAACCCACAACTTGAGCAGACATTTCCTTAGAAAACTATTTTTCTCCAGTCATGGAGAGGTGTGTTCTATATTGTGTTTTAAGTTGCTGCAGGAGGAGGGAGCAAATTACAGGACAATATGCTTCTCCCTACAGGTCTGCCTATTGCAATTAAAAAAAAAGTTCACATGAACAATGACAAAATATACATGAGAACAAAACTGAATTATGCAACCACATGAGAAACCCAGGTAATATCATGCAACACCCCAGCTAAACAGTCTTTTTTACAGCTTACTTTCTATTCTCCCTGCCTTGGCCCATTGGAAATTTGCAGTCCTCAGATAGAATAACATAAAACCTAAGATTATAAATATGCTGTTTTTACAGTACATTTCCACTGAGTAACACGACTGGAAACAATCTGCAATGGTCTCCTCTACTGTGTCTCAATGATTTCCAAGACACAGGATGGTCAAGATTTTTCTTGCCCAGTGACAGCCCTCAATTCTGCACTGACTAGAGCAAAGATCCAGTAAACTGAACTAGTTGGCCAGAAACAATCTCTATTGTCTATACCACTCTCACAGCTTATTATAGCAATTACAGAACACCCAGTCTTCCAGAGTTTTAAAACGAGTGGAAGGTAACGTTCTGTACTGTAGGTTATGCAAAACAATGGACCCGTTCCGATACATTCCTCCCTGTTTGAACTGTGTCACCAGAAAAAAGAAATCTAAAAAAGGTGGATAAAGAGGTAAAATGCACAGAAATAAATTCTTTATGTAAAATATAAAACACAAGATGATTTTCCTTGCATGAGGAGTTCATTTAACATGCCTAGTGAGTACTGTATGTCCTTAGCAGTAGCAGGTCCACCTGTGAATCATGAATCCAGCACTGGCAGCTGCTCAAAAGGAGACTGTCCCTGCAAAGATCATGACATGCAAGTACATTTTATACGCTGGTCTCTAATGCGCTCCTTGGGCACGCAAAAAGGGAGGAGTCTGTTCACTGCTGTTGACAATTATTTCCTTGAAATGGAGCAACTACTGAGATAGATGCTGTGTGTTTATTAGTACCAAATCTCCCAGGCTACATATACACAGAAGTGGATGGGTTGGCTTACTATATAAACCAGTTTCTGGGCTGCAGCCCTCTATATACTATGGCCACTTTTTGCCTATCGAGCACCTCACCCGTTTTCTGTTCTGCCTTGTCTCCTGCATGCTCTGCAGGCTACAGAGCTGGTCTGACCAGCTGCTCTGGGCCAGCCTGGTGTGCAGCTCCTGGGCATGCAGGGACCCTCCAGTCACATCTGCCCTGCGCTGCCCACAGTGGCCACGGCACTCGCCCAAGGAGAGCCCACAAGTGTGGAAAAACTGGCACAATTTTTATGCAGAGCCACAACTTAACTGGCAGCCTGGAATGCTGCAGAAGTGGCTTTTCAGCCTGAGAGCCTGCTGAGCACTTAAACCGGTTTGTCTCTAGAGCTTAATGAATCTCTTCCCTTTTCACACATGTAACACTACACACCCTTTAAAAACAGAGAAATAAAGCTCTGTGCTGAAGATATTTTAGGAGTAGCCCTTGCTAGAACAGGAATCCAAATTCCCAGTAAGAGCTCTGAGTAGGCGAGCCAGCAGTAAGTACAAGCAGACAGAAAGCAGGGAGGAGTGGGACCCTTCCCTCATGGAAGGAAGGGAAGGCTTTGTGGGTTATTTTTGAATGCTGACCTAAAAAGCTGATTTTCCATCCACCCCCTGCCCGGACTGTGCAAGGAGCCAGGTACAAGCAGAGCAAAGAGAACAGCTGGCTGCTAGAGCTGTTCAGCTTCTAAGGAGAGAAAGATCCAATGTGACTACCATAAACAGCAGAAAGCCCATCGAAGCGCTCACAGGTGCAAAGAAGAAATGTGCTTTTCCTGCTATTATCAGGCAGTCTTGGAGCAGAGCTTAACCCCCTCTCTGCCGCCGCTGCAGCCATGGTGGCATCAGAGAGACAAAGATGAGTGGGTGAGAAACCTCCAGCCCATGGGGTTTACTCTGATCCTCCTTCTGGCACCAGCAGTGAGGAGCAACGAGTGGAAATGCACCATGAGGAACTGGAGTGACTGTCTCCTCCTGCTCCACAAACTTATCACATGTGGAAGGGAAAACCCCACAGTTCTATGGGTGGTGGGGAGGCCCATCTGGAAGCAGGATGCTATCACTGTGCCCATCACAACACCGTAATCAGAACAACCAAGGGGGTGAAGCCTGCACTGCTCTGCCTGCCATAGTGCTCTCAGCACCAAACCCCAGATGAGCTCTACTCAGACTCACCATATGTAAAAATGCTCCATGCTCATGGCACAAGCTCCAAAGAACCAGTAGCAGTGGTGGCAGGTGGTTGCTAGCTGGACACATGCCTTGAAGGGCTGTGCAGAAGTTGTGGGGAGGTGGCATCCCTTGCATAGGGGCAGGGAAGCTGGAGGTCATGCCTGATCAAAGCTTGCAGGACATCAACCATGTCAGCACCAGCATCTGCAAGGATGTTGGCTAGCTTTCCAAATCTGGCTTCAGCACTGGGACACTCACCCCACCCTCCCTTAGATAAATAAATCTAAAAAATAAAATCAAAGGAATTGGATTGGCAGGAGTAACAAAACCATTGCTGCAGCACTGTCATGTAAATAATCTGTCAGACTGGGCCACAGAGTAAAGGCTGTGCAGAGCTTCTAATTTGAGGGAAGATCAACAAGGCTGGAAAACAGTTTGTTTTTCCAGCGCTCATTTGTTTTGTTTGCCAATGACATCAGTGCTTTCTGATAGGGTTTGCTTCCTGAGGATGCCTGCTATCTTGCCAGCGTTTCCGACTTGTCCCCGGCAGCCAGTACAACTCTGCATTACATTAGAAACAGGGGCCAAGCTTTTCTCTGGAAACTTCTCAGCAGCACTCTCAGATGCAAAGAAACAAGCGTGAATGGCGGAAATCAGCATCAGCCCCCGTGCAGGCAGACACAATGGGGAGCTGCAGCCTCAGCGAGCGGGACACAATGGGACCAGCAGATGGAAACGTCATCAGAGCACCTCGTCTTGGGGTGCTCCGTCCAAGAGTGAGGATCTCATCTCTGGCACTGAGAAAAGCCCAAAGCACTCCTGAAAAACACCCTGAAGAAATCTGGTGCTAGAGTTTCCTCTGAGCTGCTTTTGGAGCTCATTCTCAGTGGGGAAAACACACGGGTTTCTATTGATGATCTGCATTTGTCTGTAGTTCTTTTCAGTGGCAGGGGTTCCCAAGCCTTATTATTTTGGGAGGGTACCACTGCCATCTGTATGGTAACCAGTGCTAGCAATGATGAATGCTAACACCTGCAGCAGTGGCAGGAGCAGTTCTTACCTCCATGCTCTGAAATAGCTTGCACGCTGTTGAACCCTCCCTTCATGGTGCTCCAAACAGCCCATTGGCAGGCTCCTTTCTTTAGCCCAAGTTCCAGAGAGCATCCTGGCACAGCAGCCACATATTGGTCTGGGAGACCAGAAGTGACAGAGAATTTGGCCCTGGCTGCCCTCTGTAACATCTCTTCAGCTCTCTGCTACTTGATTTTTTTAATAGAAAACATAGAACAAACATGATTCATATTGCAGAATTATGCCTACAGCAGCAAGAATTGCCAAAATCAAGGCACCCCACATGGACACACAATTTGCTGCAGTCTGTAATTACATGACTTGAGGCTACTGAATTCTGCAGGACTCCTGTCCCGGTTGATGTGCAGACTAGGTGATGCTAGTCTTCCCAGGTTTTATCTACAGCAGTTATCCAAACACTGTTCTGAAGATAGAGTTACTAACAGGCATCTAAATTACAAAGCATATTATCTAGATGGGTCACACATTAAACTAGTTTATCTTCACTCACGTCTGGGTGACATTATTCCCATTTCATATCAGACATGTGCCAGACAGAAGTATTCATACAGACAGACTAAAGCGAAAACAATTCCCTCCATTCTAGGCACCCTCTCTGAAGTGCCTACAACCTGATTTTTAAAAGAAAGACTTAGCTTTAAAAGTGAACTGGGTACGTTCAAAGCAACTGCTGCAAGAACCTAGTAGCTCTGCATATCAACCCAAGTGTGGCAAATCAGCTGTCCACGCAATGAAAACATGGGATAAGCAAAAGAACTGGTTGCAGTAATTTGTCTACTGTGCCTTCTTCCATTCCTCTGCCCATCTAATCCAACATCAACCCTTTTGTCCAGGCAGCCCAATATCCCCCCCACCCCTGTTAACTTCTAACCACCATGCACCCTAGTGCTTTCATTTCCCTCTTCCCATTGCCCATCTGTCCTTCTTGCTATCCCTCCAGCAACCCTTCCTTGTCTTCCTGTCTTCTGGTTCCACCAGTTCAGCCACACTTCCCACACAGCCCACCACTGTGCCAGCCAGCCCATCCCACCCTCCTGCACCCCTTACAGCTTCTCCTGGCCAGTCGTCTGTTTGCTTCCATCACCCCCCATTCTTCCTTCCCCTCCTGATGAACACCTTCTGTCCTGTCTATATTTCCAGCAGAATTACCTCTGTGCCGGCTCTCTGCTCCCAGATTTGAGATCCCATCTCACCTGTTCTTGCAAGAAGCAAGAGCCATCTTTGCAGGGATAATCCCCCTCCAGCAGCACATGCTCTGTTGGCACGTCCCCTGCAGCAGTTTACGGCATGAGCACCATCTCTGCACAGGGCTGGGTCAAGAGGGGGCTGCTCAGCACCAGAGGCTGGGGGGTGCTGATGTATCAGAGGGAAAAGTCTTTGGAAAATGGAGTAGCCGGAAACAGAGATGAGTCTGCCGAGGACATGCGCAGATGTCTCCAAGCCTTGTCACCACAGATGCTACTCCTGAACACGATGGCACAGCAGCTCTCAATCAAAAAGCTGGAGGATTTATCTTCTTTCCCCTTTTTAATGTGGGCAAAACAACATTCCTTCTCTCCTCCCCCCTAGTTTTTCTTGGAAATAGTTGCATTGGTTTAGCTGACAATATTAAAATAAACTTATCCTGAGAGAGACACACAACCTGAAAGTCTCAGATCAAATGATAAAAGCCTGACAGACTACAGCAATGGAAAACAGGTTCTTGTAGTTGAAGTTTTAATACTAGATGGTGCTACTTGCTCCATCTAAATATAACCCTGAGCTACATCCCAGGAGAATATCTAAGGCTTTGGCCATTTTAATTGCTCCTGTTTTCTCACTCTGGTTTTGCATGTGTGCAGATAAGACAGCTTATCAAAAACACATTAAACGAGGCTTTTACCTTGCTAATTTCATCTTTTTGGGACAATAAAGTCAGATAGGACCATAAATGGCAGGCTGATGTGCTGCTGTGCCATGCCCCTGCCCTCTGCTGTGGAAACAGCCACCACCACATCCACTGACTTGCAGAGACACGCTCCATCGGGAAAGATAAAATTCATGTGCTTGAAGAGCCTTCAACAATGATGTTCACTATGATTAAATGTTAGATATTTAACGCAAAGATTCTCTAGAACAGAGGAGAAAGAGATTAGAGAATATTAATGCAAGTTGGATGTATTTGATTCGGTGGGGCTTAATTAAGCATAGGCTAGGAGTAAGGAAGGAGTAGGGAATTAGCCAGGGCTGCCTCCAAGCCATCAGTGAAAAAAAACCCTTCTAGAAATTCTCAAAGGATGGGTGAAGGGCAAACATATTATCTAACTTCAAACAAAAGGGGGAAGGAGACAGATCTGGGGTATCATAGACCAAACAGCCTTGCTTTGATACCAAATCAGACAAATTATTATTCAATCCACTTGTAAATGCTTATAACACGTGTTGATTTATCCTGGAGCAGGAGGGAGCAGGTGTGCAATCCAGGAAATTTCCCTCTCCCTGCTTCCCACCTTGCACTGCAACTGCACCCCCCCCCCATGATAAAGTCATGAGAAAACAGAAAATACAGACTTGTCAAGAACAAATTAAGTCTAATCTATTTAATTTTCTTCTTTGACAGAGCTGGGAGCAGAGTAACTACGGAAGAAAAAACAGTAGAAGTCACACATTGGAATGAGGAAAGCTTTTGATGGGTTCATGTGATAGTCTTATATGCAAACCAGGTGAATACAACTGAGGTATAATTTACTCTGGGCAGGTATACAAATGCTTCAAATCTGTACTCAAGGAATAGTTAGTAAATTCAATGTCAACCTGAAAAGACACATAAGGGCTGTGCCTGGGGTCTTGCTCTATTTGGTATTTCCATTAATGACTTGTAAATTAGAAGGAAGATTACAATTACAAATATGTAGGGAGTGCTGTGAGCATTTTCAGGGATTGCAATTAGAATAAAATCTTCATAAATTAGAGACCCAGTCTGAAATGAATGATTGAGATTCAATAGAGGCAGGTGTAAAAAACCATGCTGAAGAACAAGGATGCAATGCAAAAGTACGAAATGGAGCGGTACAGCTGGGGCTCTGGGGCTAGAGCTACAAAGACAGAAGACATCATTTGACTCAATGATCTTACAGACCTTTTCCAACCTTAACAATTCCACAATTTTATGGTAAGAGCAGTGCAGGGCTTGGTACACACAGCTGAATATGCTTGGAGACATATCAAGAGAAGCATCACATGTCACGCTCTTTACTCCTCTCAGCCCTATATCCAGTTTGGGCCCTACCTCAAGCAAGATGCTGCTCACTGCCACTTACTCACAGGAATGATAAAAAGCTTAGCCAAATGTGACCCTTAGAGAAGAGAGTACAAGAAGTGAGCTTGTTTAGTTGAAAGAAGGGGGAAGAGGAATGAGGGTGAGAGAATGAGAGATGATAAGTTTTAAATATGTCAGGCTGCTAAAAGGCAGTGACAATCTTGTCCTTCTCACTGCAGATGTGGAAAACCAAAGGGACTGGCTTAGCAGGCAGCAAGGGAGATTTAGGTTAGATATTAGGAGGAACTGTCTAGCCATAACAATAGTTATCCACTGTTTATGCTGGGAGTCTGTGAATCTCCATCAACACAGGTTTTCAAGAACAGCCTCAACAAAGATCTATCAGAAATGGTGCAGATGAAGCAGATCCTACCCTCAGAACCAAGGGTGTGGGATGGAAACTAAACTTTTTGATATTCCCCCTTTCTCTCCCCCCCAAAAAGTTATTGTTTTGTTGGCGTGCCCCACACATTACCACGAAAATCAGAACTCTTATGTACAAGTCTCCCAGTCTTATAAAGAGCCACATCACCTGAATTACAATGTGGCTTTCCCCCTCCCCCACTAAAACTGTCCTTGCATCCCCTTTCCCAACATCCTCTGCATTGCAGGGAAGAGTGAGGGGCGTGCCAAGGGGAAGCAGGCCTGGCACAGGGGTAGGAACAGAAACTTTCCTCTCCTCCAGGGATGGGAGGGATAGGAAGCCTGAGACACAAGAGACACACCAGTGCTCAGGAAGGTTTCTGAGCAGAGAAGAAGCAGCAGATGAGCTGAGTGGAGGCACCAGAACAGGGTCCTGACCAAAGGACTCATATCAGATCACAGGTATGCACCAAGCAAAGCTTCAAGAAAGTTCCCATTACAGTCAAAGTACACTGTACTAAAGGCTTCAAAGCAGCTACTTCTAAATGCATAATCATTTCTACATGGAAGGAAGATGTGCCAAAGTCACTTCTGGAAGATAAGCCAACTTTATGCTGGCTCTGCATGTCTTCCCAGGCCAGTCTCTCCCATTCATCTCAAAGAATATAAAAAGAAATCTGTGAATTTTTGAGTTTAACCCTCATTACCTGTGGGCAGGAGAGTTCACATTTTTTCTCTAACACAAAGATTCGCAGACAGTGAAAATTACAGCTCACATCCTCTTTGCATTCTTTGAGCAAAAAGAAATCACTGAGGAACCATGCCAGAGAATAAATTAATGATATGATGTGTCTCAAATAAAATTAGGAAGCGGGGAGGATGAGAGGAGCAAGTCTTAAGAGTTTCTTTAACTCTCAGAAGGTAGTCATTCCTGTCTTGTATCTCACCCATGCACATACATGTGCAAACCCACTACCACAGCATGAGAGAGAGTGCAGAGCATCTCCTGGGGGAGACCTTAGCAAGTACTCTCCAGGTGCTGCCAGCCCCATTTGTTAGGAGATTTCACAGTTTGCTTTCTCAGATTTGCCAAGAAAAAATGGTAGAGAGCTAGATTATTTTTTTTAAATTAATGTGGGTGTTTGAGTATTGGGTTCACACAATGCTGAAAAACATGTCTGACTGTGCATGGATGGGAGTCAGTATCCAAAATAAGTTTGATTTTTAAATATTTCACGGACCAATCCATCCCCAACTGAACACTGATTCGCTGGGGCTCATAAGCATCCAAAGGCATAACAGGGAGAGAGGATACATCCAAGAATGCACAGATACCGCTGTTTGTATTAGCTGGTTTTCAAAATGTCAACAGCTTGCTTCCACTGATGACAGAACAGCACATTACTCCACTGAAATTGGTCCAGATTTTTTTCAGAGAAGGAGCAATTGTAAAAGAGTACTCACTGCTACTCTCTGCTCCAGATATAACCAGTCCTTACACCAATTGGCAGCATATGGTGTATTTTCTCAAATGACAGCTTTTGTTTGTCACAACAGGAGAAGAAAATAGTACATTTATTAAACAAAGCGTAACTAGTCAACTCTTTCCATCCCTGAAAGGAACTGCAGAAGTGGATATATTTTAAGACTCGGATGAACGTTTCCATGCTGTTTACAGTTATGTATGGAGAAATCCAGTCTGGTCAGACAAAGCACAGGGAATTACATTTGTCACTCATATCTTAAAATTAGGATATTATGGTCTAATCATCCCACCTAAAACACCTATGGGCAGAGTGCTAATAAGCTACTCCCACGCTAGGACTACATGGATAAGTATTATTGTTTGTATTTTTTTAATAGAAAAGCTCTCCATCTGTACAAGCCAAAAAGAAAAGGGGGGGAAAAAAGGATCTCAATAATAACTGTATTAAATCTTTCAAAGCACAATTTTTTAATAAGGGATCTATCACACAGCTGAACTTCTTTGAGGTGACAGTGACATGACTTATAGAGCCTGGGCTCTGTGATCAAAAGGATTACACGCATTAGCATCCTACTAATCACAGCAGGACAGGCCGGCCCGTCAGGCCAGGACTCATGGAGGAGTGATCCGTAAACAAACACTTTCTCCAGCTCACAGATGTGGCTGGGAGCAGAGGCGTTCCAAGGTTGGTGTGGTCTTCTCCTCTTTCAAAGAGATAAGGATTGTGTCTGCTGGAGTAAATAAATTCTCAGCATAGTCTTACACATCTGTTTGTTTACTCATTTTCAGACACCACCATCCTCTCCTGTGTGTTATCCCTTCTATATTACCCTTGTACGTATAATCAAATGCCCTCTCTTCTGGTTTGACCCTCTGCTTCTTCCTGTATTAAGACGCCTTTGATCTTTCTTGGATCTGTGTGTCCTGACTAGTAGTCTCTGCAGGATCTCTCCCCAACCCCTTGCTCTACCAGAAAATAAATGCCAAAATAGCATTTTTATGCATTAGCATAAAAAAAATAAGACAGATATTTGAGAAGCCTACACACAAGCGGTGCTGTGCTGTCGAGGCACTGTGCGTGCTGGGCAGGGCTGCCCCACCAGTAAGGTAAGCCCAGGCTGGTGAAAGGTGACCCAGCTGCTGAGCACAGATAAGTCCCCTGGACCAACAAGGTGAGCAGCCATCATCACAATCGGGGAAGACAGACCACCCTGAAATTTCAGAAACGAGCTGTTCATTCTTCCCCCTTCATCACGTTCTTGGTGACTTGCAGGGCCCCCTCAGCACTTCCAAAAAGCAGAACCCAGCCTTTAACTTTTGTCTTTTTCTCAACTAGCTGAGATTTCAGAACGCCTTCCCTTGCCCCACCATTTGAGATGGTCTAAGTTATGGCTGACAAGTTCTATTAATATCCTAACTGTAATACTCTTAGGCAAAGAGGCTGCTGCTGCTTTTTGTTCCCTGCAGGCACTGCCAATACCAGAACTGAGGGTTATTTCTAGGTAGATGCGAAAAGATGCCATCAGTTCACATAGAGACCTTAACAATCTCATCGCGTCTGCTGAAAGGCTGACCAACTCCTTCCTTCATAGCTGGAACTGGTGAGTAAGTTTCCCCAGCAAGACCAAGTCCACTGGCTCTTGAAACAAAGCACAATAGCAAGGTTGCAGAAAGTGAGATAACCCTTTCCACTCAAGAAGTAGAAAACAACATCTGTTGAAAAACAAATAAACTGATGTAATGGCTTCAGCAAGAGACCCAGAGGATTTTAGAGATGCAGCCCGTGGATTGGTCAACACATTGTGAACAGCAAATTACAAGAGAACAATTGTTTCATACCAAGCTCTCCCACCCCTGAACTCCCTCAAGGTTAATTAAGATGGCCTCTGGCCAAATTAATTAGAAGGGAAGATTTGGGCAGGACTTTGCTATGCACTCGTAACTAGTTCCAAAGTGACCAAGAAGTTCAGAAATGCCTCACCTTCCAAACGGAATTTGCTTGGCAAAAAACAAGCTCACATGTGCCATGTCATTTCTCTGACAATCAGGAGAAACACTTAAAAGTAATGTTTCCCTAAGTAACGGCTAAGGTAGAAGAACTTTCTGCATCCTTCTCACTGAACAATATGCCCTTGTTTATTTTCTGTGTGGTTTTTAGGTCATAAGAGGCCAGTGAAATTATCCATCTAAAGAACAATATAGCACTGTAACATGCCACTCGATACTCACAGGCTGGCAGACCCTGAAAGATCAATCTTTTCCAAGAGCTAGCAAATGTATGTTGCAGCATGAAGAAATACTGAGCATCATCATAGGAAGAGAGGATGCAGAAGGGCCTAGCCTTCAAAACGAGAGACTAAATAGGTATTTTAGTTGATATTCTAATATGCCCCAACAGCACAGCTTAGGAGACTATCCTGCCTTGAGTGCCACAACCATGCCTAGCTTCTCTACCCCACAGCAGCAGTTTGCTTCAACTTCCTCCAGACTCCTGCTGCCTTCAGCATCCTTGGAAAAAGGAATAGCTGGCAGGACCACACTTTTTTTCTCCAAGTGGTACCACAGTGAGTGGTAGAACTGCAAGAGGATAGTAGGGTACAGCAGATCTAGCCTCTGTGATTACAAATCGAGTGCTGGCACAAATTAAGGCTCTTGCAGTGGCTGCATCTCTGAACTGCAGAGCCCTTCTCTGTCATTAATCTGATATTCCTTAGTCTGAAGCTAAAAGGTTGCTATTTTCCATGTGTCTGTTACCCACAAACAGCAACAGCATTTCTAGGCAGAATCGGAACTTCTGAAGTAACAATGAGAAACTGCTTCAGCTCACGCAAAGAAGTGCATTTGAATACTTTTCAGCAGGACACAATTCTCATTGTCACTAGCCAGTATTTAATGGCTTGACTGTGTGGATCAGACTGACTACTTAGAACACTTACATCGTAAGTTCACTTAAAGACATAGGCTGAAGTAACTTAACATGTAAGGTCCGTGCCATTAAAAAGCCATTATTCTCAACTGTAGACCAAATAAAAAAGAAAGGGAAAGAAGCAAAACAAACACCACCATCCTTAATAGATGCAGGAGTCCTTTGGCACAGATCCAGTGGCAGACTAAGGCCATAATTTGCAATTCTGAGGCAATTATGAAATGACATAACAGCGCAGATCTCCTTCTGACAGAACAGCTGGGTTTTTGTCTCCTTTGCAAAAGAACATGCTTTAAAACAACCACCAAAAAGGGAAAACCCCCAAAGATCCCTCTGACTGCTGTGTAAATATCGGAGTACGGATAAACACCAGGAGGGGAGGCACTTGTTTCAGACCCTGATGCCACATCCTGGCGGGTCGGTGGGAGCCGGCCCCAAGCCGCAGCCGGTGCCCCGGTCCAGGGCGCAGGGGACCACAGCGGTAAATGGAAGGGAGCGGCTCCAGCGAGCGGCACCGACTAACTTCCCTGGAACCTCTCTGCTCAGGGCGAGCTCCCGGGGGGATGTCGGCAGAGAGACGGGGGTCGCGGGGGAAAGAGAAGAACGAGCAGGTGCAAAGCGATGGGAATCCGAGGGATGTGCCCCTCGCTGCCGCGCATCGCCGCCCGCCCCGGGACACCTCCGAGCGCCGCCGTCCTCCCCCTCTCCTCCTCCTCCAGCCGCCCACCGCCCCCTCCCCGACCTGCTCGGACTCACCTCTCCGGGCGGCCGCCCTCAGACCCTGGGGTGGCGGCGGGGGCCGCCGCGCTGAGCGGCCACGGCAGCCGGGAGGCGCCGAGCCCGCGGCGGGGCGGGACCGGGCGGGACCGGGCGGGACGGGCTGGACGCACCGCCCGCCCCCCGCGCCCCCGCCCGCCCGGCCCGGCCCGCCCGGGCGGCCCCGCGGGCAGCGCCGCGGTGGGGGCTGTGCGGGGTGGGTTGTCTTCTCCCGAAAGTTGGACGGGCACCTCCTGCCCCTTCTCTGTCCGCATCTGAGCTGATCCCACGGCTCATCTGAGATGAGCGGCATCAACTTTCTCAGCACAAGGAAAATCTGCAGAAGGGATCCATCAAGGATGGAGAGGGACAAGAAGAGACCCCTCCAAAACTTGGTGTTCCTGCCGGCGCCCAGACGTGCGCCCAAAGGGCTTGTCCTCAACATGATTTTCAAGCATTTTTGAAGCATTGCTTCTTGCCTGCTTCCCCACCTCTCCCCTCTCCATAATTTATTCAGCCTCTAGAAACAGGTGAATAATATGCAGATCTGTTTTGGTTTAATGACATTCTCAAAAAGAGTGTGTTTGTGAATCATTTACTTCAGTAATTGCTTGGGCCCATCAGTTGCTCACCATGTCTTAATTGACTTTTACCCCAGGCTATCAATGCGCTTTACGCATGTTCATAAATCGAGTCCTATTCAATATGTGTTCTAGTTAATAGTGAGAAAACAAGGGCAGTAAAGTTACACGATGAGTCCAAGGTCATAGGAGAAGTCTGTAGGAGAGCCTAGAACTACATACAGGTTTCCTGGTGCCCTGGTTTTGCAGGGCTCTGGGAGTAATTGTCATTGACCTGCTTTTCTACGGACATCTCCTTTTGTCTTCTAGCAGTGAGGATCTGAGCCTGCAGCTGCTGACACATGATGTAGCCACCAAGGACAATGCCACCAGCAGCAGGGAGACCTTCACCAAGACCCCTTACACCCTGTCCCTGAAGGGTACATGTGGAGTTCTTCGTGGCTTTGCTGGCTGGAATACACCCACGTTTTCCAATGGTAAAGCCTCGTAGCTGACACAGTCAAACAGCAGAAAGTTTAGGTCTTGTCACAGAGCAGCTTCATGTGGGCGTGACAATAGCAAGGGTTTCCATCAAGGAAGCCATGCTGACACAAGTTACGGTTTATTATTTAAATATCTTGGCTCCAACAGGCAAATTGGGAGTTCTGAGTTTTTCAAATACCTGTCTCCACTGTGTTGTATGAAAAAATTTCCAGGATGATTTTCTCATCTGCATGGCTGCAGCTCTGAGCTGTTTGCTCTCCTTGGTTGTAGGAGACAGTCCTGTTTACATCCCTTCTTCCTGAGCCAAAAGCTTTTGCTCCCAGTTGCATACTCATGATGCATCACACAGAGCAGGTCCTTGCTCCTGGAGCTCATGACTCCCTGTTGGGAAAGTTGCTGTGCTGGCTTTAGGGGATGGAAAGAGGTGGGGGCGACAGGCTAGACCTACCACTTTAGTGAAAGAAATTAGATCATTTACTGATAATGTCAAGGTGAAGGGAAGAGACATCTTTAAATCTTCAGGAGGTCACAGCCTGTGGAGAACATGATAAAAGCACAGAGGACAACACACCTTGGGTCTACCTCTCTGCACCTGGGGCTAATTTTTGTTACAGCTCTTCTGAGAACACTTTGTGGACTGCAAAGGGAGGTGCAGCCCTTGGAAGGAGGCACTTCTGCAGATTAGTCTGGAGTCCTGCAGTCAGTGAAGATTTCCCCTGAGCGAAGTCAAAGGGCCTTAAGCTGAAAAACAGAGCAAAAGCTCCTAAAAGAAGAAAACAATGCCAGTGCTTCTAGCTCTCCTGTTACAGAGGAAAACCTGAAAATCTGAGCTGAACATAGCTCCATAGCTGGGCACCAGAAAGCAAACATGATTTTTGAGGCAACATCAGGGATGTCTCGGGCTGGATTCACAATTAAGGACCAATGATGGCTGCTAGCCCCAATTCATGTCCAAGCGGGATTGCCCAGAGGGCTGGTGTAACACATGGAGCTGTTAGTCTGTGGTTTGGGAAGTCTGAGGGCTGTGCTCCTCAGTGTCAGCAGAGCTTTCAGGGACTCCCTTTGCTTCTGCTGCATCTTGCCCTCTGCCTGTTAGAGAGCAAACTCTTTGGGCACATGTTGCTTCACTCTGCCTTTGCTCAGTGCTTGGATCAGTGGGGATGTGGTCTCAGGTTGTACTGCAATGCAGACTGTGACTGCCAGGAGAAGGGTAAAAGTGCAGGAAAGCAGAGCAGGCAGGAATGCAATTCTGCTTTTTGAGTCAATGTGCACAACTGATGGAGCATTGCTCCTCTGCAAAGCCTACAGTCCTGAGGCCACCTAGAGATATCTCTCTCCTGGCTCTTTCCAGAGAAGGAGACCACAGTCAGACATTCTTGAGTTTAGAGTTTCAGCCTCAAAAAGGCTGAAAGAACTAAATGTGGCTGCGTGAGAAGCATACAGATGGAGTTTGTGTAAGAGAAAAGAGCACTAAAGGCACTGTCCTGCCATGTAGGACCCTTGACAGTGTGAAGGGGCAGAGCGTCATCATGGGGTAACAGAAGAGAAGTGCAAAAAAACCACAGATCAAAAGCCAACAGTGTCTTTGTGCAGCTAAGGTGGATATCCAAACAGGAGCACAGTGGGGCTGCATGAACCCAGCAAGCAGTAGAGGCATCCCCTGTGTCACAGCGGTCAGGTCCAGATCAGCATCCTGTGGGACATGGTGGAGCAGGTCCACATGCCCAGGCAAGCAGGGAACGCCAGGACTCGGCTCCTTGGGACATGAAGACCAGCGCCTGCAAGTGGCCATTAGGGACAGAAATCGTGGAAAACAGAAACACACGAACACGAGCAAGACAGGCCAGGGGGGGAAATACAGATGAATTAATGCACAGGGAAGGGAAAAGGAAAAACACAGAGACATGCTGCATGCCAGCCAGCTCTTCAGCAACAGCACTGCAGCGTGTCATCACTGTGACAAGTGAATGGGATGTCCTGCTCTGCTCGGTGCAAGTTATTGCTGCTTTATGTCTTTATAATTCTCTCTGGCCTCAAAACCTCCCTGATTGGGAGTCCTCTGTTTGTGTTTTATGTCCCATCATTAGTGTTGCTGCTCAGGGCCAGAGCTTTCCTGATATTTCTACCAAACTTTTTGCAGGCTTGGAGTCTCATTTCTGGAGGTGATCATTCATCAATGCTTTTTACAGTGAAATCAAGCAGATTTCTTCATAATTTGGTGTGGTTTGAAGTGACTAGGTGCATTAATTATTCCCCAAAAGACTGTAACAGGTTTTGTCTTAGATCCAGTTGCTGGGAAAATATTTAGGAACATATGCTGAAATCACCACATACCTGAAGTTTACCATAACTAACTAGCCACAGATGTGCTATTAAACCCCTGCTTATTTTTTCCTCTTGTCCATCCTATATGGCATGTTACAGCCATGATATATTAAACTTACTTAAAACAGATGTTAGTCATAAACAAAACAGCTATTACCTTTTTGCAAGAAAACATTCACATCGCCCATTCTGACAGTAATCACCTGTTTATATAATTGGCACCTCTTTTTAGCTTGGAACAGAGAAGCTTCGGATATTTTATTGCTGCATCAAGGGAAACGCTAAGCATTGCCATGGAGAAAGGATGTTTTCATTTGCCAGTTCTTTGGTGCTTCTTTCACTGTATTTTGACTTGGTATTTGAGGATTCTTTTCTCGAACTGCTTTATTGCTTCCTAAGCATCCCAAAGAAGCAGATGGGGTGGGTGTGTATTGAATAGAGGGAAATAGTTTACGGTGTCGAGTGGTGACCATTCTGCAAAGATGATTTAATTCACAGCAGTCAGTGTCTGTGCGAGGTGTTGGGCCACATGCTGCTGGGGAGGAGAAGGAGTGCACTGATGGAGAGTATTTTCCTTTAAATGTGAGGACTCAGCTATTGTGTCTGTTGGATCCACCTTAGAGTCCTAAAGTATGACATATGAAAGTGTGATGGAGGGAGGGAAAAATGGGGAGAAAAAGCTAAAAAAATAAAAGAATAATTAGCACAGAGGAAGCATACACCCATACCGTGTGAGTTCCTGAACATTGTGAAGACTGCTGAAAAGACTAAGAGGTGTGGCACACAAATTACCTTGCAGATTTAGCTGTTTTACATTTGGGAAAATTAGGTAGTGCTTCCAAAACTTTTGAAGTGCTAAATATTGTTAAAATAATACTTACAGCTCTTTCATTCAAGAACTTGGCTCAGGGTACTCAGCAAATAACTAATGAGTTTCTCATCATAACACCCAAGAGAAATGGGAAGTTATCACAGTAATTACCCCTGTCACCCAGCTGAGAAACAGAACAGTTAAGCCTTGTTTTTCAGGAGAGTTTCCTGAACAAAATATTTGTACAGTCGTTCAGCTGAAAAGTTCTTGAGAAGGGTTAGAAGCTCCAGCTGGCCTCCCAGCAAGGTGTCGAGGGGAGAGAGAGAGTCATCCCCAAAGGTAGGGGAAGATGAAAGGAGAATAGTTACGCAGTAGCAAAGCATATTGATGTTGGATCTATCCTATTTTTCTTAGTTTAAAATTTGAATGCTTACTACTCTAGAGAAGGCTAATCCCTACCTTCGCTTAATGAAGTAATATAGGTTTGATGCATTACGTACAAGGGTACGCAAATGGTACAATGCAGATGTTACAGCAGCTCCATCCATCTCCACAGAGCTGCCTATGGAGGCTGGGCTGTGACTGCCACATCGTTGCTCCTGCGAGTGATGTGACCTTCGCTCTCTAAGGAGCAAAGTGTCACAGACACTGGGAAGTGAGGTCATGGCTAAGAGGTGTGCAGCTGGGAAAGCACAAACAAGGTTTTAGCTTGACTTCTCTAAGAAATTAGCAAAAGCTGTGGATGCCATTAGCATCACTGCATGGACTAGTGCTGGTGGGAAACAGACTTCAAATAAGCTAAAAGAAAATCAGTGTTTGATCAGGTCTCATATGTTACGACAAGGTGTTGATAATCTTCGGGGAAAGGCCCACTTCACCATTACCTGTGAGTGCTCAGCAGCTCCAGGCCAACACTCAGCAGCCCATTAGGTCATGTTTGATGTCCAGTGTAGGTCTAGTCAAGACCCAAGCAGTGGGATCCATCCTGTCCTCCCATCACCTGTCTAGCTACAGCTCAGCACCATCCCGCTGTGACTCCAGATTTACTGTGTCAAGTTCAGATGTTGACCTGTTCGAGTTGCAGTGAAGACTGAGAGAAAACTCAGGTTACCCATAGGCATTAGCTAAAATTTTTTATTTTTTTTTCATGAAAATAATTTCAAATTTACTTTGGGGGGAAAAAAAAGCAACTTCATTTTCTAAACAGCTGCAAACATAGTAATATAATTTAACTTGCAAATGCATAATGGGTGCTGAGCAGGTCTTTATCTGGGAGAATAGAGTCTGAAATAGCAGAGAACCTGGGGGAGGAGAAGCACAAGTAGCAGGGTGATAAGTATGTGAAGTAATGTAGAAACTGTAGAGGTCATTTGGGAATGTCCCCTGCCTTTCCTGAACATATATGCATAAACAATTATCTGGAAGATGGCAAAAGGATCCTTACTTATTTACACTGATACATCTGGGCTGTGAAAATCACTGCTGCAAGATGTAACTGAAGCCCTGAGGTTTATTAGGAACAAACAAAAATATATACTGATGGCAGAAGAGCATGTTACCCCCTTCCCTCAGCCGAAGTCACTGCCCTATAGAGAGGCACAGCAGTGCTGAGGGACCTGTGGGCAGCCAGACAAAGGCATGCAGCAGGAGGGGCAGTTGGATCTGTGGCTCTAGCCTGTGGGCCAGCTATTGGCATGGTAGTCCTCCTGCTTACCTTCAGAAGGCAGGAGATAAATGCCTTTGAGTGACTGTCCTTCTCCCAGCACTTGCTGTGCTTTGAGCAGAATGGCTTTGGGTACCACTCATGATGGAGCCTCTGCAGCAAGCCCTTCCCTGGGGAGCGCAGGTTCACACTGGGGAAGGGAGGACATCCCTGAAATAGTATGTTTTAATACACAATAAAAAGGCTCTTTTTATTAATGCTTTGTGTCATAGTTCCATATTAGTTTCATAAGGACTGAATTAATAACTATTTAACTCACCAATTTCAGCATTTAGCTGTGGTAACGTAAATTTTAAAATCTTAGCTTTCAAAAGGCGGCACTGTCCTTTCTGACATACTGCCTCCCTCCTGTGGATCTATATAAGCTGCTTTTATGAGATAAAGGGGAGAAAGCTATCTATAGTAGGTTGTTTGGGTTTTTTCATAAAAGAAGTTGAGCACAGTAGCAAGGGCAGAGAGTGAAGAAAGGCTTGTTTGTAATGGGAGCACTCAAAAAGTTCAACAAGAGTTTGCAAGACCCCTTCATGTCAGTGCGTTCCCACAAACAGCCTCACCCGAAAAGCTGAAATTACAGTCTTTCTCAGTTACAGAAAAAAAAATGGGAGAATGACTTGTAATTTTTGAACCAGAAAAGCTATGTTTATCTTCCAAAGAACAGCCCCTTGAAGATGTGACTGTCATCCAGGGTTAAAGAGCAGGCAGAAAGCCCACAGATGGACGGGTCCTTGGCCACTCAACACCCAGCACCAGGCATCTGTCTCCTCAGGCGAGGGGATGCTCCTGTTATCTATCTAATATATAACAGAGTGTCGTGGCTTTCTGTATCCAAACACATCTTGACACTGGAGATTGCACAGATCCCAGAGCTCTGGAGGGAGGCCAGGGACGTGCACCCACCCCAAAGCAGCTCACCGCCACGGGAGCAGGCAGAGGCGGCATGGAGAATCGTTATCAGGGAGCAGTGACATGTCACGGCCGTCTCGAATGGGCCACGGGGTCAAAGGATTGTGACTCAAATCCATTCCTCATAGAAAAATCTTCTCCAAATGCCTGACTATACTATGAAATCACACAGGGAGTGTGCTGTTATCTGTGGGGGTGGTACAGACCCACCTCTGCTTCATGCGGGAAACCAAAAAATGAAAAATACAGCTGTGCAGAGCATCCCCGTCGTACAGAGTCACCTTGCCAAGCTGTTTTCCTTCCTTTCCACTCGCTGGTGGACAGGTTTACAGGAGTGAGTGGGGATATGTTTTAGCCCCACAGTAATAAACTTGCCTTGTGCATGCATATTTTAATCTTGAATTTAACTCTCATTTGCTCTCTTATTCTTTTACAGCAGGGTATGCACTTCTGCAGATGCTGATGTCATCCCTATTTCTTACCTGCTCTCCACTGGGATTGCTTTTTGAAGAGATAGGAGACACTTTTTTTGGAAAGTACTTTTACCAAGAAGTTACCAGAACAGCATTACAGAAACACAGTTTTGCTCAATAACTTTTTAAGTTACAGCAACTGTGCAAAGGATTGCAGCACCAACAGCAGAATCTCAGCCTGCACCTTAAAGGTTTGCAGGTCTGTAGGGACTGTATTTGGATTTGAAAGTCATTGACATCTATTAATTATCTTTTAGAAGTTGATACTGATACTACAAAGAAATCTTGCTTGGAAGGCAGAGAAGTTCAAACTCTCATACCAAAAAGCTTTCCTCGTCAAGCTGAATTCTTCCATTTCTCTCCTTCTGTACAGGATCAGAGAGAAAATGGAACCAAGCACCAAAATAATAGAAGATTTTTTATAATCAGAGCCTCATTCAGATTAATCAAAAGGCATCCATGTGTGTTTTACTAAGTGGTTTAGTTCTGTGATCACTTTCTGCACAATTTATACAGCCCCCAATTCACTAGAGGGCTTCTAGACTTATCAGTGGAATTTACACCTGTACCTCACTATATTTTCTGTACTTCAGAAACAGGCACCATTGAAGCCTTAATTTATCACATCCTTTCTTCCCCTGGCTCAAGCTTCACCCCTGATGTTTGGGCATATTGCAGCACTGTGATACAGAAGCATCATGCAGGTTCCCCTTAGGAGACAGGCTGTTTAAAAGACCAGGGTGCTGTGGGACATTTACACCACACACACTCTTTAATTGCATTGCCAGTGTGCCCAAACCCAGTCACTCCCACAGGCAAGTCGATATTCTGGGGGTCCCACACCCCTCTGTGTAGATGGAATGAAACCTCACAAGATTTCCCTTCATCTGACAAAGACCTGAACCTAGAAGGAGGTCCTTTGTACGAGCTCTTTTGGAGTGCTCTGGGAGAAAAGCAGCCAGCCAGCCTTCGAATGAATGGCTGTTTGAAAGGAGATTAAACCCTCCTCTGTACGTGCAACTTACAGCCAGGCAGACTACATCAGAGAAGTCAAGCTGCATCCACTCCAAGGAGAAAGTTAAAATAGAACTGAGCCTTCTTACTTCAGCTCTCCCTTTTGTTGTGCCCTGCAGGCAGCATTCACCTGAACATGTATCCTCCAAAGTCAGTACTTGCCTAAAGTGAAAAATGGCACACACAGCCATATCTTTTTATTCCCTTCATTTCTAGAAGAGCCTCTGTTCTCCTTCTATTTAACATAAACCTAGTGGTCATGAGCAGCACCACTAACCATGTAGGCACTTGACACATCTCAGAAGGGAAGATGAAGAGTGAGTTGCAAAGCTCATTGCATGGCTCAGGTCCTTATAAGTTGCCATATTCAATAATAGAGACAAACAATCCCTACAAAAATAACAATACTACTTTAAGAGGCTGTCCTCCTCTACCTGTCAAGAGCCACCTTCCTCTTTAACAGGGTCAGATGCATGGATAGTGGGAGCTGCACACCCATTTCAACACCAAGAACACCAAGTCATTGCTACTAGCCTGGATAGATTTCTGGACTTCACTAGGCTGATGGTTTTGCAGTGAAACCAGTGAGGAAAGTTCTGCTGAAGGGTGTTTCCTTGTACAAGTGATGAAGGAAACAGCTTGGGGCAATGACACCATAACCCAGTACAGCTGTTTCTGCAGTAATCATTTGTTCACATTCTAGGATGCATTAAAAGAGCAGCTTGGAGCATTTCTGTTGCTGCTTATCCTCTGACTGGGTTGTTGTTAATGCAACACTCACTCAATGAAGTATTTGGGATGAGGTCCAAAAAAGCACTTAGGTGCCTAAATCCAAGACAGGGATTCACAGCTGCCTAAGGACTTAGGTTCCCCCTTTCGTATGCCCCTTCCCTGTATCTCCTTAAAAACCTGGGCTTCTGCAATGGGTTGACTCCGGGTGCTGCCATCTTGACTGAGCTTGGCCACCAGAGCCTGCCTCCTGTGTCTTGGCCGTCCAGCCCTGGAGATGAGGTAGCTGTGTTTGGGATCGCTCAGACACTCTGTGGTTGTGCCCTGAGCTCTGCGTTCAGCAACCACAGCTGCTCTTGCTCAGACTGTGGCCGATGCTGGTCCTCCCCCTTGGTATAGCCACCATGGAGGAGGGTGGTGCTGACTGACTCTTCACAGCTAGAGAGTCATGAAGAGCACGGCACAAAGGTGACTTCATGCTGATGAGGGAAGAGGCTGCCACTAGCCTGGCTTGAGTACGTTTTCCCCCATGTAGCACTCTCCTTCTGCTCCCTAGCAGGGGTCCAGAATAAAGTGATTGACATATCCTTCACAGCAGATGGATGTTCTCTCTTCCACTGCCCTTGCTACTGATGGCCTGACAAGGAATGCTGAATTCAGGTCTGGCATCTCCTGCATGTGTGGAAGCTGGATGGGTCATGGCATGCCATGCTTAAATCCACTCATACTCCTACCTGTCAATAAATCTTTGCAAGAAAAACTTAAAGGCGTTCCTAACAAGGTATAAAATTCCTCCAATAACTTCTACTGTATTGCAGACCATAACTGTCCATGTGCCTCTTTCCTCAAGATAGAGCTCAAAAATGTAACTTCTGTAACTATTTTTAGTTACAGAAATCTAGTGATCAAACTCCAGTGACTTACAGGGAGTGAGAGAGAGCATAGTTGCTCTTCTACTGCAGCTTATTCACCCTGCTCCTGAAAAAGCAATTACTTCCAAGGAAGCGCGTGCAGCCTGACCATGTTTGGGTGCTCTGACAGACATCTTTTCAACCACATTCACGTGTCTTGCCATGAGACCATTAAGCTTTGCCAGGTCTCTCCTCTCATCTGGATAAAGCAGTTAGGGCTCTGTGTGACAGACACTTGCAGTTTTCAAATACATGTCTCAGGTAGGGCTCTACACGCGCAAGCTGTTTTCCTCATTAAGCCCTTCAGTTACTGCAGTTTACCTAATTCCAAGCTGGACTGTAAAAGGCTTGATCGATGTAACACATTCACTCCTGATGATGTCAGGGAGTCACTATACCCACCTAACAGATGAGCTGAGTTGATAGTCAGAAAATTTAGGATGACGAGCACGGTTTATCATGTTAAACCAGATGCCATCAGCACTCCTCAGTTCTGCAAAAATGCTCTAGTTCTTCATAAAGCTATTACTGAGACATGTAAGGAAAACATGAGATCTGAACCACTTCCTGCTCCAGCCTTCTGCCGTTGGCGCCTCTTCACACAATCAGGAGCAGAGCCCGATGTGGAGGCATGTTTCTGAAATGATTTCAGAGATGAGGTTTGATGTCTTTTCTGCCTACATGTGTCCTCAGCAGGAAAACTGCAGAACAGCAGAAGAGGGAAGATGAGGACTACTGTGGAACAGAAAGTGAATCTCCTGTAGATCTGTCCACGCACGTGTGTCTGGCTGGGCCCCATCCTGCAGCCAGGCTGTGATCCGTATCTCAAAGGGACCATGATTCCTTCTCAAATTATTGCTGCTGGCAGAGCAGCAGAGCTGGCAAGTGAGTTTTCAGGAATGTCTTTATCCTTCATGATCCATATGAAATAGGTCCAAGTAGTAATATTCTTGGAGAGCCAGAATCATAGCTTTTGCAAAGGTTGGGAACAGCAAAGCACACTATTAATAAAACAGTCACAGTGCTCTTGGTTTTGTTCTTTCTATAAGATAATTATAAGCAGAAGCTTTCTTTTGTCTGGTCAAAGTTTCTGCTGCTTCAAACTTAAAGCTGTCAGAGACAGCTGAGCAAGAGGGCTTCATTCAATGGACAGCAGTATCTGATCCAGCAAGTGCCATCAGTTTGCTTTGGTAATGTCAGTGGAAGAGTGAAGAGGAGAGTGTCTGAGGACCTACTCTCCCATCTGCTGTGAACACTATTGCAGTTCAGAGTAGCCCAACAATGGTGTCTTGGCTTAGAGAAAATAAAAGGATTTTTTTGGGGCTATGTACAAGCATATCCATCACTGTAGACAATGGTAAAAGCTAGAGTCGCATTAATGGTCATATTCTACTAATACTGACTTATTTTAAGGGGTACCATCAACAGGGAGAAATAAAGGACATACTCTCAAAGTAGTGGGAACCAGATACAAAAAAGAAGCTGCTCGTAAGGATCTTTTTTTATGCTCAGCCAAATGCTGTGAAAAAAAAGTGCCTTCTGGCATCATGAACCTGCTTAGGAGGGGAGATTTTGTTCCGATAGTCAATAATTTTCCGTGCACATTTTCAACAGGTAAGTCTCAACAGATACCATTAAGAATCAAAGCCTTGGTGCTCCAGAGGGCAAAGCACCCACCATCTCACCTCATTTGCAATTTAACAGGTTTATCATTTACACTAAGGTGTCTCTTTTAAAGGAAATCCCAGTGGAATTAACCAATACTAAATTTCAGGTGCAGGAGGAAAATGTGCAGCAGAGCATATATATGATAGAGACAGATATTTATGCTTGTGCCTGGCTATGCTGCAGAGGATATTGCTGGAAAGGGCAGCTTTTCTGCAAAGTTCTGTTAGATCCCCTCAGCAGGAAACAATTATCCGTAATACCAATTTCCCGCAGAATTTTGCAAATGCTTCCCTACAGGGATTTCACCTTTCATTGTTTCCCCTGCACAGCACAGAAAATCTGACTGCAGTGATACAAAATCAGATCTGAGTCATATTTTTTTTCCGCCTCTGGCAGCTGAAGGGAATAATATCATTTTTGACTAGAAGGAGATGGGCAAACAGGGTAGGGGCTGGTGACCTGAATACCAAGAGGACCTCCAGAGGTCCCTCCCCACTGCATCCATTTTGTGGTGTGATGCTCAAAAGGAGAGGGGTAGAGGACGCAGTGGTGGGGTCCCTGCCTTGGGGGCACTCATGCCTTGGCAGCAGCAGGAGTCCAAACCTAGGGATGCCAGGGCCCCAAAACATTCGTGGAAAGGAGCATTGTTGTAACCTGTGCCTGCCCAGAGGAGTCCCTTGCAATACCTGCCATTACCCCATGTGTTCTCTGAAGACCATGAAATCCCCATGGCAGTGCCCCTGACTTCTCTTTCAGCTGCGGTGTTGTGATGCTATGAAAAGGATTACAGCCATGGCAACCAGAAGTCACATTTTCAGCAGTTTTCTTCATTTTTCCTCTTTGTCCCTGACCCCTCTTCCAAAGCAAGGTATCTCACTGCACAGCTTCCTGACAGTGTGGGCACAGCCCTGCCTGTGCAAGCAGTCCTAGGCCAAACCCACGGCTCATAGAGGGGTTTGCCTTCTTCTCCCATGTTGGAAACAAACTCTGAGCTCAGCATGGGGTGCTCAGACTCCAAACTGGGCAGGATGTGCCCAGGGAAAGATGATGTGTGGGATTCACTGGGAGAGGGGGGGGCAAACAGAGCAGGAATCTCTCCTCAAGCAGTTCAGCATATTCAGAACTACTATATAGGAAGATTTCCTTGCATAATCCACTTTGTTCCACCTCTACAGATATTTTCAGAGAATGAAAAAAAAAACAAGGACTTTGGCTATGTGGTTAAGAATGCAGGTAGGATGAGCCCGGCATCACAAGACAGTCCATTTTTCTGTCCCCAGAACTGGAAACCCAGCAGCAGTGGGGCCTGGCCCACTGACTGACAGGTACAAGTAACTAGTTAGATGTTTTAACTGCACTTCCCAACAAGAGGAGGCTTGTGAGGTTGTGCTGTCTGTCCATCTGCACTGGGCAGCATGTGGCTCTGATGGCCACTGTCACCCAGTCCTGATGAGGGGGGTGTTTCAAGGCCATGAAATCCCCATGGGTTTGGGACATGTGATGAGTTGGGTCTGTCCCCAGCACCATCTGCCCTTTGCCCAGGTGAGTCCTGGCTGCTGGGAGGGCAGTGGGGCACACAAGGCAGTGCTGAGGCAGCTCAAAGGGCCGGACCCTGCAGGGACCTCACAGGCCCCCATAAGCCATTCCATCACTATTTGTCCCCATGCATCTCCATCTGTTTATTAACTCCATCCCAGATGACCTGACATTCAGGTAAACCAAATTTGATTTTCTGGCTGAGGGAGCCCTCAGATCTTTACCGTTTCCAAACAGATTGCATCAAGGAAAGCACATTGCCCTCTGAAGCCTGATCTGCAATGCCAGCAGCAGAAAGCACTGAGCGTGCCCAGCTGCTGGGTAGAGGAAACTCAGACCTTTGCGAAGCTCTGGCTGAGAAACAGGAAGGAGAAGGAGCACAGGAGCATCCCTGGGCTCAGCACTCATCCGGGGGTCTGATCTGGAGTGTCCCATAAAGGCCCATGTGTGGTCCAGGGTGCAGCTCCCCCCTGCATAGCAGGCATGGGGGGATGCTCACCCCTCTCCAAAATGCAGGTTGCACTAGAGTGATGTTGGTGTTGAGGTCCTGGGGCCACTAAGGTGAAATGATTCAGTAAGGCATGCAGGAAAGGCAGGAGGTACCCAGCTTTTGGGGGTACAAAAGAGATGGACAAACGAGATGAAAAAAACCCAAATATAAAGAACACCATTTGATATTTTTTGAATTGTTATGTACTTGGTACCAGAGCTGGACAAAAGACATTCAAATTTCTTAAGGTATTTTGTTTTTCAAAGATTGCAGACTTAATTTACAACTTTTTTAAATACACTGCAGAACACTTGTTCAAAAGCAACATTTTCATGCAACAATCGACTTTAAAAAAACAGTGACAAAATTTTAGTTTGGGAAAGAACATTTCTAAATCTCAAAAGCCTGAGTAGCTCTGCTCCCCACTGCAGATGCTTTCAGACTTGCCGAAAGCATGTGCATGTGTATATGGAACTGTGATTTGCTCTTCTTTGAGATGTCTTTGTTGTTGGCCTTGAAGCTGCAGAAGAGTTGCCTTGTTTCCAAGCAGAAGTGAATTCAAAGTATGCTGCTATTGTCCAGGAAGTGTGAGTACTACTCAGCTACTGTGGAGGCACACAAACTCACAGCACAGAAATTTAAAGCTATGGAGGAATTCTGCAGGGCTGTTAATATCATTTAATATTCTTTCCTGATCATTCATTTGTATTCATGGTCTTTTTACTTGATAGAATTCTCTAGCAGTCTTTAATAAAAAAATTCCTTTCCCACTTGAGATCTCAGATGAACAGGGTAAAAATGTAATTTGCATGATAGTCAAGGTCTCCTTCAAAGAAAGGGTAGGATCTGGATAAATTAGCCATAAGTTGGCAAGAGTGGGAATATCCATCAAAAGTTTGTCCTCTTAATTCCAGAGTCCAGGTGAACCCAAAGTGTTAGTTTTGTAGAAGCCAGGAGAGGTATAGTCAAAGGGAAGTTTGTTGCTGTGAGCTCTGTGCACCAGAAACCCTTGCTGAAGCAGGCACGGGAGAAATGAGAATAAACACTATCTCTCCCAGGCAGGAGGTGAAGTGATGCAGGAGGTGTAGTTGAGGGGGAGGGTGGGGCAGATCGTGATATTTGCAAACAGGTTTGATAGCCACTGAGGGAGGGGGCACATGGAGCTATGTCTGCCTGGGAGAGGGGGAGAAGCCAGTGGGCTTCCCTGGGAGCTGGTGAGCCTCTGCAGGCTGCAGCTCTCCAAGAGAAGATGCACCATCTTGCTCTTTCCTTCACTCTGCTGAAGTCTGGGAAGGGGTTGGTAGCACATTTATAGAGAATTTCTATTTTTCAGTCTCAGAGTTTAGTTGTTATTTTAATTTGAACATTTTTCATTCAGTTGTAGCATATCTGTGATGTCCCATGACATGCCGCAGCATTTGCAAAAATCAACAACAACCCGAGTCCTTTGTTGACTTGAAGCACTCCTGGTTATTTCTGAGTGCCATGGGAGAAGCAGGGATCCTAGCCTTCCTCCACAGCATGTCCTTAAGGAGGATGTAATTACTGAATTGGGTTTTCTGCTGGGCACACTCTGACTGACAGACTGGGCCAACCCACACTTCTCTCCCTCATTATAGTGGAAGCTTATCTGCCGGCAGTGCCAATAAAAATAAATCATCTGGTTGCCTTATGCTCTGTGTAGATGAAAACAGAGTCATCAATGGTCTTGTGTACTTCTACGCTAAGTTAACGCCCACTGCATTCTTTTTTTAAAATCAAATTTCAGGATTTTGAAGAGGCTACTATGTACTCAAGAGGAAGGGAGGGCCAAGGCTCAGTGTGTGCAAATGATGAGGTTACAATACAATCTTTGTTTGTTTATATAATGGTTTTTCAAATTACGTTTGCATGTATGAGTATAATGTTCTCATTGACTAGCGCAATGCACAATAGACCACCCACAATTTGGGAGGGTGCTACGAGTTTGTCCCTCTATGAGCAGGCACCATTTAGTTTTTCATCCCCATTCTGTCAGTATATCTTCAGCCTGGGCTTACTCATTCCTGCTAGATGAGTTGGAATCAGAAGTGGATAACATAATTTTCTGTGGTGGCCTCACATACAGTTAAAAGATGATTTCAAATTGAAAATCCTGAAAACCTGTAGAGTTGAGATCTGTACCACTGATCCAAAATTCAGCTTCGGCATTGCCCACTCATTCAGTGTGGGAGTAAATCAAAATTTATCCCTCTGAAGTCAGAGATTTACATAACTTTCAAGCAGGAATAAGTGAACATACCTCATCTGTCAAGGGGGAACCACCTAGCAGGTTAATTTTTTACAATATACTGGGGTCTCAGCTGCTTTGCAGTAGTTTTTTCATCATCCCTATTACCAGTCCCACTACAGTCATAAAAAAGTAAGTGTAAGCAGCCAAATACAATGCAGTTTGTGGAGGAATCACTCCCTCTCAGGTTGCATTGAGATAAAATTGCATAACTCAAAGCCACCAAAGGCACAACCCCTGGTTGCATTTCCATCTGGAACATACGTTCTTCCCCCTTCCCCCAGCGCTTGTAGAGGAGATGCTTGGACAGGTTGTTATTTATGTCAGCACAAACTGGTGGTACCAGGCATGTCTCTGCAGCGGTGAAGGAAAGTATTAACACCAGCATCGTTGTGCAGCATGTGTATGTGATGAGATAATAGACATCTGGCACTGAGTGGCTACTGGAGCTCTGTAAATCCCTTGGCGTGTGGTTTTGTGCAGAAAGCTACCTCCAGCACAGTATATGACTGTATAGTCTGGAAGAATAAACTGAAGATTTTGTTGGTCCTTACAAAGCACTGAGCTGTGTAACACTGCTTTTAGATCCCCAGCTTAGCACTTGTGCCCAGATGCCCTCAAGGGGCATCTGAAGAGGGCATCTGTTGCCTGAAGAGGGAGACAGGGAACTCTCAGGTGTCTATGGACTTGCTTTGAAATCCCTAAGATTTGCTTTGCTTTGCTTTGTCATATCCCAATATTTTAGCTGGACCAAGAAGCTCAGCATCTGCCCTTGTGATGTATGTCTCCCACCCAAGACCCTGCACATGATGTGTGCTGCCTGCACAAGTCTTCCTGCAGGAGAGCCCACAACCACACCCCAGACATCACCACCCCGTCCCACATCGCTGCCAGCAACCCACTGTCAAGGATGCTGGATGTGCTCACTGCTTTCTGGGCCTGACCAGATGTGAATGCCACGTCTCCCACTTCTGGGACAGGAGAGATGAGTGTTCAGGTCCTGTTCCAGGTGCAGGCTGTGCATTGCATCCAACTTCTGTTTAGGATAAGCCCCCTAAAACCCTGCATTATTAACTCAAGGTTAACATATAGTTATTCCAAATCAATAAGATTACAAATTCCTTTAATATTCACCACGACTGATAAGCCCAGGAGTAGGCGAATCCTCTGCAGGACGTAGAACATGTTCGATTCTGTGATGGGTCACTGCCAGCTCAAAATCCCTTGGGATGGGTGTGGGACCAAATTCAACTCTGTTGCACTGCCCTACAGCTAAACTGACTTCAGTTTGCATCCCCATGGATTTATGTGGTAAATTGGTGGGATATTTGATCTCTAGTACCAAGAATAGGAATGAAGTGTCTGATTCCAGTGCATGATATTCTGCAAATATCTATTGGAGTAGCCAGGTCTGAGTAAAAAAAAGAAATCAAATAGAGGGATGTGGAAAAATCTCTTTATGCCTATAAAAGGATCACTTCAAAACCACAGGATTTTGTATAGGAACCTTTTTCCTTAAATAGTAGAAACAGTCGCAGGGTGCATTCCATCAGCGTAAAAAATGGGGGTTAGAGGAGAGCCGCTGTGTGCAGCGGCGGTTTCCTCTCCTTCCTTCTCTTCCTTTCCTCCCCTGCCACATGTCTAACATGTCTTAGCTACAGAAACTGTGCTTGTAGAAAACATATCAACACTATAATTGCAATATATATATATATTTATACACATAGGTATAATCAAAGCCATATACATATATATGTATGTGCTATGTAGTTAAAGAGGAACTGTATGGTGGGATTCTTCTGCATTCTTCAGGAAACACCCTTCTGTTGCATTTTCCCACCTAGGTGAACAAAACTTGGCAGTGAATTTTGTTGGGTGTCTAAAATACCAGAGCAGGCTCCAACTGCAGGCTCACACATGCAGCCTCCTACTGCCACCACTGGCCAGAGGCAGGGGAATAAAACCCAGAGCTCTTCAGCAGTGGGCCAAATCCTGCCACAGAAACCCAGCTGACATCATGGGGACTAGATGAGTGGCTAATGGAGACAGCCGGATTTGTGTCAATCTTTTACTTTGGATGCAAAGCCGAGTCCCCTGGTCATCAGTGTGGGGTGGCTGGGGCTGCAGAGGGACCAGGTCTCCTCGAGGGTGAGCAGCCTTGGAGGGTGGCACTGGGCTTTGAGGTGCCCTGTATGTGTTGCCATGGGAAGGAACAGGAATGTGGGAATGACTCTCCCAGGGCATGGGACACAGGTGCATCTTGGGACAAAGGTCCTGTCACTGTACTTTCCAGCTCAGGGATCCCAGGCCAGCAGAGAACAGGAAGGGAGAGATTTCTGTGAATTGCGGGTTCATTGGCCCTTTTGAACAGGTTTGTCTGAGGGTGGGTTGGGGAAAGGAGTCAGAAGGTTTCCATCTTCAAACTGTAGCTAGGCTAAGTCGAGACTGACACCTTTCCTGGGAGCTGTTTAGAAACCAGGGTGGTGTTTTTAGTGCTTTATAAGAAGAGTCTTGTGTTCACATTACTGTGATGAAAATGTCATGCAAACAGACCCCAGGGACTCTGGCTGGCTTCAGTCCATCCTTCCACCACGTGCCTAGGTCAGTCCTTACAGATGTCTGGATAACCTGTTCTTAAAAATCCTTAATAACAGAACCTCCACAGTCTCCCGAGACAAAGTATGTCAGTGTTTTACTACACTTACTATTAGGAACATTTCTTAAATCTGTCTTAAATTTTTCTAAACTCCCTCCCAGCCAGACCCAGTACAGACTCTTACTGAAAATTTAACATGTGGCTGATATCTACAGCAGAGACAGAGGACAGTTTATTTATTTTCTTGTTGCTCAGCTTGTGAGCTTATGTGCTTGAAAGCAATTTTTTCTCCCTTTAGACATCTCTCTTTTAAAGAAACTCATTTTCTTTAGCCTACCTTTCCACTAATACCTGTTTAAACCTCTCTTGAGGAATAACATCTCCATCCATAAAAAAATCTTTAGGTGCAGTGTCACACGAGAAAGAGGAGCCAAACTGAGGGAAGGGAGATGTCTTACATACTGCATTTCTATTTATGTACTCCAAAATGGTGTTTGGGTTTTTTTGTTTGCTACAGTATGACATTATAGGTACTCAGGTAGCCCATGACCCATCACAATCTGCAGGCCCTTGGAGCCGACCAGCAGCCCAGGGCAGTCAGCCCCAGCCTGGCTCAGGGACACGGGGGAGAGGTGTGAATTCATCCCTCCCAAACTGCATCTTTGGGATTTTCAATCCTTATCTCCATTTTGTCATTCCTGCAGCCTACAGCCAGCATAAGACCTGCCATATTTGAAACAAGCTCATTGTTTCATTTTCCCCTTGCCCAAGCTGTCACTGAAGATGTTGGTTACTTCTGTTGTTAGTTCTGGGATGAAGGGAGACCCCCAGGGTCCATTCTAGGCACTCCCTTAAGTCAAACTAGGAAGTACTGATACCTTTCACATATAACTTTGAAATGGCTTTGCCCTTCCCATAACAGTTTCACTGCAACCCCACTTCTGCTGCTTGTTTGGGAAAGGGCTGACACTGCCGGAGTTGGTGGAAACCAGGAGGAAAGGATTCTAGGGTGAGAGTGCACCCACTCACTCCTGCTCCATGTACTGGTCTAGAAAAAAACTCCTGAACATTTTTTAATGTGACCTGGCAGGAGACCAGGGTAAATGGCATGTTCTTTTTCCAGTGCTTTAGCCCAAAATGTGTGTTTCAGAGGCTTAAAAGAACAGTCAGTCAATTAAATGTGATAAACGAGGCCATTTGTCACCAGCATTTTCATTTTTCTTTTAAAGTATAAAACGAGATAATGAGCAGGGCTTGAAGAAATCCTTTGTGGTGTTGGAAGCCAAGGTCACATGATATACAGAACGGATTTTCTGCCTCTCCCGTCATGAGAATGCGATCTGACAAATACTCCCCCTCATGACACAGAAATCAGAGACAATGTTAAGGGGGGGGAGAAAAATCACTAATGCTTGAAAAAACAGTGACACGTTGCAATGAAGATGGGAAAAGAAATGCACTTAGTTAAGGGCAAATCTACCCCCACTGCAAACTTCCTGTTGTAGGTGCTGGTCAATAGGAACAGCAGCACAGAGACAGTTCCATAGTACCTTCATCTTATAACAAAGCCTAAAGCTTTATCACCCTGGTTTCTAAACAGTCCCCAGGAAAGGTGTCAGTCTTGACTTAGCCTAGCTACAGTTTGAAGATGGAAACCTTCTGACTCCTTTCCCCAACCCTCCCTCAGAGTTACCAACACATCACCTATTCAGAAAGAAGACAGCAGAGTATGTATCCAGTGATTGATGGAAAAGATGGTTCATCCCTTGTCCCAATATGGGGGAAGGGA
Source organism: Lepidothrix coronata (assembly GCF_001604755.1). Lineage (NCBI taxonomy): Eukaryota > Metazoa > Chordata > Aves > Passeriformes > Pipridae > Lepidothrix > Lepidothrix coronata. Next base: position 2,983,840 of record NW_016690260.1, read on the forward strand.
CACAACTACAATGGGCTGTGTGAGCTGTGGGGTCCTGCACAGTACGGGAGTCCTGAGGCTTTGAGGCTCCAGGTGGTGGGAGGCTATTCCTCCTGGAATGTCCACAGGTACTTCCAGCATACTGAGACAGGTACTGTCTCACAGGTACTGAGACACCCCGTTCAGTGACAGCCACGTAAGCAATGCCGTTCAGATATATAGCCCATAAGAGCTGTGGCACTTATGGTGGTGTGGTGCAGGTGGCTGGAGACTAGAGCTGGATATGGACCCAGAGCTGGAGTTTTTCCAGCTCTTTTTTGAAAAATAGCACCTTTCTTTCTGGCAGATTCCCAGAATGTTTCCTTCTGCATACAGTCCTTTTCTATCATGTGTATCTAGGAATTGGGAAACATTTACTCCAACGTGTGAACCTTCTCTGCACCTATGGGACATGAACATATTGATGGCATTTTGCACTGGCCTCTGTGCCACCAGGCCAGTGTTACTTCTACAGCCTTTTCCCATCTCACCTCTGCATCTACACACTTGTGCTACCACAGTAAAAAATTACTCTTTTTTGGGTTTGGGGAGGTTTTAAACTTGTTTTCTCAATCAGTCGTCAGTTTATCCTGAATACATTGAGGCATGCCAGTAAATATGGTTGTGCACAAACAGGAACAGATATTTAAGGAGCTGAGAACCACTGACAGTTGGTCTCTACAACCTATGTTTTATTTATGTCTGTACTGTGCTGTCTTGGCATCATTTCATTTAGTCCTGGGATGAAACCCCTGTCTTTTTGCAAACATGGACAGCCTCACACATGCCTCTGACATTAAATAAGTGATACAAACACTGCAAGGAAACATATATTTTAAGACAACTACCCAGATGCACCAGCAACAGGAGGTGTTGAAGTAACTTGAAAGACTAAGAACTAAAATCTTATTAAAGAAAATGCAGGACAGGAGGTACCAGTCAGGTACCAAGGGAATAAACGCCAAGCATGCAGTTGAGCCAATGACTCAGCACCATGTTAACTTCAAGTCTGTGAGTCTTCACCTGATGGTGAATTTTGTGCCTGGCCTTCAGTGGGGCTCTGTGCAGAGGAGTGCCCTCCTCAGCACCTCAGCAACTCAACAGCAGTAGCCTACAGCCACCTTCACCTATGTGAATGTTTCCAATACTTGTAGTGGCTGCCACAGTTGGACTCAATGATCTTTGGGGGGCCCTTCCAACTCAGGATATTCTAGGATTCTATGATTCGCATTTGTGAGGTCTGTGCCTGAGGGATTTTTCAGATGAGGTATCAAACAACATGACTAGATCCTCTGCTGTATTAAACTGCTAGTAAGAGCAGTCTGTCTGTTCCTACCCCCAACTGGAAGCAGGCTCAGCCTCAGTTCATGAGTTGCCCTGGTTGTGGCTTGCTGAAAGGGTAGGATAATCCTGCTGAAGCCCTTGGTGGGCTGCCCGTTTCCTCTCCTTCCAACTCGCTTGCTTCCAAAACAAATTCCTATTGCAAAGACTCAGGTCCTTTCAACTCTGCATTCCTGCCTGTAACACGATCCCTTTGAAAAGGAGATGAACTGGTACAACTCAGTGAACTTGAAAAGAAAAAGATCCCAAATAATTGTTGGAAATGATTGGAAACAAATATCTCATAAAACAACATATTTCCAAGTGTTTCCGAAGCAGTTAGCTGTGCAATGGTCTATTTTCAAAAGCATGGAGACTTACCACAGGCAGGTAATGGAAGTATGGGAGTCGATGCAAACACTATTCCCTTTCTCATGCCCAAAGCCCGTGGGATGGCTGCCTGAAACAAGATGTTGTGTGAAGGTGCTGCCAGGATCCATTTCACCAACAGACTGGGACCCAACCCAGCAGCCTCTAGCTATGGCCCAAGGAATGAATGCTGGATCATTTCTGAAGAAGAAACTTGCTGGCATTCACTTTGTTTGGGTTAAGAGAGAAGGACATGGAGAAGGAGGGGGAGGGTCTGACTCCCTCAAGTTCAAATTTACAGCTTCAAGCAGGCAGTTCCTTTGCAAACACTTTCCATTGTTTTCTTCCTCCTGTTATCTCTATAGAAGGTTGAGCATCTTTAAAACTGCATTAGCCTCCCTTAGGGAGGCTTGTTTTCAGATCCCTTCTCAACCTGATTTGGAGCAGGGACATCAAAGGCAAGGCAAATCTGGTCTCCTGTTAACTTGGATCCATTTGGAGCTGGTCTGGGCAGTTCGAGCTTGCCATGATGTTCACAGTCTTTCGAAATATTTACTTATCTGACTGACAAGAGAGCTATTTCATAAGTTATGATGTCTCCAGTTTTGTGTAAACAATTTACAGTGCTGTGATTGATGCTGAATGCTGTTTGGAGAGAGGCAAGACTGATTGTATATACTAGGCTTTGGTTTGGAGAGCTCAGGCCCAGGACTGGACAGTATTCTACCTAATAAATAACAACAGTGCTGTTTCAGTGCTCACAAAGCCACACAAACATGGCTGAATTAAAGCAATGCTTCTTTGAGCAGACCTTTTGGCCATGCAAACATCTGAGACCCCTGCAGAGGTGCCTGGTACAGTGGTCGCAGTTCCCGATTCTGCTTTTGACCCATGCCCAAGCTGTCCACAACTCTCCAGCACTTACTGAGCAGAAGGAAACAGCTGGTTTTGTGGGTAGGACAGCCAGCACAAATGTGGAGCATCACACTTCAAGCTCCCTCTCCAAATCTAGGAGGATGGAGGTTGGGAAGTGAGTATCACCATGTCAAGGAGGCACCTCCAGTCCTTACAACAGTACAGTGAAAGGAGTGGGCTTGCTTCTTCTGGCACAGCTTCAGGTCATGGTACATGAGTGGTTTCCTCAGTCTTGCATTTTTCAGTGTCTTACTGCAGGTCTCCAGGGGCTTCCATAAGGAGATGGGACTTCTGCTGCAGTGCTTTGAGTCACACCACCGAAGTCCCTCTTCTGGGTGAATACTTTCCATTACAGCTTTGTATGATCATGAGAGAAGCCTAATCCATGGCAAAAGAAGTATTCCCATCTCCAGTGGCATGACACAGGAGTATGATTGCCGTGGCTTATAGGTGCCTGCAGCCCAGCTGATGAAAAATAGCCGTAGACAAGTATAAGCCCGCATGAGATGCCAAAGCAGAAAAGAGAGGGTATAGACTAGTGTCAACTGAGAGGAAGTCAGAGTTTTTCATTCAGATCAAATTGCAAACAAGTTGTTTCAGTTCTGAACCATCAAAATGTTTTGCTTCTGGAATTAAGTGAACTGGACATGTCTGAAACAACAGTTGTAGGACTATGTAGTTCCCTCAAATTTTCTGCAATCTGACTTTCTGACCTGATTGTGAACAAAGGTATGACTTCCAGAAGTTCCCATGAAACGGAAATGCTGGGACCAGTGGCAATGCAAGGCAGAAGTTTGGAAGGAGAGGACGAAAGACCCCTTTCTTGCTCTAAGTAGCTGTTCAGATTGACTGGTACAGACAAGAAATTAAAAAAAAACCCTCACTTTATTCTGGAAATCCTCTTTCAGATACATTCACTCCAGATGCTGCGAATAAAGAATGGGAGGAAATTAAAAGGAGGGAATTGACCCTAACACTGACACAAGATGGCTGGTTGGATGCGAGCTGGATAAAGGCTTTATATACCCATGCAGAGAAAAATGTGCTTCCTCTGAACAGAGCAAAGTAATGAAGCATTGATTTGAAATTATTGAACTGTGATACTTCATCCATGTTTCTGACGGTGGCCTTGTCTAATGGAGAGAAAAGTACAAGGAGGTTTTTCCAGTTCAGACTGGAAAAAGGAAAATTGTGTCTGCGGCAAACATTCCACATATTGCATTCACTGTGGGAGGAAAGTAATACTCAATGTCCTCCTGATGTTCAAAACTGTTTCTGCAATCACCTTCAGCCACCAGAAAAGGCTGATTATCTCCCAGTTTCACCAGTACCATTCACTCTCAAAAGGCTATATCTTTTCATTTAGTCTGTTGAAATCTGCACTCAGAACAAGAAAGGTCTGAAGCAAAATGCAGCCTGCCTCTTCCTCGCAAGGGACCAGCCGAAGAGTGATGCACTTAGCAAAGCAAGCGCAGATTTAGGGGGGACCTAAGGGACGAATGGCATTGCCCTTGGTCTCCTTGGAGATATGCCTTGATGTAATTAATAATAAAAAATGGGGGCAAGAATAAAAATGATTCAGAGAAGCTTTGGTACTTCTCCCCAGTTTAGCTCCTGTGACTAAACCCACACAGAGCCTAGAATGAGGAGATGAGCCTATTATACCTAAATAGCAGCATAATGAATTATCTTCTTTGCACTTACTTTTGCTAGTGAGTAATCCAGTTTCTACCCAAACCCATGTTGGCTATGAAGATTTTGCCAGTAAAGATTAATCAAGATGCTGGAAGAATGTGGAATTAGAAATGCAGAAGGACCGTAGCTCTCCACCATTTGCTCTTAAACATTGATAATCTAGGGCAAACTTTCTAATAGATAACATTAATACAACCAACACTTTGGTGAAAGTCCATCTTTAGCTAAAACTAAATACAAAAAAATGGTCTGCTTAGTGAAGAGTTTGAATCCTCTCTTTTATGTACAATATAAAAATATATTTATTTTGGGTGATGAGTCCTTCTTAGATTTGCAGACTCCAATTGAATAGTGTAGAGCATGTTGTGTGTTTTATGTGTCTTTAGGGTCTTTTGCTCAGAAAATTCCCAGAACTGCAGGTTATGAAGTTATAATTTAAATGATATTGAAAGGTATCAGCAGCCTCAGCTTTCCCTCACTTTCCCAGGTCTTGCAAGCCACAGAGGGTTGGCATCACTGCGTTTCCAGCCTCAGCTGTTGTGTGTGGGTACCAGTAGGAAGAGATGGCTCTCAGAGCACCTGAAAAGGAGTATCTGTGTCTGAAAGAAGCCTATTCCTGAAAGTTAAAGAGTTGTTGAATTCACAGGACAGAAACAATATGACTGCTGAAACTCTGCCCTATGACTCTGGGAGCTGCTGGCATGATTTGAGGGCTGGGTTCCTCAGTCCTGTGGAGCAGGCAATGGCTTTCTGATCTGTAGCCCTGACAGAAGGAGGTGCTGGCCCACAGCACAGTGAGCAGGAAGAAAAGCAGTACAAATAAATTTTTAGAAAAGCATTTGGGGTCAATCTTGTAGAGCACTTTCTAAAGAGCTCAAGGGATGTTATTGTTTAAATAAATATTTAAGGGAGATTCCTCTCAGTTTAAACACAGTGAGCTGTAGCATGTGCAAAGCAGCAGTTTTGATTACGCATATGCAAGAGGCCAAAACAATCCATTACAAGCGAAGGTGTCAGAGGAGGAGAATACAATTTCCTTTGATTCTCTTTCTCTGAGACAGGTTCTTGACAACACCATTTCTGCCTAGTGCCCAGGTGCAGCAGGGATGCAAACCCTGGCAGTCCCAGCACTGGATGTGCTGTGTAAGTAAGCCATTCTGCATTTTTCTGATGAGATGGCTGGGGATGGAAGTGCAGGTTTAGCTCCGCAGGTTGCTGCAACCCAACATGCAGCAGTAGGACTGTGTGCCTAAGTAGAAGGGGAAAAAGGTGGGTATGGCTGGTCATGCATGACCCATCACATGTGTTGGACAGTCTTTGATGGACATACAATCATAGTCTTGGTGCTAGAGGGCTGCTCATTACAACAGAGGTTCACTTTAAAATCCTGCTTGATTTGGTTGAGGCTCGCGGATGGCAACTCAGATGAGTTTATTGTGTGTGGTGGCTACAGACTTGGAGTCACCTTGTGCCATGAGTTTGGTACAGCCAAAGCTTAGCGCCATGCACTGTCAGAGGTGGGATACAAGGAGGTGCTTCTTGCCCTTCAGGTAGACAATGCCAAGGGTGTGAACAGCCATCTGGTAGTAGCAGAAGAGAAAACAAAAGAAATTCACTGCTGAGGGGCAAGACATCTAAACAAAAGTGAAAGCATGCTAAAAGGCCACAAGCAGCTAAAAACCCTCAGTTAGCTTGTGGTTATTAGGAAGTGGTCTAGTGGTTAGGGTGCAGCACTCTCACAGCTGCGACCCGGGTTCGATTCCCAGCCCCCCGGGCAGATGGAGCTCATTAGCCCTGTGAGGCAATCCATCTAAGAGAAGGTCACTCTAAACAAACCTACGTTCTGAGACCCTCACTGCCACTGTCCAAGCTTGCTTGGCCCCGGCAGATGAACCTCAGGATTAAAGGGTGGGCTCAGTTCAGCGCACGCTGTGTCTCACCTAAAAAAATCCACTGCGCAGGCTTGAAGGGTTAATGACCTTTCCCAAATCTTCGCTCGCGAAGACTGGCCATTATTAGTAATCACTGTATGTCATAAGTCTCTTACATAGACTTGGATGATGGGATTCACAACAGTGTTATAAATGAATTGAATAAAAGGGACTTAGGGCAATTCACAACACTTGTCTCAGTGTGGCAAACCTGAGGGGTTTCCCCAATAGTTTTCAGCAGTGTAAAAGGCTGAAATGTTCATCCTCCTCACCCTGTGCTAGCCTTTTTTTCTTTTGTGAAAAAGGTAAGGCCTTTGCCTTATCAGAAGTGAGTTTTTCTTCCCTGATATGATTGCATATTCAATCCCCTTCTGCATTTGAGTTGAAAAACAACAGAGCACCAAAAAAAATCACATTTTCCAAAGTGTCCCTGAAATTGAAGGATTCTGTAAAGGTAATGCAACCCAGGTGATGTGTATTTCGTGGATGCATCTGAAGATATGGCAGATCCCCTGTGTGAAGTAGGACCATCCAGGGTGCAGATGAGGAGGATGTAGCGCTTTCAGATCTGTGTGAGAAACTTTATGCACAGACCTGTCTGCTTCATTCGTCTCATCAAAGTTGTAACAGCAACATCCTCCTGGATTTATTAGTTTTGTGACCACTTCCACAGTGACATCCCCCATAAGCATCTCTGGTCCTTTGACTGTCAGTCTCCACTCCACCCATCTGCATTCCTCCAGCATCAGAGGTTATGGGTATCCATTTTCTTCCATGACACTTGGAGTAGAAGCCCATGAGTATCCACCACTCCTTTTCATTTTCTGTTTCAGTTCTCCTGCAAATCCCTGCTTAAAACTCCTGTTTGTGACATCCTTGACAAAGGCAAGGCTGCTGGTGTGAAGCAAGTACTGCCTAACATGCTGGCCAGCACTGCCTCACAGCTTTTTAGAACTCCTTTCTCTCCCAGTAGCTGTCTGTAGGCAGCTCTGGTCTTCTCACATTGTCAGCTCCTGTTCTTCTGGTCTTTGTTTTTACACAGTCTTGCAGAGCTGAGTCCTGGTGTGTGCATGGGGCTCCAGGATAATGAAACTTAACTGCCTGTCTCTGTGGAAGGAGAGGCTGTTCAGGATGCTCCACAGTCTATAGTCATTCAAGAAGTGAAGGAAATCACCTTTCTTTGACACTTCAGCAGCAGCGGAAACAAGCAGACTGCAGATCCCTACCTTCCGATGTGGAAATCACGTCAAGAGGCACAATGAACACTGAGATTTCACCATCTGTCCCCAAATGTTGCATATGCATTGCATATAAAAATAGGCTATAAGAGTACAGTTATGACTGAAAAATCCATGAGGGAAGAGATGCCAGAATTAGGCCTCCTTTGTGGTATCTGTTATGATACGCTTATTACATGATCACACAGTGTTTTGTCAGAGGTCTCAACTTTATCCCATGGTACAGCATGGACTGTCTTCACTGGCAATGTTATTTAGAATTATTTTTTTTTCCTTAGAGTTCAGTGCGGTCCTAGGCTTTATTTTCTTCCCAAGTCCTCCTCTTAGTAAGAATTACTGATTTTCCCAACATTTGGGAATTACAATGACATATCTCCCTATAATATCTGAACGCTCTGGTACCTCCATTAAGGGTGTGGTGGTTCTTTAGCCACTTGAACAAAATGGAAACAGAGACAGGCATGTAAGCAAATATCTTGGTTGCACCAAGCATCAGTTTATCGGGGCTCTGCCTTGGTCACTCATCCCAGCTGTCCCCCACCACAGTGCTGAGCCTTCCCTGCAGCAAGACCCATGCCCACATCCACCCTTGCAGGCTTCATGGGTCCTACAGGCCAGTGCTTCAAGGTCATGAGCTGAGACCGAGGGATGACCAACAGACATAGCTGGGGCTGGGGCTGTGCAAAAGTGTTCAGCATCAGGCACACTGAACTTGCCCGAGGCAGAGCTTCCATCAGCTCCAATCATGGAAGTGGACATTTGGTAGCAGGGTCTTATGGCACTTGCAGATGCGTGGGCACACCGTGTAGCTACTGACTGCAGACTGGGGAAAGCCTCGGCAAGACCTGGTACAGAAGACCCTGCAGGGAGAGCAGGACTGAAGCCAATTCTGAGAGGTAACACTCATAGTCCGAAAAAGGGACCATGGGTAGAGCAGCTCAGGTTTCATGTTGAGCTCTGGCAGTGTCCAGACTCTCCCTATGGCTCACATCTTGACAACACACCTTCCTGCCCTGCTTCCAAGTCCCCTGACTCCTCACTTGTACTATGTGAAGTACCATCCCAGTCCCATGTGACCCCATCCCAGTCCCATGCAATCCTTCAGCTTTAGCAACCCAGTACCAGATGTTTGCTTAGCTCAGTGTCCCCAGAGTCCCTGTCTGCCTCCTGGCTGTGCCAGGAAAGAATCAGAGTGTATTGTTCCCTGCCTGCCTTTGCATTGACCAACACCTCTGCCCTGAGTAGCATTACATGGACAGCCCATCTTCATCCTGCTTCTAGAGCTGGGGATAGTTCTTGGACTGCAGAGAGGGGACACAGGTAGCCTGATCCCTGCAGATCTATGGGGAAGCAGCAGGATCAGCAGAAACTTGGTAGCACTGACTGCTTGCACAGGAGCACTGGGGTCAGCACTGGGCTGAGCTTGCTCATGTGAGAAGGAATCTCAGTGGATTTTGACTACTCAGCCCTAGCACGTCCCTAATAAGTTGCTATTTTTTCCCTTCAAAGGCTATCACTAAGCCAAATTGGAGGAGATTTGCAAAGTTAAAAAAAAAAATCACATTCCTAAGACAGAGCTGCCAAATTTCAGATCTTAGCTCCGAAGCGCAGAGGGATAAGAACTATCCAAGGAAAGAATCACCAGGTTCCCCCCTCCCGTTTCTTCCTTTCATTTTTTTCAAGTTGGACAACAATTCCTTTTTCCCTGTGCTCATTCTTGGAATGGACAAAATTGGCTGGACAGTTTTGGCAGAAATTTTCCAGAAAAGAACTTAGCCCAAGGCAGACAATCAAGTTGGAAGAACTCAGTCTAAACTGTTCAAGTCTGACAAAGTTATAAGCAGCAGCAAAGGCGGTCTTATAGCAGGACAGATATGAGTAACCTTTATCACAGGAGCCGCGTGCGATCCCACTGCTGACGCATTCGGAGTTATAATAGCTGATGATGCTGTTCCATTCAGGTGCATCTGATCACGATTCAGATATGTCACCAGTAAAAAACTGTTAACTCAGTCATCCCACTGAGTCTTCCCACACCCCTTCCTACTCAAGCAGCTCTTCCCAACTAACAACCGATCCTTCGAAAAACCACAGTTCCCTCGCCTCCAGTATTTGCGAGCAGGATATGTCAGCTTCAGCTTCTTGGATAGAGGCAGCTGATGCTAAAATGAGATTGCTCTCTGAACTAATGTATTCAAAATTAATAAAAGAAATAAAGCAACACACTCCTCTGGCATGTTCCCATGCATATTTTCCATAAAAGTTAGTTTTTCCACAAGAACAAGTTGTGAGTTTGTAGGGGTTTTGCACTGAATCTTGATATGGAGCTTAGAATTCTTGGCACTGCTTGGGACGTTAAAATGACATCAGCTCCACTTTCTATGTTGGAATTTTATAGTTCCTGCCTGACCGCATTTCTTTGTTCTGCACATATTCTCTCTCCTCCGAGCTGCCTCTCTGCCACAGCGTGCTCTTACATGAGTGTTGGGAAAAGCAGAGTGTTTGTATTCCTTATAGCCCTGCTTGTTCCTCCCTGTGCCGGGCACCCAAGTGATAAAGCTGCATTTCTCCCTTCAGGACAAAGCAGCACTGTTGGCTCAAGGGACGAGGGCACCTTTGCCAGCCAGAAGGCTTCCCCTCAGTGTGGCAGCTCTGTGCTGTGAGGGACCTGGTGTGCTAAGCAGAGTCCTCTTTTCTCTGGCTGAGCAGAGGAGTGGGGTGCCTGCTGCCAGGGTGACATGGCTGTGGGACAGCAGGGGCTAGGTGGGAGGACAGTGATTGCAGACAAGACAATGTGAAACCATCCTGTCTCACTCAAGGAAGGGTAAAGGGAGCTGAAAGTAGGGGAAGAGGAAAGGGAGCATCTCTGGGTGGGAAACAAGGCTTTCTCTAGCCCTGGAAAGGTAGCACCTGGAGCAGTGTTTGTTCAGTGCCTCAGTTCTCCCCCTGCCACTGTGCCCACACTGCCCCATGCCTTGGGGCAAGGAGGGGCAGCATTTTTTTAAAACAAGCAAAAATCTGAGTAATGGTGTTTCCATATTACCCAGCAGCTCGACCTGCTGTGTTTGAACACCATGGTGCAGGAGGACTGATTTGGTACTTGGGATCCCCTGTGAATCACAGCACAGGGCTGGGAGAGTTAACAGACTCTGGCACTGGGAGTACAGTTCCACAGGCATTAGCACAGACATCACGCTTGTTTCCTGGATTTCAAATAAAATAAGGATTCAAGGAAAAGATGATGCTTTTCTACATCCCCTATGACTTGGAAAGCAATAAGAGCAAATAAAGGCAGTTAATTATCTGGCACACCGCATCCAAACATTTCTGAAAGCACGGTTCTGCTGTTACTGTACGAGTCACGCTGGAGCAGCATTAGCATACACTCTGTAAACAGACTCAGTGCCATCCTCCAGCACAGCCTCAGCCTCCCGAAAGGGATTAGAGCAGCTGGACAAACCGAGGAGGGACTATACCTGGCAGTTAACAAAATGCCAGTTTTGCTTTAGGCTGGCTTGATTGCAATAGCACCTGGATTTGCTATTTCCTATGTTGCCTACATGCTCAGCCTCTCTAATGTGTGAGGAAAAATCACTGCTCTTTGCTTCTCTGTGCAAGATTTATCATTTCATCACTTCACTGTTATGTGGAAATAGCCAGACCAAAAGAACAGTTAAAGGTTGTGAAGCCATTTGCCAAACACTTCTTGCTTTATAACAGCAACATTTTTACAATTGCATTTGCAACAGCATTTTTGCAATCACATTTATAAGCTCCTTTACAAGCACATGCAACCATATACAGAATGAAGAAAATCTTTACCTTGCTTGCCCAGAGGAGAGAGCCTGGTTTCTTTTCATGGATCAGAAGTAGGGTGAAAAACAAACCCGAAAAAGACCCTTGAACAGACTCATCTGCTGAGAGTTGTTTAAATCCCAAGCCTGCTCCTGCTAGCAGCTCTAAGTTTGTGCTCTGAATAGAGGCTGTGTTATTTTAACCACAGGATTTCTAGTCATGGGGGAGGAGAGATGGATTAGGTACGTTTGCAATCTAATGCTTCACATTTACCTCAACAGAAATGAACTACTTTTAGCCTGATGTAAATAAGTACTGCTAAGATATAAATTTCAAGAGCCCACTAACCAATTATGCTTAAACTAACATGCTAAATAACTGTGGAAAATTCCAGAGGAATAAGATAACATACTTTTGTGTTCTTTCCTAAATAAAAGGCATGTGTGGAATTTCATGCTAGATACTGTGACAACTGAGGGGCAGCAGATGAACTGCACAAACTAACCTATGCAAGGTGCTATACCTCATAAAACAGTATTCCTAACACCTGTTAGCCTGGATTTCATCAGGCATCCCGGTAATATGGGTTTCCATGGCTTGTAAAAAGTACAGATATGAAGGATTTGAATCTAATATTTCAAAAGAGCAAATAAAGCTCTATAAGTTAATAATGCAAGACTTTAAAAGGTCACGGGCTCTGTAGTTCTGTGGGAGCACAAACTTTAGTCCACTGAACAAGTGCCACCTCCAACATGATGTAAGCTGGATACCCTCCCTGCAGCTCATGGATTGACACCGACAGTGTTAAATGCAGGCAAAATATTGTGCCTAGCACACTCGTTTGTGGTTTTGTTGTTTAATCCAGCTCAAACTCTGCCTTCCTTTCCTCGTTTATGACATTCGGTGCCACAGCTGATGTGGTTGCAAAGCACAGCTGTAGCCCAGGCTTCCACAGCCACTTCACAGTTGAGGGGAAAGAGATCCCTTTACTTTCTGAGAGGTCTGATTTGTAAATAAAACTCATTCTTAGACTTTGGGCTAAACTAAGAAAAAAAAAATTGAATGCAAAGTACTGGAGGCTAGGGGACAAATTCCAATTTGTCTTTGATAGCAGAGGCTTCAGGAACACAAGTTTAATTCCATTTTGGATAAAACCTGGATCTATAAATAACATTATCTTACACTTACATAACACTCTTCATCCCAGAGCGCTCCCGAGTGCTTTGCAGATGTAATCATCCTTTCTGAAAAACGCGGGCAGAGCTCCCGCCCTGGAGGGGAGGATCGGGGCGGATCGGGGGCCGTGCTGGGCAGGAGGAAGTCAGCAGAGTATCCCGTGGTAGTTTGGCCAGCTCCTGTCCCTCGGCAGGAGCTGACAGCTGGCTGGGGCATCACAGCCATTGCTCTGATCCTGGGGTGCTGACCAGGAACACGGGGAGGCAGCTTGCTGGGTCACCCAGGTATGGCTGAGAGAGCTCACTCTGGTGTACAGGTCTGGTGTCTTTAACAACCGGCAGTGGTTCAGAGCCTGTCACCCAGTTCAGCCTGCAGGTTCCTTAAGTTGACTGGGGCATCTCCAGAGATGTTAGCCTGCTTCCCAGCGCTCAGACTGAGCTCTCTAAGCTCCCCAAAATGCCTGGCTCAGTCTAGCTCACCTAAACGTGGGTGTACGGGTTTTTGTCGGGTAGGCGATAGGTAACCTATTGTGGTTTAGCCCCAGCCCATGAGCAAGTACCAAGCAGTTGCTCACTCCCTCTCCCCAACCTCCCCAGTGGGAGAGGGAGTCGAATTGAAAAAAGGCAAAACCTGTGGATTGAGATAAGACCAGTTTAATAATTTAAATAAAGTTTACAACAACAGCAATGACAATGATGATGATTATGATGATGATAGGAAAAATGCACAATACAATTGCTCACCACCCAGTGACCAGTGCCTAGTCTGGTCCTGAGCAACCTGGCTCCTCCCAGCTGACTCTCCACAATTTATATATGGAGCATAACATTCTAGGGTATGGAAGATCCCTTTGGCCAGTTCAGGCCAACTGTCTCACCTATGGGTCCTCCCAGCTTCTTGACACTGCTCAGCAACAACTATAACATCAATGGTATCAACATTATTCTCATACAAAATCCAAAACAAAGCACTGTTACTAGGAGGAAAATTGACTCTATCCCAGCTGAAACCAGGACAGATCCCAAGCATCTGTGCCACAGGCAGGGATTTGCACCTGAGCTAGGAGGAAAATGTCCCCAAACATCTCATCAACATACCCTTTTCTCATCAAAAAGCCTCTCCTTCCCCTAGGCAAGTAGCTCGCTCCACTCAAGTGGGTTTTCCTTGGCATTGCTGTAATTGTCGTAACATCAATTCCACTGATATTTTCCAGCTACAGGTTCTACCTCACCCTTGCATGGGACCCCATGAGGAAAGCAGGCATGAGAAATGCTCCCAGGGCAGGAACAGCTGTTGCTACAGCCGTTCTGGGGGAAGCCTCACCTGGAAGAGCCCAGGTCCCCCAGTCTGCAAACAATGGTATCTGCACCAGACCTGTGCACCAACACTGCCAGAAAGGGCTTCTGTGTGCTTCCTGCAGCACCTGGATGGGGGATCTTTGCATGCACAAAGGAAGTTTCTGTGCTGCAGATGGGTATATTTTTCATTTTTGCTTAGCTGGTTCAATAGGAAACAGCAGGAGGAAGAGAGGCCAGCAGATGTTGCTCTGCAGGTTGACCTGAAGAAAGTCCATTTTTCGAGAGAAACTAAAAACAAAAAAGTGGGAGTGGGGAAAGCAAAAATAATTTTGCATTAAGTGAAAGCTTTTGATCCTAATGCATGGTTTGGTTTTTCTAGCTTATCTCTTAGGTTAGATTGTACTCAATTTACAAAGAAACAGCACTTTAAAAACAAACATAAAGGAAATTTAGAGTTTTGTTTCTAAAATGTCAAGGCAAGACATTTCAGTGTTCCACATCGCTCCTGTTTTTTGGGATGTGTAGACAAGTAATAACAGAGGCATGAGTTTAATGTTCATTTCCTTTCTCCTCCTAGACATGTCAAAAAATTGGACCCAAATTTACCACCAGTTCCCTCAAGTTTGTATTATTTAGGAAATAAAAACAAAAAACATTCAGACTGAAACCTTTGCCAGAGTTAGGGTCTGAGACAGCATCCAGCATTTGGAAATTGAACACCTGCCTATTGATGAAGTTTGTTATTGTTCTCTCGTGCTTTGAGGCAGCTCAGACCTGCTCCCTGCCTTATGTGACCTGCTGCAGTACAGACCACAGACATGCCCACTGCCTCCAAAACAAAGTCAGCTTCACATAGTTTCCTAAGAGCTCCTTCCCTCTTCATCCAACCCTAACATTATAGTTCTTAGCTGAAATGGCTGTTTTCCAAGTGTAAACAGCAACAAATTATTCCTGATCTGTGAGAGGAGCGTCCCCTTTCAGCACCCTCTGTGCAATGCTGGATATTTCTGAGCTGTAATCACACTGGCTGAGGTCTGTAAGCTGTGGTGCTCACCTGCCTCTCATTAAAGCCTGCAGAATAAAATACAGCCCGTGCTAGAACTATTTAGGGATTCAATTTTGCTCTTCAGTCAGCATTCATATGAATTGGGCAACAAATGCAAGGGAAATGTGAAGTGCAATGAACTGTACAATGAAGTACAATTTTGCAGCATCCAGAACTCCTACACTGGCCACTCATTCTGAGATAATGGGGTGAAGAATTCATAATAGACACTGTAGATGGGAAATTATATGTTAAAGAAACTTCAATAGTTTCTATTTTGTATGTTTTCTCCCTTTTTTAATAAAGTGAACTGAAAACTAGAAATAAAAAGTTTCTCTTTCTTTTATATTAGGGAACTGCTTCTTGAAGTGATGCTACAATCCACACTATTAAAAATCTTCCATTAGGATTCACACAAAACGTCATGATTGATCTAGAAAACACAAGCTTTTGGGGAAAAAAAGCCCATTGGGAATGGTAGCAGAGCACATTTTCATACTTCTGCTCTTCAGTTTTGACATCTTGTAGTTACTTCTGTTGTAAAAAAAACCCAAATGTTTTCTTTAGTCAAAGTACACCAGGAAACCGAGGTCCTGAACCAGCCCCTCCCAATATCAAGGACTATAAGACACAAAATTGTGATAGTTGTTAAAAACTAAAAAAACCCCAACCAACCAACAAACAAAAAACAACAACAACAAAAACTAAAAAAAAAAGTGAATTTAATCTCATGCATCTGAATTATTTTCTCTCTAGATTGCAGTGCTTGTTTCTGTTCCATTTGTAAGATTACATCAGTCGCTACCATCGGTGAACATAAACCACCACATGATGTGACAAGCTAAAACTGAATGAGTTTACAGATAAATGCAGGTTAATCTAGGGAATTCCACCAAAGAAATTCCCCCTAAATGAAGTGTGTGCAGCTCTATTACAAACCCCTGCAGCTCCACAGTGGAGCAAATATCCACCTGCAGCTCATGAAGAACCCCTGCACGTAATATCAAAAGAACTGAGGTAAGATGCTTCACCAACCTGCTCACAGGCATTCTTCAAGCCTTCATCTCACCTAGGAGCCCAAGAGGAATTTGTCCAAAAATTATGAAGCGTGCATGGAAGACCTAAAATTTTACTGAGACTCAAAGCCCTTTGCACTGTCCAGGGTGGGTAGTATGATGTGGAGCTGTCTCTACATCATTACAGTCATATCAGCCCTGAGGACATTTCCTCTTACGGAGAATCATAGAACCATAGAATGGTTTGGGCTGGAAGGGACCTTAAAGATCATTTATTCCCAACCCCCTTGCTATGGGCAGTGACACCTTTCAGTAGACCAGGTTGCTCAACACCCCATCTAAGCTGGCCCCAGAGCTCACCTGGGGAAACACATAAAAGGGCCCTAAGAGTCTGCAAGATTTGCTTAGAGCTCTATTTTTTTTTTTGGTCTAAAGCAAGACAGCTAAGCCAAGGCTAAATCTTGTGCTTTCCAAACAAGTAAGAGGCCTGAATAATGTACTTTGTGTCAGAGATGAGGATTTGATCCCCATATGTATCACAGACTCCCTGCATCACTTTGGCAAATCACCTTGTGATGGATTTTCATACACTTGGCACTAAGGTTGGGTCGTTATAATAACTGCATGAGACAAGATCCCCAGAAGAGCTCATTTCCCCTTGTCCAGAGTTCTTTGGATGAATTAGCCCACTATTTTACTTGCTAATGGGAGTTCAGCTCTTCTGAAAACCTGCCTGTACTTGGCAGCCTCAAGTTCCTAAGAAATTTTATCCCCACACCTCTGTTTCTATTCCTATAGGCATGTTGAAAGAAACCATCTTTCCTTGGAGCCCTTTGTCTGGTTTTTCAGTTCCAACCAGGAGTTCCTGGTGGTAAGAATTCTGTTATGTGAGGTGTCCTGACCTGTCTTTCATGTCAGGGCACAAACCTCTGGCACACATCTGCCTACCCCTCTTAGACAAATACACGCCACTGATAACAGAAGTTGAACTTAAAGAAGTAAACTGCACAAAGGAAGGACAACGGAAAGGGAAATAAAACATCATGTTAGATTCCTCTTTGATACACTTTAATCTGTTTTCTCTTGTAAGATCCTGGATGTTTGGGACCTATTTCTGCTGTGCACACTTGGCGGATTAGAAGGCACATTTTTTGCAAAAGGTGGTGTAAATCCTCTTTGCGTTTTTAATGATGAAGATGAACAAGGATGAGCATACGCTCTGTAGGGTAAACATCAGAAGGAGCAAAACACCGGGAGTTCCCAGGAAAGATAAAGAAACTACATTTAAGGTCAGAGGAAACTGAACTTTCCTCAATTTTATGACCACAGCAATTCCTGATTTTTTTCCTGAAATTTGTGTTTAGCATAGGATTTCTCAGGTGTTGGAACTGCTCCTTTGACCTATGGAAACTTACTCACAAGCAAAGCTGCAAAGATAGTTGTATTCAAATTATACACTGCCCCTAGCAGATCAAAACTCATTCCTACCTGTTCATATTCCAGAAATCCAAGTCTCACAACAGGGGGGGTGCACTGATTGGCAGTGCACAGGTGTTTACAGGTGATGGGGAAAAAAAGGATATTTTTGGCAAAGTTCTGATAATCAGACTTGGATTTGCACTTAGACCAAACAGCTCACAGTAACCACTCCCAACAAAAGTAACAAGAAAGCATGGTAAAATTACAGAAAATAATGCAGAGGCTGGCAGATACAAGTTTTCAGTGCTGAATTGCTCTTCCAGATGTAGTCAGGGAGGACTCCTGGAAAGGGACAGTGGTTCAGTGAAATTTCCCACCGAATAAAAGTGTTTGTGAAGACAGGAGTGGGAACATTTACCTGAGCAAAACTCAGGTGCAAGTATCTTAATTTCATGTGTTACCCCTTCATACAGATGCTCCTGAGTTTGAAGCTGGGTTTGTTAAACTTTAAGTAACAAACCATGTGGGTTTCATTCCTTACCACCTCCTTTGCAATGCATTTCAGTTCTCTACAAAAAAAGCCTTGTTGGGCCATTCTGGGCTGTATGCAGGAAGTAGCCTGGATACAGAATCTTTTGCTTTTAGCAAATCTCTTCAAATCTGTTTAAGACAGGAGCAGTTTGAAGCTCTTACTCTCTGAGAACTACTTGGCAGCTCAAATTAAATGAATTAGGCCAGGCTCCAGAAGATGTGACATTGTCACAGCAGGATCAGCAGCAGCACTAGCCAGCATCCTGATTCCTGTTTGCAGATGGGGCGAGAAACCCACTACACTCTGTCCTCATAGGAGGAGATGAGTGAGATATCACAGGTGCTTTAATCTCAGAGCACCACTAGCTCTCTGAGCACAAAGCCAGGCTGCTGTGTCCCACTGCTGCTTGGTGGCTCCCCTGCCCATATGTGAGTGAGCCGTGGCTAGAGGATGTCCAGCAAGAGAAGAGCAAGGTGGTGTGCTGCCAAAATTCAGGCCACATAGCATTTTCCATTATTGTTCGGATTTGTCTCCTTGGTGTCATTATATATTTCTTTTCCATTTTGTTTACGTCTTCCTTTGAAGGAGATATGGCTGCACTTGTTATGAATTCTCAGAAGCAAAGTAGTTAACTGTTGATTATTCCAATGCATTTCTGTGTGCTGGTATTCCATAATGGCCTATAAACAGGTTTTTTTTAGGGATTCTTATTTGAGGCAGAGCAGCAAAACAAACTTACACTCTGGGAAAACTCGGGAGATTTAAAAAGCTTAGAAAAGCTCTGCTGTGAGGAAACAGAGATGCCTGCCTGGTTTGCCTGCACAAGCCTGGCTTCCCTAGGAAGGCTACTTGGAGGAAAATGGGGAGGGGGTCCTTAGGTGAAACCATCTTCTGTTTTCAGCCCTGCAACTGTGTGAGCTGCTGTAGAGTTCTGGGGCCCTTTGGTGCAGAGGGGCTTTGTGTCAAGAATGCCCATGACAGAACTAAAGGGTTTTAACTCCCCTGGCAGTTGACATCTATCAAAATTGACACATTCCCACAGAACATTCCCATTTTGACCGACTGGCATCTTCACATGGAAAAAAATATTCAGCCAGAAAATATCCAACCGGATCTAGTCCTCACAATGCTCTGCACTGACACTGTTTGCGCACTGGAGGCTGGCATAGCTTTCCCAAGTAAATTAATCCAAGAGGAGCCTTAACAATGAACCACAGCCAGTGTTGGAATATTAAGGCAGAAAACTCTGGTGCATTAGCAAACCCAGGTGGTGCCATGAATATGACTGCAGCAAGTCCATATCAGCTGTTATGGTGCTGATGTCAACTGATCGATAACTCAAAGTCCCATGGAAACGAAGCTGCCTGAAAGCAAACCTGTTCCTTCTCCTCCCATTTAGACTCAACTGCTGAATTAGACATTCACAGTCACAATATACTTTTTACTGCCCCTTCATGCCTCTTAAAGAAAGGAAAGGCAGTGCTGCTTGCATCAGTCTGAAGTTAAAATCATTTTGAACTTAGGAAACCAAAGACCAGAGTTTTTTTTGTTTTCGTTTCCTAAGCATCCACAGATATGAGATTAATCATAACATTGCCTTACAAAATGTCAGCCAAACATGAGTTTCAGGCTTTTTGAGTGAAATACTTTGTTTGCTCCATTTTACACTTAGAGGATCAGAAACATGAGAGGTTTTATGCAATTTATGCGGCTTTAAGACACACTGTGGGTCATTGTCAGACTGATGACTCAAAGAGCAACCCTTGACCTATATCTGATTCATCTGACTTTGCTACCTCAGAAGTTCACAGCAGAATAATGCAGGTGATATGTTTGGTGCTGGTGGTCTTATCCATACCTGCTCAAAACCACTGGCAAAAACCAAGTTCACAGAATTTAGCATCAAACTAAAGAGAATCCCTGCCACAGCCAGGATCTGAACACTGTCCTTTCAGTGACCCTGCTCTTTTCACAGCTTCTCCTCTCCATCTGCTGCAATCTTGTGCTGTCGTGGTGTGTTCTCCTCCTCCTGCACTGCTCTCCCACCACCAGTCCCTTGAGGCTCTGAGAAAATTTGGGAAGGGCTGATAAATATTCAAGAGGCTAACTGGATCAAAATGTGAATCTTGAAAATGAGGGATAACCACCCCCCCTGCAAAAATGTGCCTCCCATCTATCCAAGTGACAGCACTGTGATGCTTGGGGGATTCTGTGTTCACACCTCTTGTAACAGGCTCTGGCTTTTCTTTAATAGTCCAGCTCCTGGAATAATCTGATTATGTGAAAATGCCATATGTGAAAGTTTATTTAAGGAAAATATTAGCAGCTCTCTTGTTTGAGGAGAAAAGCTCAAAAATATGAAGCTAAGGAGATCAAAATCCAGGAGGTAAATTAAAGAGCTGTCAGGTGATGTCTTTCAGCTTCCCCCTCAGGGTCCCCTTGCTCATGAGGTGGTCTCTCACTTGTGAGTGCTTCATCTGCCTGTTAGGAAGCTCTCTGAACCACAGGCCATGTGCACTTCTTCTGACAACTACAATTAGCACAATGTGTAATTCACAAGTTGGCATCAGGCCAGACTGGCACCCTGCTGCAGGACCGGCTGTGCTGGAAGGGGCACACACAGGCTGAGCTGAGGGGAGGTGCTGCACCAGGAGTGAAGCACGAGAAGTAAGGTGTGCAGCAGGAGCACTGCAGTGACCGCAACAGGAGTCCACTTGGTGAGGGCAGTGGACATGGCACAGGAGTGTCCTGAAGTACAAGCTACCCAGGGGAGACAGCGAGGTTATACTCTCCCAACTACCCCATGGAGGTGTCTCCAGAATGTCAGTCCAGCCTTAGACACAGCCAAAGTCCCATCCTCCCACCTGTGAGAGGAGTCTCTGACACAGGAGCATGTCTGCTGGATCCTCTTTTATCCCATTTCAGCCAGACAAAACCAAATTGCTCTTTAATTCCCCCCTGGAGCATTTGATTCTGCATGCTCAGCCAGTGGTCACTGTAGAGAAGAGCTGGCACTAGATGTGGTGTAAGCAGATGTTGCCATTAATATGCTGTTCATCTTTGGAGCAGCGTGATGCTCATGGTGCACTGGTGGCATGTGGTGTTTCTCATCAGGCTCACTCCTG
Source organism: Lepidothrix coronata (assembly GCF_001604755.1). NCBI lineage: Eukaryota > Metazoa > Chordata > Aves > Passeriformes > Pipridae > Lepidothrix > Lepidothrix coronata. Next base: position 3,004,732 of record NW_016690260.1, read on the forward strand.
GGTATCTCTGTTGAGCAGTGCCTGCTGGGCTCCCAGCCACATGATGTGAAGGCAAGACTGCCCTATGAGCTGCTGGCCATGCTGAGGAGTCTGTCCTGCAGACAGGCATGGGCTCAAGATGGGCTCACACCACAGCTTCCACTCAGGCTACGCCAGCAAGGGGACTTTGCTGCATCGCTCTGAGCTTCTATGTCTTCAGCATCTCCAGCAAGGCTGGTGTCATCAGACAGCAATAAATATCTCACTGCAGAGAAGATGAAAGCCTTAATCTGTTCCTTGCACGGATCCATTTTTGCATGTGATTTCCTTGTCTGGAGTTACAGGGACAAGATTAGCTGACCTGCAGGGCATGCTGCAAGGCACATTTGCTTCCAGGCCTTTTCCTGGGGCAGTAGGAGGGCCATAACAGAGGCAATTTGCAACACACCCAGCTAGCGGAATGCAGCACTAATAAACAACACTAATTAGTTGCTGTGGTAGTGCTTGAAGCTATGGAGGAGCACTGGGATGCTGCACCTTCTAAAACTGTCCTTGCTCTCTCCTGCTTACTTGGAGCATTATCAATGTAAATCTTTTCACTCTCCCATCTCTTAGAGAAGTCAATTAGCAGTGATATTTAAAAAAAAGAAAAAAGCTCCAGAAATTTGACCCAAGAAGTTTTGCCCATTTAGAAGCAGACCTGGCTGGGCTGATCAGCCAGAGGAAAAGGGCCAAAAGGACAAGTGGTCCCACTGGTCACTTCTGTAGCTGATGAACAAAAGGGTGTTGGGCACTGCAGGGGCATCCCCTCCTGTGAGTCCCAGCCCTTTGGGGAGTGTGTCCTGGCTGATGTCTGCTGCTGCAGCTGTACTGTGGGGTGGCTGTTTCTGTTTTGATGGTTATTGTCCTGCATTGATAAACTAATGTGTTTCCTTCAATATTTTATTTCTTAATCTTTCAGAATAACATTAATCGTTTTGAAAAGTATAATTCCTCTTACCAATATCAGCATTTCTAACTACAAATATATTTCAATGTGGGATTGGAAAATATCAATATAATGAAAATATTGAGTTTGAAAACTTATAACCACTACCACAACTTTGGTGAAAGAACAGCTGGTAGATATTTTTGGCCTGGCAGTTACATTCATGGGACTGCCTTGCAAGTCTGTATCTCAGATTTGCAGTGTGACAGTATCTTTATAGGCAAAGTACTCCTGCCAGAATGGTGAAGGGACTTACCTCCAATGAACATAGTTTTTACTTGCTCATATTGGAGGGCTGACAGCAAAGCAAAGAAAGATTTTCTTTTCCCCTTCTTTCTTCTCCTAATTTAAACAGGAGGAAGCCGTCTTAAAATGACTTCACCTCAACAGAAGACTGGAAATTGTTTAAATGACTACAGTGAGGAAAAAGAAGAAAATAATGGGGAAAGAACACCAGGAGACAATGGTGCAGAAAGCAAGCAACATTTTCATTTTGCTCTTGATGTAATGGGCAAATTAGCCAAATTGCTGTTGATAAGGCTTTTGGAGATAGAATAGCTCCAGCCAGCCAGGCTGGCAATCTCACCCCCTGGAGAAGTGAAAAGTTTTGTAAGGAGGCCTGGTGCCATGGAAGTGAGATGAACCGAGAGCGGCAGGGTCACCTACTCCTCCTGTAAAGGGACTGCAGCAACCCCAGAAATGCAGGACACACTGGAGTGGGTCTTTCTTGTGTGCTTTACAGGACTCTTCCCACTATGAGGACACTACGTCTGCATGTTGGCAGACAGTCCCACAAGTAAAATGTAGTTTTATGCGTTGTTATTCAATAGCTGAAGGACAGCAGGTGCCCTTAGTGCTCTGCTCTCCAGAGAAGACACAGCTCTGCTGGCGTCTAAGTCCTGATGGTAGCAATGGCAGGGAGCAGAAGCAGCAGCTGACGATGGTAAACCTGGTTGCTCGTAGCTTGTTTGTGCCCCTTGCCTGGGCATGAGGAGATTGGTACAGCTGGTTGTCACCATAGTTAACCCTTGCCAATGAGAGAAGGGAGGTGCTTGATCTCAACATGAGAAAGCCAGTTCTGTGGGACCAAGAGCTACCTCCCCCCAGCACATCTCCTTGTTTGGATGGACACCAAATGGTGTCAAAGCCTGGTGGGGTCAAAGGTGGGTTTAGTGGAGGGCAGCCCAGTAGTCAGATGCTCAGTCAGCTGAAATGTGCTGCCAACACTGCAGCAGGTTAACACTCACCTGCCTCCACTCCTTTCCTCACAAATGCTACATTCAAATGAGGGCAATGCTTGTGTCCTTGCTGTAGGTGAACCTAGTGTCTAACCCTAAGGTTTGGGGGGTTGACCGCAGGTTGTCCATGTTGACTTCCATCTACATAGTCTCCCCTGGCATGTTCTGGGGACCCTTCAGACCCTGGGAGGGGCCTGACATGCAAGAGACAGGAATGAAGGTTTATTTATGAAGATAAAGACAATAAAAGCTACTGGATTCATCCCTTTATACTTTCAATATGTCTTTCTGAACCTATCAGTTTGGAGCTGCTCTTGTCAAGGGTTTGCTTCTCATACAGCCTGTAGCACTGCACAATTGGAGACCCTGGGTGCTATAATGGAGCAGAGAGTTATTTTGGTTATTGTCTTCAGGCACACAAAGAGTATGAAACAGCTTAGGGTTTTGTTTGTTTGTTTTTCAATAGACTTTCTGGAGCACAAGAACAGGATGGGATTTCCAGAGAGGGCTCAGGGTACTTCTGGATGGGCTGGGCAGGGCAGGCTGGCCATGGCTATCCCTGACACCCCGCAGATGCTTCACAGGACCGCAGAGACCAGTGCAATAGCTCACCTGCAGCATAAGATTCATAATTTCAGCTGGGAACTGGGAGTTTTACCAGGATAAGGACTGAAGGGACAAGGGCCCCTTTTTGACAAGAGTGGCATTTAACAGCTGTCAAATGTACTGACACGGAGTAGAAAAAGCTACTTACGTAAAGCCATTACAAAAATTGAAAACAATTTAGCGCTAATGCCTAGATTGCCCTTCACTCTCAGTGGAAGATGTAGGAAAAAACTGTGTGCTCTCAGCTTTCTGTTTAAATGGGCAGGTTTCCTCAGGAAAAGCCTTTGACCTGCGAATAGCTAATACAGAAATGCTCCACTTTCTCCCAGCTTTTTAAAGCTGTTCCTCAGCTCTCCATTCTAGTTAGACCACAGAATATGCCAAGTTGAAAGGGACCCACAAGGATCATTGAGTCCGACTCCTGGCCCTGCACAGGATGTCCCCAAGAGTCACACCGTGTGCCTGAGAGTATCCTCTGAATGCTTCTTGAACTCTGTCAGGCTTGGTGCTGTGACCATTTCCCTGGGGAGCCTGTTCTAGCACCCAACCACCCTCTGGGTGAAGAACCTTTTCCTAACATAGGACCTAAACCTCCTCTGACACAACTTCAGGCCACTCCCTTGGGTCCTGTCACTGGTCACCACAAAGAAGAGACCAATGTCTGTCCCCTCTCTTCCCCTCACAAGGAAGTTGTAGAATGCAAGGGAAATCAAGGAATATCCAGCTACGAAATGATTGCTTAAACCTATTGTATTTCAGGACACTGCAGCCTTGTCTGAAAGAGTTTTTCAAAAATTTTGGTTTTGGGGAACAGATAAGCGGGAGCTCACTCATTGATACAGACGATGGAAGTAGTATTTCACTGGAATGTAAAGTTGGGTTTTTTCCCCCTCTATAAAATAATAATTCAGCTAATCAAATCTGAGAAATACAGGAAATCTCATCTGGAAAAAAACAAATGGAAATATACCTTTGCAGCTAATCATCCTTGAATCCTTTCAGGGTAACAGGCTTCTTGCAGGTCTTGCCATCATTACACAAACTCAACAAAAACCCATAATGCCATATCAGGGACAGTGATATTGAGTGCTACAGAAATGGTGTATAAGGTGTCAGACACCCTTCGACAAGTGTCTTGTGGTGTACAAATGGAGGAGAGTGGTTCCATGAAGGCACCCTCTGCTCATGGGCTCAGGATGAATATAAACACTCACCGGAGAGGTGTTGCAGAGGACATGCACCTGAGGATACACAGGAAATTCATAAAAAAAGATCCAGGGAAAGTGTGAAGAGGCTGCAAAAAAAAAAAAAAGTGCACCTTGAAATAAAATGAGGGGCCAGAGTGGGAGGGTATCAAGCCTACCACAGCAAAAGGGGTAATGAAAGAAAAAAAATATATATTGTGGTTTGTGTTTGGGTAGTGGCACAGGGCACATACAAGGAAAGAAGAGAGAGAAGTGAAGTTCATTTCAAAATAGAAAACATGTCCCTTAGAGAGCCTGTGAACCATCCAGAGAACCAGGTTTGTTCTGTGTCCTGCCATGAGAGACAGTCCAACAGCTCCCCTGGAGAAAATCCTTATCAAGCAGCCAATTTTCAGTGTGACCTTGAACTGAATTGTGTGAACCCTGGTCCAGAAGTGGTTTCTTCCAGTTTCTGGAAGTGCTGCAGTTGGAAAATCATTGAAGCAGACATGGGCACTCAGGAAAACCCGTCAAGAAACCTGGCAGCTTCAGATGGATTAAAACCTGGAAAACAGAGATTTTATTCCCAGATCTGAGAGTAAACTGATATGTGACATTGTGGAAGCCAATCCACCTATCTTTGCTTCAGTTTCACCATATGTAAAATGAGCATAATTAACATTTTTGTATTGTGCTTTCTGTTCTACTAATGAAAAGACTGGATAAGAGTCCAGTATTAATTATTATTGTCATTATTAAATAGGCAATTAATTAGAGAGAAGCTCAGATCATTGAGAGCCTTAAACCAAAGACACTGATTGTCTTGCCCTAAGCTGCCAGGCTTCAGTGCTGTGTGTATGCAATCCTGCAGAAATCCTGCTCTCCCTGTCTGTGTGGCCACAGGGCTCACTGCCTGTGAGCCAGGAGCCACCACCCCAAGCTGGTCACATCAGGTAGGGGATCTCTTGAGGAATGTGCCACTGTGGGTCACTCTGGACAGAGTAAGATAAAAGCTGGTGTACAGGAAACAGCCTCAAGCCCTAATGAAGGGCCAATATCTAATGAGCTTTACCTGACCCACTGGTTGCAGGGACATAGTAATGATGGCTCTTGCACTCTCCCTGCTGATAGGATTTCTATATAATCCATTTAGCATGAAAATCCTTTCTCAGAAATCAGCATGCATTGTCACCTACAATGAACCTTAGATACAGTGGTATATATTTTATGAAGGACTTACGAGGACGATCACAAGCTGAAGTAACATAACTGACCTGACTGTGCTCTCGGCTTGGATTCAGCCTAAGGCTGCTGCATTATATTAGCTTGGGTTATCTGAAAAGAAAATGCCTTTGACAATCAGGATGGATTTGAATGGTCCTTCAATATATGCAGTTCAATGGAAATAAGAAAGAGCATTTCCTTCACCTCTGTGGCCTCTGCCTTAGAGACAGGCAGACATACTTCTTGTAAAGGAATATTATCCATATTGATGTTTGAAGTTTGCTCATAATTCACTTGACCCATCCTTTTCTGTCTGTGCCACACTTTACAGCCCTCACTCAAAGTTTTGTCTCAATGTCTCAGTTCTCATGCCTGCAATGAGCATGTTCATGCTCTGCACCATGCATCAGAACAAAGATGGACTTTTTTAAATGAATTGTCTTGTAGTAACAGCTCCATTATCAATATTCTCCCCAGTTATTCAAGGAGGTATGATGTCTTTATACAAACATAAATTAATCCTTAAGATTTACCTTTGAGAAAGACATATATAATTGTGCATAACTATGCAATTTACTTAGCAGGTATTGTCCTTCTTAAGGACTGATTTATATTTCAGGATTAATGCTAATTACACACACAAGGAAATGGCTGGAAGACCAAATGCTCAAACCTACCAGATCCATATTTTGAAGTGTCTGGAGTAATGCATTTTCCAAGACTTGTGTTCAACAGCTGTAGCACTGGTGGAGATTTCCTTAGCAAGGAAAGGAGCATCAATGGTTGGGAACCTTCATTGCCTCTAAGATTTCTATTCAGTAGGTTGTTTGATTTCTTTTTAGCTTTACCTCAATAGACATGTTTTAAAAACAAAATAACCCACTTTCACATGGATCGGTGATGAATAATATATGGGAAAAAAATAGCAACCAGTAATTGCAGACAATGAAGGGTTTGTTTACCTCTTAAGGAAATTCTCTGCTATTGATGAACTGCATAGAAGCAAAAGCTAAGACACAGCTGAGGAAAAATCAGTGTGGCATGAATTGGTAGTAAAACTAATGGGGAAAAAGTTCAATTCAAACACATGGATCTCTGTCAAAACCAAGCCAGGAAGAAAAAAAATCAGTTCTGTGGCAGTAATATTGTCTTATATTAATATTAGTATAATTCACTACTACTTTTGAAGCAGTATGAATATGCAAACAGATTGAAGTTTCTCCTTGCTTCTCCTTGCCCATGTGAACACGAGCGATAGGGAGACAAGATAGCAGGGCTGTGCATGCCATGCAGGGCAGGGCTGGAGGGTATAGGACTGACAGGGACAGGGCTGGCTTTCCAGGATGGGAAGGCAGCTATCTCTGTTGGATCTGTGCTGTTTGCTCTGAAGCGTCTGAAGCTGCCTGGATAGATGGTGTGTCAGCCATCTCTCCAAGTGATCATTCCAAGTATGCAAACCATCCACTTATGGAGCATTTATTGTCTTTTTTTGTGCTCCCTTCTACTCTGCACGTTTCTCCACTGCTTTGCAGTGGTGGCAATTCCAGCCCCTTATTTAGTTTGCCTGCAGGCTGGGTAAGGTGTAGGCAAGTACTTCTGCTTGGGAAAGAAGAGAACTTGTCTTCCTCCTGTTGGCTGCCAGGGGAATGCCAGGCACTTTGGGGACCCAGTAGAGATCTAGACACAGCCCCACAGCAAGCAAGGACTTCTCTGAATTTACAGAAGCAGCAAATAGTTCTAAGAGCTGATGAGGGAAAGGAAAATGGGGCCCTCTTGTTTTGGTCTCTGTCAGTCTCCTTGCTTACTTCTTGTCCTCAGTGTCCCGGAGAAAGGTCAAGGAGAGAACAGGCATTTTTGAATAAGGTGAAAGTACACATAAATGGTGCAGGTGAAGGGTGTCCAGAAAAAAGGCTCTCCAAAAAGAAGACGCCGAACAGAGTGTATGGGGATATGGCAGTCTGGGGAAACCAGGGAGGGAGGGAGACACCACCACTGCCCAGCAGCTCCAGTGCCTGTCCCTGGGGGCAGCAGCAGTGGCCAGAGCCAACACTGCTGTCACTGTAGCTCCAGAGCCGCTTGCCTCTGCCATGGGACACGGAGGAAGCCAAATGTACACCCTCCCTGCCAGCAGGAAAATGGCATTTTCCTGCAGAAACTGTCTTTCACAGCAGTTAGTCTTTCCTCAGGGCTCACCCAGTCAAACCAAGAAGGTTTTCCATTTAATGAGACTATTCCCTCTGAGAGATGAGGAAACTCCATTCTGGCCTTGAGTCAACAACATCTCCATTTTTATTCCATGTCTTCAATGCATCCTGGTGTTTTGGATGACGTGGTAGGGGCGGCACAGCAGAGCTGTCTTGCAAGGGAAGAGGAGACATGCCACGCCTTATTTAGGTGTCAGCCTCATTGCAACATGGAGCTGCTAAATGGGCCCTGAAGCTCTCCACAGACACAGGCAAGGCAGTAAAAATAAATGCCAAAAGGTGACAATGCCACACCCTTGTCATGGGTAGGGAGCTTACTCCCCAGCTTGGAATGCTGGGCTAATGGGATGTAGTGGAATCTTTATGAATAATAGTAGCAAACACTGCAGGAAGGGTTTGGGAAACTAAAGGATTGAGGAAGTATGATGGGTGTATCTGGAAGGAGTGATAACTGTGCTTTGTAAAACAGTGTTTGAGGCTTTCAGAGTGGTTTTGGAGTTTGTCAGAGATGAGTTCTGAGGGCTGGGATCACCACCTGCTTGGTTGGTTCTCATCTGACTAAGCACAGATATATTTAAACTTATCCTTTAGACTCACTTTGAAGAAAAAGCAGAGAAATAAGCACTTTAGGGGTGCAATTCTCCTTCTGCTAAAGGAGAGGTCAAAAACAGGTGACAAAGATCTATCCTCAAAGTACCTGTTTCCCTCAACTGAGTATAAAAAGCCTGTGGTGACTTGTTCTACTGGAGACATCCTCACTGTAGTTATACAAAGGAAGGCAATGAAAATCCCACTGTAAGTGATGCTAAAGAGAATAAAAATGTGATCAGGGAGCTCATCAATGTGGACCACAAAGTGCAGCAAAATCTGGAGCTGGATGTCAGAGCTTGGGGCTTTTAGATCAAAGGGAAGGCGTTCTAGGAATGATATTAACCAAACATGGGAAAGGTTTAGCATAGGCTGGGGTGGATTTTCAAACCCCAGAAATTTTCCTACAATGCATTTTTAAGCAGAAATATTCTAGTTCAAAGGCAAATTAATTTAGGGAACCTCTGGCCTGAGCTGCCTGGTAAGTCAATGTGTATAACAGTGTCTTCTGATTCTGTATTTGGCAAATCTAAATGGCAAACTGAAGACAGGTTTCACCAGCTTTAGTACATTTTAAGATTTACAAGTTACTGCACTGCAGTGATGAGAACTGGATCTGATGGGCATTAGTAATGCTGAGCTCACCAGGGCTCCATTTGCAGTATCTGTCACTCCTTCACCAGGTCTGCTAGAAAGAAAAATAATTCTTTGCTTGGGCTGTCCAAGGCTGTATCAGGAAAGCAATTATTTTGAAAGGGAAATGACTGAAATCATTCAGGGTTTTGCTCCACAGAACAAAAAAGCAACACAATTGAAACTGGGATGTTGTGGAAAGATTGGGGAATGCTTATTTTCTTGACTGAGTCACCCCCACCTTTTTCCCATGTAGGTAGTTACTGCTCATTCAGACATGAAAATGGCACAGAGCTGTACTTGGGAAAAAGGCTGAAATCAACTTCACAGAAGTTGATTCACAGACAAGCATGTTTTTCCAGGCCAAACACTACAAATGCATTGTTTAGGAAAGATTGAATTGAAAAAGGGGCTTGAGCCAGGGCAGCAGTGAAGTGCAGCCTCCCCACAGCTCTGGTTGTGTTTGGCTGGTCTCTACCAAGGCAGGGCTCTATGTTCTGCCTCATGCCACTGCCACATCACATTAGTTAAGCTCTCCTAAAGACATTTAGAGAAACAAACTGCCGGCTCTAACATGAGCTGTCTTCATCTCACGGTTTACTTGCTTAAAAGCACAAAAAGAGAAGGGTTTGTGGCAGCAGGGGCATCCCTCTCTTTTAACTCTTATTTTCATCAGTTTGTGCATGTTGTGATTTTCCCTTTCTTCTTCCACAGGGATGGAGCACCTCTCCCGTGTGGAGAGCTGGGTTTATTCAGCCTAGAGAAGAGAAGGCTCCGAGGAGATCTTGTTATGACCTTTTAGTACTTGAAGGGGGTCTATAAGAAAGATGGTGACAGACATTTTAGCAGGGCCTGTTGTGATAGGACAAGGGTCGATGGTTTTTAACTAAATGAGGGTAGATTGAGACTAGATATAAGAAGAAAATTTTTATGATGACGGTGGTGAAACACTGGAACAGGTTGCCAGAGGGCTGGTAGATGCCCCTGCCCTGGAAACATTCAAGACCAGGTTGGACAGGGCTCTGAGCAACCTGATCTAGTTGAGGTTGACCCTGCTCACTGCAGGGAGGTTGGACTAGATGACTTTTAAAGGTCCCTTCCAACCCAAACCATTCTATGATTCTGCCTTTTGAAATATTTTTTTGTCTACTTCAGAAACACATTTCACTAATTCTCTTTTTTAATACACATGCAGGTGTATATATAAATATACATACCTATGACATTGTGCCTTCTGTTTGAATATACTATCTGGGGCAGAAGTGGTAGTTTCAATCCAGTGTCTAGCAGGAGGGATTCCCCAGAGTCCTTTGGGAAGACTCCTGAGCTTCATTGTATACAGAGACATCCCACAGTAGTGTAGTAGGATGGGTTGTTCGTTCAATGGCCAACTCGGAAACTATGAGGCCACCACACCTGAATGCTACACAGCCTTTCCTCATATATATAGTCACTTTTTTTCCTATCCCTCTCCTTTTGGCTGTCACTGTTTCTACTCCCAGATATCTCTGTGTCTCCCTCAGTGACACCCTCAATATGGCACAGGTTCCCTAGACCTGTGCTCTGTCTCTAATGTCTAATCACTGTGCCTAATCCCTCACATGCAAATTCTTCAGTCACTGCAGCTTGCATTGTTATTTTGAGTCACTGAAGCTGGATATTAAAAAGATCTGTTTAATCTTTGTCTCATCCCTTTTTCATATGTAAAGATCAAATCCCTTTTGAGAGGACACATTAAATATTTAATGTTATATTACACTTGATCTTCACCAAAAGCCTCTGAGAAGGTATTTGTGAAATCCTAGGCTTAATTAATAGTCATCTCTTTTTTTTAGTTTTCTTTTTTTCCCTCTTTTCCTTTTCCTTTTCTTTTTTTCTCTCTTTTTCTTTATATTTCCTTTTTCTTTTTTCTTTTTTCTCTTTATTTTTTCTTTTTCTCTTTTTCTTTTTCTTTCTCTTTTTCTTTTTTCTTTCCCTTTTTCTTCTTCCTTTTCTTTCCCTTTTTCTCCTTCTTCTTTTCTTTTTCCTTTTCTTCCCCCTTAAGAAATAGCAAGTTAGTGTTTAAGAGGAAGCAAATAAAGGGAAGCACTGTGGTGTATGGAGAATGGAAATACCCCACAGGGTGTCTTGGCCGTAGGTGAGATGTTGCTGTTCATCACCCCCTTGTGGGATCTGCGACATGGTGCCTGGAACCACACTGGCACCCGGTGGGTGAGAATCCCCAGCAGAGCCCCTGCCTGTGGGTAGCCATGGGACATCAGAAGGGGCAGCGAGGAAACTCAAAAATTGACTAAGAAGAAGCAACAGGGTTCAGCACCAGGCTGGAAAGCAGAACGCAGATGTAGATGTGCTGGGAATAGCGCTGTCCCAGAGATGGGACTGCTGGCTGCTTGGAGAGGGAGGTCTGTGGTGACCTCAGCCCCATTCCTTATCTCACTGCCACCTGGGCATTCACTCCCTTGCAGAGGTATAGCAGGATCCCCACACTGCCCCAGTGTAAGCCTGGAAAGGCAGCAATGGCTTGGCTGGGATGGCTGGGGAGAAGGACACACTGCCTGCTCCCTCTGCAGTGCACAGCCTCACCTGTGCCGGTGCCAAGGAGCCTGGAAAGGATTGCCACAATCGATAGTGAGGGTGGGGTGGTGGAAAAACACCCTGGAGCCCCTGTGCTATCACAAACGTCAGTAAGAGCTCCACTGCCAGCCTGTGAGAGGCAGCTCCACCACGCAAAAATGCAACAAGAGAGAAAATGTTCAGGGCTATGTGCTTAGAGAACCTGCCCGACTAAAGAAGTCCTAAGTTTGAGTAGCCTACATAAAAAATAAGATATCAACACAGGGAGAATTTTACATGTGAATACTGTGGTCTGGTTCAAGTTTTCTTTGTTGCATCTTTCTTAGGGAAAAGAAGTGATTTTGCAGCAGGATTCTGCTTCTCCATGGATTGCAGCCCTGACCAACGGAGAAAAATAACCTGGAAGATTTTGCTTTGTGTTCTGTGCTGAGTGAACAAGAGCATAAAAATACTTTCTAACCACTAATGAGAAACTCAGCAATCCCGTAGTCAATGAACCATGGAGGTTATAGATGAGAAAGATCAGTAAAATTAGGTCAGGTTGGGCATCCCTGTTCCAGTGCCAGAAAATCTTAAAGCTCAAAGGGTTGACTTTAAAGCAGAACAGACTCACACATTTCAAAATGCACAGAAGTTGTAAGGGGTCTAAGTCACCCCTGAGCATCCTGGTCCTAGCAGGTGCAGTGCTGCTGAGGTCTTGCAGTGTCTTTGGTGACAATGAGTTCAGGAGGCACCAGTTTGCTTCAAACATTTGTTTGAACTCATCAAGTCACTTACCCTTATGATTTTTTCACTCATGTCTGTAGAAGGGAACTTACGTGAGAACCACTTTCAGCATTGTGAGGTGCTCTGGTCTTACAGTTAGTGTGACCACCTGAGCAGTTAAGACACCTGCTCTACTGACCTGGGTAGGAGATACAGATCAGGCCAAAACTAGAGCTTTGTGTGAGGTAGGCCTGGGATATGGCTTCTCAGATTCTTGGATATTCTGGTCTTTCATGGTAACTGTACTCATTTGGCTGCACTGGAGAAGCTTGTCTTGGGGAAAAAAAAAAGACTTCCAGGGATCCTGTTCTCCATAGCCCTGAGGAAGACAAGGATATGAGGTTGTGGGTATAGGGAATACAAAGGGAATGTATTCTTCATTGTCTCTCTCTGCTGTTTCAATAGGCAGAGGAAGCAGGACTGGGAGTAAAACAAACATTTTCCAGCTTGCCAACCCCTTCACCTCAAACCCCAGGGTTTCAGGGTTTCCAAGCCTATTAAATTCAGAAGGAAACAGACTCCTTAATGCTCTTGCTCCTGTGACAGCCCAGTAGCCTACTGAAAGAGAGCAGATAAAAGTTCAGCAGGAATCAGCTGGGCCTGTGTGGCACCAAATTCAGGACAGTGGTTCTGGGGCCTCACAGGAGCCTATTTCAACAATGACCATCCCAACAGGCCTTAGAGAAACAAATTAAAAAGTGAGATAGCCCACAGGTGTAGCAAAACATCTGTGAGGTGGCACTTTCAGCCATCCCAATCTCCTGATTTTGATGAGCTTTGGGTAATTTTCAGATTTTGTTTGTTTTTTTAGGAAATAAGATCCCAGATGCTTTGAGAAATGACAAAGGAAGGAAAGGTCTGGGTGTTTTACCTCTATGTTGCTGCACTGTTGCACCTGGCTCAGAGCCAACAGCTTCCTTGCAGCTGTCTGGTGGAGAGAGAATGGAGTAATGTCTCCGGATATGAACAGAGTAATTTGGATGTGCCGCCTGCCTTTTCATATGTGCAGGGTAGCTCTGTTTTCCTTGCGGGGTAAGGACACAATGTTTAGGAGAGGAAATTTGTCCCCTTGCACTTGCACTGAAAAGAACCCATGCACCTTTCCTCAGACTTAAACCAGTTGTTCTCCATGGCCCTGTTCTGTGAGATGCTGAAGGATAGGCCAAGCCCCACCCATGGCTCATGGCATCCCTCCAGATGACACTGGCTTAGACCTTCCTCCTGCATCACTACTGGATCAGTGCATCTGGATTGAAGCCATGAAGAGAAGTCACAAGATTCTGTTCACGGGCCATTTTTTCAGAGCTTTCCTTCTGCAGTCCTTTCCTTTTCTTCCCACCTTCTGACAGGTCTCTGTGTGCTAGACAAGCCTCAGACTGACAATGTCCAGGGCTATGCTGTCCAGACATAGAGCTGGCAGATGTTTCTGGTGGTGGCGGTCTAACCTTCCTCCTTTCCCAGTGCTCTTGGGGGACCTTTTCACCATCTGCTCCCTCTGAAAGTTTGCACACATACCTCTGGTGCTAATAAGAAACATCAGAGTTGCTCCAGTACAAATGATAATTATCCCCTGCAGTTGGGTGATGATTCTGGTATCTTCCCAGTGGGAAATGTGTCATTGGTTACTGAAGAGCAAACCTAACAAGCAGCAGAAATAACATCAGCTGAGCCAATGTCCTCAGCTACTAATGGGGGAGAAATGCCAGATTTCCTCCTGTATAAAGGGGGAGCTGTATAAAGCCTAGACATGGTCCCTAATCCTTCAGGGACAGTTTCAGAAGAGCATTTGCCTGGGTAGCTGTCTGTTTGGCTGCTGTGGGGCTTGTCTGTTCAGCACCCACCCATGGGCACATACAGACTTACTCCAAAGGACTCCGTGTTGCTGCATCTCACCCACACACCCTGCAAGACAGCAACACTGGGGTGAGTGTGTCCTTGGGCACCTCCACTGGGGACCGGTGGCCAAAGATAACATTCCCACAAACATAATGCTAGACTTCTATGAATGTGGGCAAGGGGCATCCCTGATGATTAGTCTGTCCAGCACAGCACAAGGGTGAAAAATATTATGTCTCCATCAAATAAAAGGAAAGAATTGCTAGACTCAAACTAGCCAACATTTGCCAGTCTTATGGGAACAGAAATGTTAATCCCATACCAGTTTGGTGCTTAGCGGTGAAAAATGTGTTATTGTTTTGGATGGCAACATCGAAAAGCCCAAAGCAAAACAAACAGGCAAAAACAAACATGACAGAATGTAAAGAAATGTGCTGGGCTGTTTCCTTCATGTATTTATGTATCTGCCCTACATATATTTTGATACTTTCAGTGTGCACATGCTAGCAGCTCATTTGTGGGGAAGCCAAGTCACCATTCCTGGCCAGGTATGAGCTGCAATTTCCCAGGGCCATGAGGTGCCCAGATGCACAGCACAGACTTTTGCTGCCCTGTGCACACACAGGGTGGGCTAGGATGTGATAGGATGCCTCCTGCCAGTCCTGCTCTCCATCACAGAGTAGTGACAGTCAGCACTGATCATCCCTGTCACCAAAAGGGCTCTGCTTACAGAGACTTCTGGCTTTGAGCCACATAGTTGTGACTCTTGTTTACTAAAACAAACAGTCTTGCCCAGGTTTTTTTTGCTGAGGCTGAGGCTAGCAGACTCTGGTGCAATGTGCAAGTGTCCTCCATGCAGGAAAGGCCACAAAGAAGGTCACTCCAGTTGGGCACTCATTCTCAGGCAGGCTTGGGGCTGCACTCAAAGAGCAGGAGTGAAGCCACAGGTCCGAGTCCCTCTCTGGTTGAAATATGGCTTCATTTCCAGTCAAGAGCCCCAGGGACCAAGTGACCACATGGACCTGCAGGAATAAAAGGAAGGGGCATGTCAGCCCAGCTGGATTCCCCTCCCTGCACCACTCAACAGGCAGGTGGTGTCCTTTGCTCTGATGGTGTCCTCTGCTCTGGTCGACAATGCAGGCACCTGCAAAACATCAGGTTGCCTTAGCCAAGCATGGTCTTCATGCTGTTAAAGATGAATTTGCTTCAGGATGCTTTGGTTAACAAAGGAAGACTAGCAGGAGGAGGCTTTTCCCATCAGGGAGGGAGCGTGGGAGGAAGCGTGGTGGGTGACTCACACAATGCCAGCCCAACAATTGCAGGAACTTGCTGGAGGAAATGACTAAAATAGCCACGTGGGGCAGCCCTGGAGAGCAGGCTTTGGATAAATAACCAGAACATGAAAGCTGAACTGCACAAGGTGAGGAAGAGCAAGCAGGGAGGGGGAGAGGGGAGGTCTCAGAAGAGGATGATGGAGGGAATTGCCGCCATCCTCAGTGGTGAAGGACTCTTCATGGCAATGGCTAGAAGGTCAGCAGCAGTGCCGAGAGGTACAGAAGGACCCAGACCTTTCCCAGGCTCTCCAGTATAGACACTGCAGTTCATCTTTGGTTCCTCTTGATCTGGGATTAGGCAACTGGTCATTAGACATGCCAAAAAAAAAAAGCCAAGCAAAGGTTTTTTACTCCCTCTTCGCCTTTTGGAAGAACATGGCCAGAGGCAGTTATATCAGCATGAGTACACCAGGAGGAAAGTATTTTCAATGTAACTGTGTGAGAAAAAGGTGCAGCCCCCATCCTTTCCCTGGCCAGGGAGGCAGAGCTGCTGCCCAGGAGCCGTGTGTCTGGAGAGCCCACCTCCATCATCTGCTGCATGCCTTGGCCTTGGCCTCAGGAGCACGAGTGCCTTCATGCAAAGTTCATAAGTCTTTGCAGAGTTTATGTTAAAATAGGAGCTCTAATAATCAATCTTCCTGCAAAACAAGTAAACAGAAGGATGTCACCATGCCAGCCTTTGTTTTCAAAGAGAGTTCTCTATGTTGGTTATTGCTGAGATGAATTTATTTCTTCATCATAGATATTCCCTATGCAAAATATATAGTTTAATAGCTTTGATCTCCCACATGCAGTACTTGAAGCTGATTCCAAGTTTTATACAGTTAAACACTACCACATGCTTGAAGAACTCAGTACAGCCTTTTCTATAAACTAGCGTAAATCAGAGTAGGAATTTGACCTGCTTCTTGCCAAAATAGAGGGTGTGCCTCTTGCCCACGCTAAATTCCTTTCTTCGTCTCTGCTCTGCTCACAGTTAACCTGCAGTGTAGCAGCCTGGGTTTATGTGATGCCCATTGCATCCCACACAGGAACACTGCAGCCTTCCAGTGACTCAGAGATGCAGACCAAAAATTAACAGTCCAAATCACCAAGACAAGAAAGTCTTTCCAATCTTGGTTAATCATTCAGCATCCTGGTTACATTTATTTGTCAAAACACATGAAACATTGGGGGAAAAGTACGAAAGGGAGAAAAAATCATCTGTAGGACATACACGATAGCCAGTCTCTGGAAACGCATCCAGTCCTTCTCCATTTCACTGTCCACAAAGCCGTTTCAAGTAGAGGAATATCATTCATTAACAGGACAGCCCAGTTCAGTCCCAGAGCATCAAACATCCCTGTGTCGAACTGCACCCTTCAGCATCTTCAGGAGGGGATGAAGCAAGGGCAGGTGTGGGCAGCAGGGGCCCATTCCTGATGAAGGCAGCCATTCTTCTAAAAATCAGATTGAAGCAAAGCCCAGTTTGGCCTTTGGTTACTTGAAGATTTTTTCCTGATGGACACATGCTATGGCTAAAATAAATAGCACACTTCCAGGAGGACAATGAGGGAACAGTTAAAAATCCCACTGGAGGGGAAACTCCTGGGCAGCTTGAGGGTGACAGGAAGACAAGTAAACATGTGGGCAGCCAGGAGCCTAGTCTGTGGCTTTATTTAGGATGAGAACTTGTTCCAAAATGGGTGATGGCACACTATGATGCACAGCTGCCATAGACAGTGTGCACTCTGATGTGTAGTGCAAAGCTGTAGGTTTTGCCTCCATCCAGACATCCCCATGGCTAGCACCAGGACCAGGGCATTTCTCCAGACTTGTCCCAGTTTGGGACTGGATATCACCTCTTTGATCCACTGAGAAGTATGATCCTTGCTGTCCTTTCCTGTGCAGAGGCCTGGAGAACTGGAGGAGCTTATCATTATCCTGGACTGATGACAAGGAAAACAAGCGCCTGAAGGGGGGAGGAGGATATGGATTGATTTGGTTTCAGTCAGTGCTCCTTGCACACACTGAGGGCTCTTGGGAGCAGTCTGAAAAATCCACTTGATTAGAAAATACAGAAACAATTAAGCACTTACTGCTGTTTACTTTTACACTAGGAACAATTGATCCTTCTTCCTTCTGACTTCCACCTCTAACCCTAATTCCTCGCTCTGCACACAGCCAAGCACAATTCAGACAGGGGAAACAGTAAGAGAGATTAAGATTCTGGACTTCAGTTAGAAACAGAAATCAGCTTTGAAATAGTCACATTTTTTGGACTAACTAAAGGAAGTCATCTGTACAAAATAGGCTATGGCCACTTTTTTTGTAACAAGAAATATGCCAGCTTCCTGGCTGCTAGAAAATACATTTTTGTTGGTTTTGTCATTGACAGTGGGATCATCATGTAGCTGGCAACATTTGAAGAGAAGCTTAGATGAGGGGAAAGAAAGAGGTACTGCTGTGGCACTGGCTGATGGCATGACCAGATACAGAATCCCTTGGTGATACCCAAGAAAGGAGCTGAGTGCAGGATATAGCCCAGGGTCCCAGGCTGTGAATGGAGCACATAGGAGGGAGCAAAAAGGAACCATTACACCCCATAATGATCCTATTCCTTAGAGGCATTTATTTTCATGTCTTTACTCTGTATTTTGCCACTCTAGGGGTGACACATTTCCCAAGATTGTGTTACTGGAGGGTTTCCTGGAGCTGGTGACTTCCAACCCCTTCCTCATTAGCTGTAGCTGCCAGCATGTACTGGGACACCAGTTCATTACCACATCAGCAGAACCTGTCCCTGTCCTGAGGTGTGCCTGGAGGTCCCAGTAGCCTCCAGAATGGAACCTCTGTGTTCAGGGGCTGCGCAACTGCTGGCCACAGCTAGTCCACTGTCTCGCCTCACTTGCCAGCAGTTACTTCACTTCTTAAAATGGGTAAGAAAAGTAAACTATTTGCTCTGCTTGAACACATATTAAACAGATGCAGCTTTCCCCCTCTGGTTTGCTGCTTCTTAACCCAAATCATACTGTTGCTATAGTTTAGACTACAGCCCTCAAAAATTGTTGCATTGGCACAACTGAAGTGGACAGTGGGAATGACCACAATCTCTGTGGAACAAAAAAGTTCAGCACCAAACTTCCACCTCGTGCATGACAAAGACCAAGAGGGAGCCCAGAAAAGCCTTTGGCATAATAACTTTGCGTGTAAGAGGCAATAATATATTTTCTTTTTCCACTTCTGCAAAATGAAGTTATAATGTAAATGCTTCAGGACTATAGCAGTGGGAGGGGAAGTGCATTGAGGTATAAAACATATGGCAAAGAATCGCTGAGAAATACCCAGGAATAACAGAACCTCGGCTTCACATCTGTTCCTAAATATGTAAAACAACTAAAACTGCACTGGACAGTTTCCACTGTCCACAGTTTCCAATCTGGACATGCTGGACTTTACATTAAAACTAGTTTTTCTCTGCAACCAGTTACTGAAACTTCAAAGCAAAATGTCATGTCCTTCCCTTTGGTGTCCCACCTTTTGCTGCTTAGTGTCCCATATGACACTGATCTAGTGCACTAATAGCTCTCTCCTCTAAAGAGGGGAGTGTCCTGAAAACAAAGTGGCTATACAGCTCAGTGGCTTTGAAGACAGGAAAATGGTATCTTTTTCTTTTGAAGCCTGCAACAGAGCTACCTTTCAACTGGTCATGTCAACATGGTTGTCCTCGACTGAGACTAAAGCTCTGTAAACAAAACCCAAGGAGGTGGGGAAACTGCCTTTCTGCTGCCAGCATTGACATCACCTGCGGTGTGTTACCTCAGCCCAAACACCACCACACTGACAGCACTGCTGGGTGCCTCTGTTCACCTTGCAGCAGCATGTGCTGGTCTCCAGGCAGCTCTCCGGTAGCAGGAACCACACAGGCACACTGCCTGCCCACAGCATCCTTCACAAACTGTTCTAACACATGCAGACTCTTCGATTTCACAACTGTTTGCAGGCTGCTATAATTTTTTTGCATTTCTGAGGGATGATTATTTCTCACTGGTCTCCAGAAGAATGATGCATGGTTATGGGTGTATGGATCATGATTTGTGCTGTATCATTAGATAAGTGAAGGGATTGCACAGATAGAAGATCTGGCAGGGCAGAACTGGGATAATGCAAGTTACCAGGGGGCAGTTTGGCTTTGGTGGCATTTGGAGGGTAACACAGGTCTGAACAGAGAGTGCATCACAGAGAAAACACAGTATTGCCTGGTTCCTGGTGCAGCCAGATAAGGTGTCCACTCTGACCTTCCCTACCCTCCCAAAGCAAATGACAAATCTGTCACATCTCCTTGGAGAAATACAGATAAATATACTGATATATGGGTCTATGAATCCACACAAAGATTCTGCATGTTCAGGCATCTTCCACTGTAATTCTTATTTGTCCTGTATGGCAGTGAGAATGGTCAGGGGCAAAAGCCTCCCAGAACAGGACTGCAAGAACCGGCGCATACCACCGTGTCTCTACCCTTCCATCTCCAATATCCACCATGGAAAAGGACAGCAGTCATGCAACTGTCGCTGCTTATCAGCATCCCGGCACTGCAGAGAGCCAAAGAGCACCAGAATTTAGACTAATCATCTCTATCCAATGAGTGTGGTTGCAGAAAGTCAGATGTGATCAGCCTCAGAGCACAAGCAATTGCTGCAGTGCTTCTTTGTCATGTCAGGGGCAAAACAGAGGCTGTGTGTGGATCCAGTCTGTTCCTCTGGAAGCAGTGCCACAGAGCAGCCTGGCTCATCATGGTTGGGCTTCAGTAGCAGGCCCTTGCATATTTAGTTTGGTTTCTGCCCCATCAGTGACCTACACAACAGTTTCTCATGCCCCATTGGACACGTGTATAGCAGGGTGGGCCTTGGCAGTGGGATTAACTCACTGGGTTCTGTAAAAGTCAACTCACTGGTCATAGGCAGATTAATAGAGAATGACACTGGGTAATTAATTTTCTGTTACAAACAAAAAAAGAATGGGATGCATCTCATTTTCTAACCAAGACTATAAGTAGGACTTTCCCTCTCTCCAAGTTTAAACTATATGATCCAGAACATGGAATTTAATTGAAATCTTTTCAGAAGAACCCCAAACTGGCAGGGGAACGGGCTTGGAATCGGAGAATCTCACTTATGTCTGTTTAGGAGTTTAGTGCACCCATCGTGGTGACTGCGTACTTGGCTTTAGACATCTGGTTTATGCCAAATGCAGCCTGCTCTGGGTTTGCAAACATGATCTGGGTGTGCAGGAACAAACTGGAGATGAAGCCTGGCTCTTCACACTCACTGGCAACAGGTCTCTCAAGGTGGGAGTGTAAGTTGCTAAATTTTTTCTCCTTTTTTTTTGTCCTGCAGCATGGGTAGTATTTTCTTGGATAGAAGATTTTTTCATCTAGCAGTGTCCAAAATCCAACTGTCACACCATGGCTGAAGCTACAGAAGGATCCAGTCTGACTGAAAGAGCTGAGAAGGAAAAAAGTGCCAGTGTGGGGCAAAGAAGCAGGTTTTGGCATCCAGACCAGACAGGAAGATGGGGAGAAGGCTGGGACTGAGGCAGGTTGCTGGGGTGATGTGGGCACATATAGAAAGAAATGGAGAGGAGGGCTCATCCTTTCCACTATCCAGCTGAGGGGCTCTGCAGAGGGACAGGGAAAGGCCAGGCCAATATTTCTGAAAAGGCCGCAGTGGTGTATTAATGCACAGAGTGTTCTTCTGCTTGAGGAGAATATAAAAGACATAAGAGCACTTTGGAAAAAAAGCTGTCATTTCAGGGTACGCCTGCTCTGTGGAAGCGTGAGGACTGGCACGCTTGACAGCAACCACCGGGAACACTTCTCTGAGCCTGTCCAAGGCTTGTCAAGAGCACAACCAGCTCATGCTGGGCTCACAGGGGTGGGGCAGCTGGGCTCCTATGCCATGTTGTGCTATCCCAAGCATGGGACAGCCAAGATGAGGGTCTCCAGTGCCAGTGGGGAGCAGCACAGGGAGCAATTCCGCAGCCCGTGCCGCCTCTGACAGACGTACAGCTAAAAGCTGCTCTTGCCTGCCATTAGCACATTTTAACATCATGAATCTTTCAGGAAACTTCTGCAGTATTCTAAAGCACACCCTGGGTAGCAAGTTAAATTTGTATGTTTAAACAGAGCCTGTTCACCTTTTTGCTGCGAAGATGCAGCAACGATACCCCTTGCTGGGGATTGGATGATGTCAGTGCTGGGGATGGGATGAGGTTAATGGAAAACCTTCACCAGAGCTCACTTCCTCTGCAAAATGAAGCTGAAATTTTCAAGCATGCACCTCAAGGGCTTAAGCATGCAACTCTTGTGCCCCTCAGAGCAGGAAATGTGAGTCCACAGACATCCTGCACTGCCTATGTACATCCATAGGCACTGAGGGAGGAGGATGATTTAGAAATAAGGTGCTGGAGGTGAGTGGGAGGAAAAGGGAGGGAAGGAAGGTAGATATAGAGGTTATAATTACATGCAAACATGCTGTTGAGGTAATTTTTTTCTGGAGAATGCTGTAGAACTGAATAGGGAAAAAAACCCAACACGCTGTGAGCACTGCAGAGAATTAACAGAAAATTGCATCCTTGCTCTAGGATGCTATGGACTACCCTGAGACTGGGGGGAGATATGGAGTAAGAGAGAATTACCTTCAGTGGAAATGGTCATGTTAGGGAACATTTAAACAAATTGGACATATGCAGGCCCATGGGACCTCTCATGGGATGCACCCAGGAGTGCTGGGGGGTTGGCCAATGTCATTGTGAGGCCACTCTGCAATCTTGGCAATCAAAAGAGATTCCTGAAGACTGCAAGAAAGAAAATATTTCTCCTTCAGGAAAGACAATAATAAGATCTGTGTAACTTTGGGAAAGAAGACCACTGGTGTCATGAGCTGCATGATTCAAAGTTTGCCAGCAGGTCAGAGGAGGTGGTCTTTCCCCTCTCCTTAGCACTGGTGAGGCCACACCTGGAGCACTGTATCCAGTTCTGAGTTCCTGGGCAACCTGCTCTAGCTGACCTGCTTTGAGCAGGAGGTTTGACCAGATGATCTTCAGAGGCCCCCGCTAGTCTTACCCAGCCTTATCAGTCTGTGATTCCAACGTTACCATCTTCAAGTTGTTACGATTTTATCTTTTCATTCAATGATTGATAGACTTTTTTAGTGAATGACAGTTTTTAGTTGGTAAGAAGCATCTGATCAGACTTTATCAGCTCTCAGCCCAAACAGAAAAGTGTATAGGGATTTTCACCAGGATTAAAAAATGCAGATATTACATGTACGCAATAGGTCTTGAAAGAATAATCTTGGACTAATGAGAAATTGTAGGAAAATGTCACAGAACAAATGGTATCATTACTCCGGCTAATGCTTACAAGAGTGTGAACAAACCTTCTGGGAAGACTCTTTTTCAAATTCAGTTTTAGAGAAATCTGAAGAGATTGGGAAAGGTTTCCTAGCTCGCCTGGGACATCAGCAAAGCCCTTTCTAATCAATAGCCTCACGATCCAGCCTCAGGAGAGAAGGCCAGGCAGTTTGGTTCGGAGTTTGCAAGGAGTGCTGTGGGGCCTTTGACGTGTGCTCCTGCAGAAGCAGCTATTCCATGTTAAAAATATGTATTTTTAGCACAGCAGCTTGCAGCCTCATGCTGAGGGAAAGAAGCTGAGCCAAGGGAGGGAGGGCTGATGCCGCAAGGTCTGTGGCAGGCGGAACAGATGCATGATTTCATGCTGAAAGAAATCACCTCCTTATACAAGCTGCCTCCATTATCCCTCCCACCACCATTGGTGGCATTTGTCTTTCTGGAAAGTGAGGCCTACCATATAGAAAAAGTAATTTATCTTCTCCTTTTAGGAGATGTTTTTGCTGGCAGAGCCACATACCTTTTTTGCTTTTCAAAGTTTTCTAAGCACTTGTGGTGAAACGTTTCTAAACACCCTCCAGTAGAGCCCATCAGCACAGCCATTGCTTGGCTGGAGCGCATGCCCAGCGGGGAGATGAGCTCAGCTTCCTCAGCCACTTGCACCTCTGCTGGTGGACTGCCTGTGCCCTGCCAGCAGGACACCCTGCACGCTGTGGTGCCACGTGTAACTCCACGGAGCAGCGATGAGGAGGCTCGGCTGTGGTTCAGCTAAGCAGTAAATGTTTTTTGACAAGGAACAGCAGTGTGAAGTTTAGTCTTCTGTGCTGCGCTGAAGTCGTTCCAAAATTATGATCTGCAGCACCTCCCCACCCACTGAGTTGCTACTCCTGGGACCAGACCACCCAAACTCTCTCTCAGTGCATTGCAGGCTACTGCAAGGCCAAGTCCATGTAGTCCTTACACACTATGAGATGGAGAGCTTTCCAACACGCTGTTTGCCATCATCAAGGACTGGTTTTGTTTAAACTCCATGCAGATAAAAGATTTTTTCTATTAATGCTGGGGATAAACTCAAAATCAAGACAGGAGAGAGTGTTTTGCTGCCTTCTAACTGTCAGGATCTGCCCTTCTCCCAGTTGCTGAATGTGCAGAAGAGAGGCAACGTTTGTCCAGGATGTGAACTCAACACCAGAAAGGTGGAAGTGGTGCAGCCATCAAGCACTGAATAAACTGACAGGTAAGGGAGAAGTAGACAGATAAAGAGCCTACACAGGGCTTTCTCAATAAAGAGCCTACACAGGGCTTTTCCCAGCACAAGGGAGAGAGGAGAGTAAGGTTCAGAGGTAGGTGTGAGCAGGACAGAAGAAGGGGGGATGGCACACAGCCCAGATCATGACTTGTAAATTTTATCATGATGAAAAGACATGAAGAAAAAGACAGAGAAACACAAGAGGTCACAGGGCAGTGTCTGCCCTGAGCTACTGCTGGCACTGGAGTTCCAGGGGGGCGCATTCTGCAGAGTGCCAGAAAACTAGTGACAGGTATGCAGGGGTGGTGGGGGCTTGCAATGGCACTGCCAGCAGAGGCTGGGTGACTAGGGGAGGTGGGGGCAGCCAACTCACTAGCCTGAGTACTCACACAGGCACACACCACCGATACAGATGGGTACAGATGCACTAATACTTGCAAGGACATGACACCTGTACATGCACATGGGGCAGAGCAGCCATGGCACAGAGAAAGATTGTTGTAGGGACAACCCCTGAGGATGCCAAGGATCTCCACCCAGGGAGGAGTGGGGCTCCAACTTGTAACATACTGATATTTCAGATGGTGATGGATAAAAGGCCTGTGTTTATCCAGTGTAAGGGTAATTACTTACAAAGATTAAGCTTCACATTTACACACCACAGTCTCACAAACTGCCCCAAACCTCACACATCAAAAAAGCACTTCTCTGAAAGGCAGAGGGGGCTTCTCTTGTGGGCTCTCCCATGGTGCATTCAAGAAGCAATCACTTTCCAGGATGAAAAGTTTTCCTATTTTGGACTGAAGTAGATGATGAGAAAGTTAACTCACTGCAACCTGTTTTGGAATCCAGATGCTTGTAGCAAGCTGGTTCGCAACCCAAGTCCATCAGCCATGCCTGCTCTCAGGCATAGAGTTCTCAGGCATACAGTTCTCAGACTTGGTGCAGTATGGAGCCACTCACGTGCTGACAGCGCCCACCCGCCTGCCTTTGCTCACGCGTTGTGAAATACAAGTGAATTTCTTCAAGCTGTGTAAATGCCTTAAAAGGGAGAAAACAGAATGAGCACATTTTTCACACTGTCCACTTCTCCTTCCAGTGTTATACCCAGGGAAAACATGCTGTGTATTGTATCCCTGATAGAGTTGAGCATCACAGAAACACTCATGGACTTTTCAGAGGAGATAGGCAAAGGAGAGAATCGGGACCTTTCCATGTTAATAGATTTATTCACTACTCTAGACTGGAATTTCCAATTCCAGGGAGAAATGGAGCACTTTGCCCAGGGTTTCAGAATTGGAGCAAAACCCAGGAGTATCACAGCAATCAGGATTTCCTCTCTCCCTTTTTGGAAAACTAGGGTGATTTGCTCTGCCAACACAAAGCAGAGCAACCAGATCTCCCATCCCCAGGGACTTCAGATGATCTGGGGAATGCAGCTTCCCAGGGGATGCCCCGGGGAGGAGCAGTGGGGGAGATGCTGAGAAAGTCACTGTAAGACACAGCATGTACCCTAAAAGTTCCTGATAGAGCACAAGTAGTTTTAAAATCCCCCAGTCAGAGCTGCAGCTTGTTCAAGCATTGAAGCAGAATTATTACCAGCTCCAAAGACATGTTGGATGAGGACAGAGCTTTCTCTTCTACAGCCAGAAAAGCAAAAGCTGCAAGGTCGGTGCTATTGCACAAGAAGGACCGGCTTATGCAGGGGGATTTCCCTTGGAGCAGTGCAGCTTGCCGAGCCCAACCTGCAAGAAGTTCTCTGCGTCATGGGGTGCTGTGTGGGCAAGAGGCATGGTACAGCCACGGTGGGGGCGGTTGCCTTAGGAATAAAGCCCACGTCAGTCTTTTGCTGATTAAAACATAAAGAGAACAGAAGTTACTAGCAACTGGTCTAATATTTACTGCTGACGAGCTTCAAGAGCTCAAAAAAAGCAGAAGAAAACCAAGTTTGTAGTTTCCTGTGTTCATCAAGCAGACAGAGGAGCAGGGTAATGTGGGCTGTGTGTGGGACACTTTTATGGCCCCTCTTGCAGGGGCGATCACCGCAGGGCTGTGCTGTGCAGGCGCGTCTGCCCGCACCAGAGGGCAATGCGGGAGCAGGGACACGGGGAGGGCAGCTCCCTCGGCGGCAGCCGCAGCTGAAAGGGCGCCAAACTCAGCTAAAGGGTGTGTAAAAACTCAGCTAAAGAGTGTGCAAACCTCAGCTGAAAGAGTGTGCAAAGCCAGAAGCCGCTCATGAAGGTGCAGCACAAGTTTCTCCCCAGAGGTACGGGGAAATCTAATGTCTCCAATGTTCTCTTGTCTTAGCCTGTGCTGTTGACAGTTTTCACTCGAGGATGAAATGGTATAGCCATAGGCATTCTCTGGTAGCACTAGAATTGCATGGAGTTACACTACGGCAGAATTTAATCCAAATATTTTTACTGATTATGGGAAAATTCCCCTACTCCACCTCCATTGATTAACTATGGCAAAAAAATTTTTTCCTGTAGATGTGCATAAAATGCCTTAGAACTTTGAAAGAGGAACAAGAAAACTTTCAAGAGCAACAGAGAAATCCAGCTTTGAATGTTATGGGGATTTTGAACATCTTCTCAGCTGCACCATTACTTCCAATGGAGCAACTCAAGGGGGATCCCATTTCTGTTAATTTTTATAGGAATCAGACCAAGCCTAACTTTTAAAAAGTAGCTTTATTTAAATTAGTGCATTAAATAGATGCATATAAAAATAGCCTAATATAACAGCAATTATTACACCACGCAAATCTAAACACAATCTTTAAGCTTGACAGTCTGTGGTAAAGGCTTAATGAAAGATGTTTTTTCATCCTATCATGCTGCTTCTTATTCTAGTGTTAGAGATATTTAAATGGGAAGATTAGAATGTAGCCTATGCTTTACACTCCTTTTTTTCCATCTATTTCAGCAACAAACAGTAATGGCAGTGTTAAACAAGGTTATAATAACTTGTGTAATTAAAAACATCACCATTATTTTAGCATTTGAAATAGTCATCTATGCTTTTATCACAGCAACAACTGA
Source organism: Lepidothrix coronata (assembly GCF_001604755.1). Classification (NCBI taxonomy): domain Eukaryota; kingdom Metazoa; phylum Chordata; class Aves; order Passeriformes; family Pipridae; genus Lepidothrix; species Lepidothrix coronata. Next base: position 3,031,570 of record NW_016690260.1, read on the forward strand.
GCTATTTGTTGGATCAGTTGGATCAAGTTTCCAGACGACTTCCCATTCTTTCAGATATACACTGGCTCATTTACAGGCACAAAGACAGGACTGGAATGGACAACTGGCTCACCAGACCTACTGGCCATTCATCACAGCATGATGCTTCAGCAGAAGACATGCTCCGTTTCCTCTTCCCAGCATAAGCTGCTCTGTAATGGATTTTTTCAGTGAATTTTCAAAGATGCTGAAAAGATTTGAGATTCAACACTGGAGCCCTTTGAAAATTCAAGTTCGTTTCCATACAGATGCTCCTCTGTGTCAGAACATGGTGCTCTGCTCTGTGTTGGCATGCATTTCACGTAAGAGTGCAGTAGCAGAAATCAAAATGCCCTCCCATAATTATTCTTTATGCCTTTTCTTCATAATCAAGAACAATCAAGATCCTCAGCTAGGGACTACTGTTGAAAGCTATTAAGCTACAGATACTTAAACAAACACTGTCTAGGGCTTTAGCCCTACTAGAAGAGAAATCTCACCTTTGGGCAGGTAGACAAAATTTCCCTGGTTTTGTTTTTTTTTTTGTTGTTTTTGTTTTTGTTTTGTTTGTTTGTTTGTTTGTTTGTTTTTAATTAAGCCTCACCAGCAATAAAAAATATATTCAGTAAAATTCTCATGATGAGACTGAAATAAAAGTATCAGTTACCACCCACTTCCCTTCTGAATTGTGTTGCAACTTAAAATCTTTGCACATATAGTTATTTCAAACTTATTATCACCTGACTTGGTATCTTTTCTGTGTGAGAAAGATTTTCATAAGATAATCTACAGAATTCCAGAGAAAGTAATTGCTATAAATGGTTAGGGCTGATAGAGGGAGGAGAACAGACTCATAAAAGGCCACACTGTGCTGATAAACATGCCAAGAAAAAGGTATGATCATTAGACAACATCATGTCCAGCCTTCAGGATTTATTTCCTTCTTTCCAGAAGAAAAAAATAGGTACATGATCTGATCTTAGAACACTGCTTCCAACTTCTTCAAAAATCTATTCAGCTCTCAAGATATGTGACAGAGAGAATACATTTCCTTGAATTTGTGTGGTGTAGAACCTAAAAAAGTATGGGTTTGGCTGCAACGTTTGTCATATATTTGAGCAATGCTGTAAGGTATTGCACACTTCTCCCACTGGTATGAGAAGAAGCTGACAGTCACTTTAAAGGAGATTCATCATTTAGAAAAGAGTTATTCTCCCCAAAATAGGAAGGTGCTTCAGCTTCTCCTAGCCACAGAGCAGTATTAGCAGTAATGCTGCTGTTTATGTAGATGATGGCAACAGAGGATCAGAGGGACACACCTTGAAGCAAGAACCTGAGGTGTTGGCACGGGCACATGCAGGAAGACACGTCTGGTCCAAAGAGTGAATGATACCATCCAAATGTACCATGCAAAAGCAGTTCCAGGGCCCTCCCCCTTTGAGTGCTCATATAGGGAAAAAGGTAAAAGTTTGGTTCTTCATCTTCAATAACCAGAGGCTTTCCTGGAAGGAAGAGTCATCAGGGGAGAGTTGGTTGAGTCCCACAAGAAGACATGTCATCTTCATGCATGATGTGCAACGGGGTGTACAGCAAAATGTTGTAATGTGTTACAAAAAATTATGTCCCAAAAGCATGTTTTGACTGAACGCGCAAAATCCACACTGATGGGTGAAAAAATTTCTGAAGCAAAGAACTAAAAGGCACAAGGCTGCAAAAAAAGTCCTGAGCTAACCAAGTTACCTGCCAATTTCCCCTGATTTTTAAGTACATTAAATATATACATGTACATCAACTACTGTCAGGAACTCATGCTGAAACAGCATGACTGAGTATTTCTAAGGGCCTTCTCCTTGGCACAGACACAGACTTTAATTGCAGAGCTTGAATAAAGAGTAAATGAGCTGTTTAATGTGAAAAAGTAAACCTTCTCATATATAGACAGTGTTCAGCTCTGCCAGTTAGACAGCAAGTATTTGACAGAAAACTGTTCATAGCCTATTTCCATCAGGGGAACAATTTAAGTTATATCAGAATAGGTTTTTTCCTGTCATGCTTCCCATTCCCAGACATCTTTGTAAAGTCTGCAAACAGAGATGCCAACATACCCCATTCTGACCTACATAGCGAACAATTGGACTTGTATTCCTGCTGTGTTATCACCAAAATGAATCATTATCATGTCTTCTCAAAGGCCTGGCAAGACGGAGACTTTTCTGCTGGGAAGTGTCAGCCGAATCCTGCACCTACTGCTCTCATGACACCAACTGCATACTTTGTGTTTATAGGAGAAGAGAAAAACACCCAGCAGAAAAAGGCTCAGCTCTGAATTTTGCTCTTTGCCAGGACAAACATGGGAACCAGCGAAGCACAGCTCTGAAAGCTCTAGCTTATTAAACTCCAGGGAAAACAACAACAAAAAATTTCATCAATCTTTTTTGAAAAACAGAATAAAGATGCTAGATAAAAATGTGCACACACGCTCCCCCACACATACATAAATTGCACAAACCGGAGGAATAGAAATAGCCATAGCATCATTATTCTCTCTTTCTGCATCTGAGAAGAATTTTAAGGGTATGTCCAACAGTTATGGAGTCAGAAGGAAAAAAAACTTGCTAAGAATGGGGCAGGGAGATGGCAAACTGCTTTTTGCCTTCTCAGGTACAGAAATCCCTAGGTTGGCTTGGCAATTAAAGGTCCCCACTGACTTAGGGGAAGTCACCCCTACCAGGAGTGAGCAGCTGGCAGTGGTTAATATTTATAGTTTTCTGCTGCAATGGTAGGTGGGGTCTGAAAAAGTGTAGGAGATTTGGACTAGGTGTCTCTGAATCAAGCCTGCATTAACCTATGTGATCTGAAGCTTCTCTCTTACCAGCATTTGGAGCATAAAATCCTATCACTTATGCCTAACTGCCACATACTTGTAACCCTATGCATGTGGGATAAAATTAAATCAAGACAAATGGAGACACCCGTATTCCCCCTTTATAATTTATAAGGATAAAAGGCACATTTTTTTGCCAGGGCAGGGTTCAGGAACTTTAGATATCTAGCTAGAAAAAATTTCTTCTCTCCCTACTAAGAGATATCTCTCAGAGTTTGTCAGACATCCAAAATGTTATTTCTGCTCTCTTCATTAGAAACCAAGTGACAGAGATGTACTCTTCACAGACCACCATTTACTTAAACAAATTATTAATCATAAAGCAATGATGGAAGGCAAGAACTGTTCCATCTCCAACCATGACTTGACAGCATTTGGTTTGACCTTTGTTCTGCTTGGAAAATCCCCAAAGTTAAAAATGTCTATTGGGTGACTTGAAGCTGGCTGACAATGAGCTTTCTCAGGGTTTTGTGTCCTTGCTTCTTTGGTGAGCTCTGTAGACATAGTTCACTGGACACTGGGGCATTCAGAGATCAACTGTTCAAAACCACTTCTCTATGAAATGCATCCTCATTTCAGTGCAACAGATCTCTGCCCGCATCTGAGGAAGGAGAGCACCAGATATGATATTCTTTACCTCCTCAAGGACTTCAACAGCACAATGGAACAGCAACTTACTGAACAAATACAGAGAACATATTTTATTTATTATTTATCTCATAGAAGACATATAAAATTAATTACTGCAAAACATTTCAAGGATTGAAAATATTGTCTAGAGTAAAAAGGGGAACTAAAATCATGACAGCCTAAGTGATAGAAGTGTGAAAGTCTGTTGCTAAATGTAAGCGTTTGCATTTTTAGGATAACTGAAAATTATAATATTCCAGATTCCTAAGTCAATGCAAACCTCCAATGCAAACCTTCTTAAACATGGGTTTTAGAGCAGAACTGTAACCACTAAGATCTTTAGTGTCTCAACAAAACAGATCATGGTCATTTCAAATGAGACCTTACTTTGAAAGCTCAGAAAACAAGTAATTACAGCAAACCCTCTTTTGATTGGTGTCCAAAGATAATTTTCAAAAAGAAGAATTATGAATCACCTAAAGATCCACAGAACAATTCTATGTATTGTATTTTTGAAGTCACAAAATCTCTGAATTTAATTTCATGATGGAGTCAGTAACACTTCTTTTTTTTTTTTACTGCAGTGGCTAAATACTCACCCTCCTATGTACTGGGTACTGTAGTTTCCATTCAGTATGCTCTCCCAAATCCAACCCTTGTATAAAAGTAGTGCATCACTGGGAGGACTACAGAAAATCAAGGCAGGAAAGCTGGTTCAAAGAGACAAGGCGGTGTTCCTTGTTTATTGCCAGACTGTTATATGCATTATTTTCCCCTGTATAACTATTTTTGATAATCTAAGTACTATTTATCTGATTACCTGAAATACGAAGCCTTTGTATATGCTCCCAGTTCTTGCTCTCATCCTGAAAATCTCTAGTAATTGCTCCTAGAGAAGGACTTAAAAAAACAAACTTAAGATGGAAATATTCGGAAAGAATTTAAATAATAGTGCTTTTCACTCCAACAATTCAACTTCTAACATATATACCTTTTCTCTGCAGGAAAACAGTTTTTCCTGTGTCCAACATGAGAAAAGCAATACAGAATTACGGGAATTGTCCCATCCCATGCAGTCAGCACCACAAATGAGAGGCTATGCCTTAGTAATTTGTGGGGCTTTTACCTCCCCTGTTGGGCTGGGAGGATAATGCCTAGAAGACATATTCTGGGAGTTGTTCCATGCAAAAATTCCTGTACAGGGCTGCACTGTTTACATTGACTACAAATCTGTGTGCACAAGAGAGCTCAGCATGGGAACAAAAACCTATCTCTGAAGTCATTCTGTGAAACAAATTGAACATAGTTTTCCCCATAACAACAAGGGGAAACAGAAATAATCTTGAAGGATAAAGCACCTCTCAAAAAATTTGCAGGGAACTTCTGCTTTCTAATACTACAGACTGTGTTAAACAAGTTTCTTAAATGAAAAGACTTCCCAAAAATATATGGTCAGTATAGGTGAGGCCCATCAAGTCCAGCTAATTGATCCCTCTATGAGCCATGGGAAATGCAGTATGGAGACTCAATCTACACAAGAAGTGAAGCAGTAATAAAAAAAAAAAAATTACATCACAATGTGAGAGCCACATTTTAAAAGCTACCTGTTTCTTGAATGCAGCTGTACTCACTATTGCTCCACAAATACTAGGGGCCAAGTGAAATACTATTCTTTACAGATCAGATCAGATGAGATATGATGAAAAGACAATGAGGAGAGGGAAAAGAAGCAGGGAGGTCCTGCAGAAGAAAGTAAACCAATCCTCTGATTAAAGAAAGTATGAGAAACAGGTCTGCAAAAGCAGTGGATCAAGACTTTCAACTAAGAGGATTTATGGAGAAGGAGATTTTATCTCCAGGCACAGGTTAGCCTCGTATAAATCCTAACCCTTGTTTTAAACAAACTGACCCCAAATTACCCGTGACGTTCAGAAGAATTTTGTACTAGAAGAAAACCTTGGTGGTAATTTTGTGATAAGCAAGGCAAGGCATTTGGAAGAGAGAGCTTTCCAATGAACAGGATGATTTCACTTTTAAAAACTTCCTAATTGTTGATTCATCATATTTTCAAAGCAGCCCAGGCTGGAAATCCTAAACTTGCTGTAGCTGAACTTGGCATGGACCTTTAACTAGTTTGTTGGTAAAATCATTCCAATAAAGGCTGTTTGTCTACCTTTCCTTTTCCCAAAGGGACAAAATTTTAAGAAAAAACATAGTCTGTCCTGCTAGAGAGCCTAAAAGAAATTAAACTTAGAAACAAATCTGCAAGACTATGCTGTTCTAAGAACACAATTCCTCAATGACCACAGACCCAGTGTGAGCACAGAGCACAGTGAGGCTGCAGTTGAGAGCCCGACTGCTCTAGATCCAGAGGTGACACAGCACCAGAAATGTGCCAAATCCAAGCGGACAAGCTCTGCCAGGCAGCAGCATCCTATACCACACTAGTGCAGTTGTGGAAGCAATGAGGTCCTGTAGATGCAGCACTGTGCTCTAAGATGATTCCACACCTGCACCAGTATCTCTACATGGTGTTATGTGCTTTTCTGCAGCTGCACCAGCACAGCTGAGGCTACCTTGGATGTTTCCATCATGCTCCACTACAGCAGCACAAATGTATTTTCTGGGGCTTTTCTGCCAGTACAATATACCAGTCTGGTACTCACAGACTCTTATTTTCCTGCAGAGTCTTTTAGAAATTAATTTTTAGTCAGGATTTGAATGTCATGAGGACTTTGTAACCTGGATTTGCGCAGTGGCCATATCAAGGCATTCAGCCAGAACAATAAGGGTGGACAATAATAACCTCCACTTACGCCAGCTTGTGGACATGGATTGAGAGAAAAGGATACAGGGTGACAGGAACAAAAGGGACCTCAAGAATAATAAAAAATTATTAACAGGTACCCACCTCAAATGTACAGATACAAATGTGTGGTAGCCTGGGGAACAAGCAAGAGGAACTAGAGCTCCTTGTGCTGTTACTACAGCATTGTTGGAGTAACAGCTACAATGGGAAGGCTCACATGTGATGGGAGCACTGTGACGGATGGATACAAGTTCCTCTGGAAAGACTGGGAAAGAAGAGAAGACTCAGGGGGCTTCCTACACAAAGGAGCAGCTTGAATATTTGTAATGGATGGCAATCTGATTGAGAGCATTTGTCAGGATCAGAAAAGAAGCCAGGAAGAGTGACAAGGATATGGTAGTCTGTTACAGCCCAGCCCATCAGGGTGACAGGGAGAGTCGAGCACTGGAACAGGTTGTCTGGAGAGACTGTGCAGTCTCCATCCTTGGAGATTTCAAGGCCTGACTAGATAAAAGTCCTGGTCTAATCTCAGAGCTGATACCATTTAAAAAGGCAGCTGGACTAGGTCCAGAGTTCTCTCCCAGCCTGAATTATACTGTGATTCAAAGTTTAAAGAACAGAAACCCAGACAGGAACTGTACTTTGAAATTGAGGGAGAGGAACAGAGCATCTGTTACCAGCCAAGAAGTCTGTTTTGGTGACTGTGTCTTCACCATAAGCATGACACAGAGATGCTCACCCAGCAGTCAAGGCCAAGGCTTCAGATTCCCAGGAAGTTACAAAGGAATGATGGAGCAGTGGCAGTTGCAGCAGAACCTATGACTGCAACACTTGTGAGCATCAACATCTAGGGAAATAAAAATAAAAATCTCTGTCAATAAATGTTAACTTGAAGTTAATGTCTTGAAGTGTATTTTCACAGGGCATGGAACTTCTGAATGTTTTCAGTTTCCCTAACCACTCAAGAGCCAGGAAATGTGAGATTGCACTAAAAAGTATTCCCAGCAAGGGAAAGGGGCAGAGGGGCAAAAATGTGTTTAATTCACTCATGTTCCTTACATGTGACCTCCCTAACAGCCTTACCATACAATACAGCATACAGCATACAGCATATCAGCACCAAGTTTGAGAAGTAACTAAAACTTTCTGCCTCACTCTCAAAGAGATATTCTTTACATGCTTTTGGACCATATGAATGAGCTCTCAAATGCAACCATAATCATAGTCCTTTCTTGACAAATATCCAACCCTTGTTTTCACTGACAGAACCATATTCGTTTTTTCTAACTATCTTCAAGACTGCAGCCCCTAGGAAATTATATTCACATCATCTCTCTTGATTTGATAAATGCACTCCCTCAAATCTTGGTTCTTTTGTCTGGTTCTCTTCCCACAGGTGGCTTCAGTTCCTCTAGCATCACTCAGCTCTTCTCCCAGACACAGCTCATGCTCTAGGGAAGCTCATGATCAGCCCTCCATCTCCATCTCCATCTCCAATCTCCAATCTCCAATCTCCAATCTCCATCTCCATCTCCATCTCCATCTCCAGCCTCCTCTATGAAAGCTGCCCACTGGGCCTATTGGCATCATCAGTGAGAGCTGATCCTCAAAGCCTCAAGGTTTCAGTCAGCAGCTCCCTGGTCTCCAGCCCCCTGGACTTGCAGACATCTGAAAAAATCACCTGTGCATTCCATTGCTACAACACTGCTTTTGGCTTCTTTCACCTCTTTTCAGAAGCTGGCCTGCAGCCATGACAAAGGTTCAGAACCATTCCCAAAAGGGACAGGCAGTCTAAACAGAAAAGTGATGCTGAAAGACAGTGCATGTACAGTAATGGTGTTCTGCCCTGCCTTTTAAGGAATACTAAGCAGCTTGAACATCTATAACCATTTACAAATGAAGCTTGTGCTTCAGCATGCCTCAACCATATAACCAGAATACAAAATGTATTATTTGTCTACAAGTGTCCTGTATCTACGTGTCAAAATTCACATAAAATCTTTCCTACCTATGTCAGTGGATGACTGTGAATATAACGCACATGGGTAGTCACTGCCACAGTTCTGCTGCATGCTTCTCTCCCTGGTAACCCATTTTCTTATTATTGCACCCTTACCCATTTGGTTTATCTAGAAAAAAGAAAACACAACTACTTGAGTACTGCCCTAGTCTTCAAAAAGCTCCAAAGTCTATTGCTGGGTAAACAGCAGAAAATGTACCTCTAGGTCCTGTAAAGATTAAGGCAGCAACAGGCTCCTTACAGCATTGTGCCAAGCTTGTTTTCAAAGGCTTTGGGTTAGCACCAATAAAAAGTTACAATAAACTGCATATCAGCCTTCAAAAAGAAGTTCTCATATCAAGATTTAGAAAGAAAACTAAGTTTCAAATTCAAATTAACTTCTTGAAGAAGTTAAAATGAGAATCAATTTCAGCAATTGAGATAATGACTACGTGAGTCATTATTCAAGAAAACATTTATTAATCAGAAACAAGATATATTTGAGTATTATTTTAAACTCTGAATAAATTAATATGGAATTGATCTGAAGGTCTAACCCTCTAGTCTGTCAACTGCTGGAAAATACTTTTCCTTGTCCGTTTTTTACCGGTACTTTGGAAGTATGCATTACTGCTTATTACAGTATTTTCAATGAATAATACATGAGGGAAAAGACTTCTGACTACACAATTAGAAGGGAAGTCTACAAAAAATCATATACCACTGCAACATGAAAGAATCTAAAAATATTGAAATTGAAACAGTAATCATGTTGCAGCTGTATGATAATTTGAACAAAGTAATTTCATTTACGGAATTTCTATTAAGAATAAAGACAACAATCTGTGAGTTGTCACCATTGCCATTTAGTTATAATCCATGAGTGGCTCTCAAACTGGACAGGTGAAATACTCACAAATGTACTTGTAAAGTCTGATGTTTGCCTGCTTTCCATTTCCCTTTTTGATTTCTTTCCTTCCTTCCTTCCCTCCCCTTTCCCCCTTCTTCTGAAAACACTCCTTTTTGTGGCAGATGGACAGAGGCAGAGCACTCAATGTTTTAAGTCAGTGAAAAGCATTGACTCTGCTGGCCCAACTGATCTGGAAGAGAGACAGTCACCACTCTGCTGAGTATGTGAAAACCAAGGCAAGACTGGGAACAGGACTCCAGCATGATACATGATTTTCTATGGATCTCTGCATGGGACAGATCCCTCTGCAGGAAGGCTTTGGTGTCACTTAGTAGGCAGCAACTTTGAATAGAGTGATGAAGCAAGAAGAGCATACAAGAGCCCCTGCCTGAACCTGAAATACAGGTTTAAAATGAGGCTGAAGGCAAAATGAGAAACATTACACAAATGTGGGTGGGGACCAGTCCTATGGGTACAGAAAACAAAGGAGAGCTGACTAAATAAATTTGAAATCAGGTGGTAAATACAAGAGCAAACCCACTTTTCCAACACAAAACAGTTGCACTACCCTTGGAGAGCAATGCTTTAGGAAACTGCAAACCCTACTATCTAATTCCATTATCTTTATTTTGTCTTGGCACTATCTACATGAATGGAAAACAATAGCAAAAATAGATGCATGCACTTCGGTTTTACTGGCTTTCAGTACATGACTGGATTGGAAGCAATAGTTCCAACACATTCATCTTCTTTCAAACTGTGGTTTCACTGAAAAGTGGCTGTTTCTTGAGCTGTTACTTAGCATATCATTTGTATGTTAGTCAACAGAATTCCCAAAGGCTCTTTCCCATTCTGCTCCTGTCAGTCTGAAGGCTATTTCCAAAATGTACCAGTAAAATTTCCATTTGAATATTCTTCGTTCATAAAGCAGATGGAAAAGTGAAGAGCAAGGAGGAGAAAAATGTACAGAAAGGAGACCTGTACAAAAAGAATCACAATGAAAAACAGAGATCATTTGACTCTCCATTCCCCATAACAGAAATATTAAAAGTTATGTTCTTCGGACTGCATGTCACATACAGTTCCTAAAACAGAATATTAGCTACTGTGTTTCTGTGCTGAAAGTCATTTTCCCACTGCTTTTTGTTGGCTGTTTGCATTATTTAACTTTAAAGAGTCCAAGAGGCTTCTGATTGTTTCACTTCCTATTCCTTTCATCCTATTCTTCATCTTGCTGGAATTACTTTTCCCAAACGGTATCAGCAGTGCTGCCAGTCCCCAAGGTTCTTTACTGATTATTCTCTGAGTTTTATCTTCCTTCTGTAAAATCCAGGCACTTTCTCTGGCCATAGCTATGAATTTCTCCAGCTGTGGCTGATTAACATTCTTGCTGATATTAAGGTCTTGTTCAAAGGGATTCCAGATATAAAGAGGAGATGACTCAGGTTTATTTACTTCCTTTCCCTGCAGACAGTGTAAAGAAAAAGCAGAAGTTGCATATATGTACTATAGGCTGAGCAAACAACAAATCACTTGACTTATTACATGAGCATTAAAAGTGTTTTGACTTACTAGAGAACTTTTTGCAAAATACCCAGTCGTTATTAATCAAGTTAATTTTCCTGTCAACCTGACTGTTGAATGATTCCTGTTCTCTGAATCCTCTTAGTGGTGGTTTTCCTTGCCACATTCAGCTTAGACTTCCTTCAAGGCAAAGAACACGCAACTACAGCTTAACCTGTCTTTTTGGCCATTCTCCCATTTGCTTTTCAACAAACCTCAGACTTCACCCATTGCAACCCCCTTCTCCTATCTCTGTTTGTGTATAGGCAGCATGAGTACGTCATATGAACCTGTGTAGCCCAGTTTGATAAACTATTGCAGGCACTTGAACTGTTCAAACCATTCATCCCACAGTACTCAGAGAGCTCACAGAGCTACTGTAACTAAACAAGATTACTGCCTTGGCTGAAATCCCTCCCAGTTCGGTCTGTCTTCTAAGCACAGAGCTATTGAGGTCATGGTTTACTTTTGGTCAGTTGGTATTGTACAACACATGTAGTTGACAACTGTGTAGGTTTGCTATTTAAATGCACTTCCATTTCAGTGCTTATCAGTGCTACTTAGCTGACCTGTTTGGTATTCCAGAACCTCTTCAAGCCTTCTATCATAAGCTCTAGAAGGAACCCACCAGCTACTCCTGGTCCAGGAAGTGTCTATGTACATGTTGTCCCAGGACCAAGAGGACAGACTAGTTAAACAGAAAAAAATCAGCAGCACAGACACTTCCCTTAACTAGCTCAGGCTCCAAACTCATGGTTTTGCTTGTCTTTTTAAGGCTTAGTGGCAAACAGAAGTTCTCCACCTTAATGAATCAGCTTCTAGGATCAACCTGCAACTGCAAAAAGAGCTCTTGTGCCAGTGACCCACAGCACCCAACCAGGAAACAGGACACAAATGGGTGTCCACACAGCAACATGGCATTGGAACCCCTACCCTGTCAGCAGCCCAGCAGGAACAGATGCAAGTTAGGGTAGTTATATTTTCATATATTTCTACTATACTTGCATGCACACACATGGATCAATAAATAGAATGACTTAAACATATAAAGCCAACTGAAGTGAATAGCACAGAATAACCATGTATGCCCTGCTTACTGAGTTGTACATACAGTCACCGTAGGCTGATAGAAACTGCAGTGGAAAACGCAAGTGTCAAAAGCAAACTCAGAACTCAGCTGTAAGTTTTAATGCAGACTCTCACTGGGTCTGGACTCCCAGTTTTAAGTGCAAAGCCTGTTGGCGTACAGGGTTTGTCAGACTTTTGCTGTGACATACATCATGACATTTTAAAAGTTTTCCTCTCACAGAAGCAAAATAGCTTTGACTTTTTCAAATTGCCACTTTCATTACAGGGCTTTCAAGTAAAATCATACAGGCTTAACATGATTTTGTGCTTTCCAACATATCCAGGTAATGACACTGTAGATGTTCGTAATGGTATGTAAGTTATTAGGCTCTGAGAGGAAAACACTCTTCCTTCAAAGAAAGATCTCAGTTTCTGGATAAATGTACTTTCTATATACAATGAAAAATGACAGAAATTGTTGCTTAATATATGTAGTTTATCAAGTGGCAGATGGTGAGATTCAATTGATAATGATGAGCAATTAAAATTCGTTTACCTTTCGAAGATTTATGGAATTCCTTCTGAAATCAAAGTTTCCAAAATATTCAAAAAACTCACCCAACAATACATCTAAGGGAAAGAAAAACAAGGGCCATGAGTAACATTAAGGAAAAGTTTATTTTCAATATGCTCATTAAAAAAAAAAAATTATGGAGATTTACCTACCAAGTGTTTCTGTATTTTTTGTAGGTTTAATCTTCCTTAAATCACTAACAAAAGAGCAATCATATCCTCCAATTATATGCTTGTCTTTTGCACCTGAAAAAAATGGGCATATTTTGACACAATAAACAATAAAATGCCATTGTATTTAATGAAATTCAGATAACAGACATGACTGAAATCAATGAATGCTACCATATTACAAAAATTAGGAGTTCACAAGTGAACTTTTAGGTTAAAGATTCAACTTAAAGTGGTAAAAGATTTAAAAGAAAAAAGTCTACAGACAAGCAAAGGAGAAGAATCATGAGCAAATGGCATATTTTCAAAAGCCTACAGGAATAAGGTATATGACATCTGCATACAGGGCTGTATTATACACTAAACAGCACAACTCTCTTGGGTTAATACCTACGTGAGAGTTGCAAAAAAATCAGACCCAGAGCGTCCACTGCCTTTTTCTGAAAAACTTCAGAGAACTAGGAATATTGTTGTAAATTTTCAGAAGAGGTATTTTATGTATAAAAAATTCTACAGAATTCTGATGTGAATGTTTAAAATTATTTTAAAGCAACTGAACACAGACCTTTTTCTCCACTGAAAGCACTCAAAGCTTCCAAGGAAGCATGTCAGTAAGCAGAAGGCATGAATGAAGAATTAAGAACTTGAGGTGTCATTCTCTGTGCTTTCATAAGATTCTCTGAAGATAATCAACCCTGAAAGCTGTGTATGAAACAGCCAGAACAGCTGGTTTGTGATGTTTTGCAGATGGCCTGAACAATCTCAAGGATATTACAAATTGTGAGAAGATACAGCCTTTCTTTTAAACATTTGTTATCTATAAAACAATACACATCATATCAATCTGCACAAAATCCTTAACTTCAGAGACATTGGAGACCCTACAAGTCTTCTAAAAAATAAAATACAAAATAAACAAAAAATTCAGCACAGGAGCACTGAACAAATAAATTACTTTTAATTATCTGAGGCACAGAGTAAGTCTAACCCTTCTATATAGAATTTACTATTGTACTGAAAATGGATTTATTTTGCATTTAAGAATGCATTATTTTCACAAAAAATACAAGTAAAACTTGTGTATTCCCTCAAACTTAAGGCACACGTAATATCCATTAGTATTTGAGAGCATAAAGAGATGGCTTGGGTTTATTTATCACTTTTAGAGAAAACAAAGATGAAATAAACAATAAAGTGCAATAAACAGAGAAAGAGCTGTCCTTACCTGCCAGTTCTTTAAGTTGGTCTAGTGTTGGAATGATAGGTGGTGATCTCTTTTGCAGAAAAAACATGACCATCATGGTCAGAGAGAAGTTGGTAATCCAGGTACCAGGAGCACTATTTGTAAGTCCGTGAACACGGGCCCAACACCGTATAGTGAACACCAGCGCTCGTACACGGGAATCCAGACAGCCATAGATATACAAGAGTTCTGAACTTCTGATAGCAATGCTGAAGAAGAAATGAAAAATAAAAGACATGTAAATGACCAGAGGATTGTAACGTATCAGATGCAATGTTCATTGTTAATTATAAGAAGGCATCCATTAAAACAAAAAAAAAAGTAACATTTATGCATTTTAGAAAATAGAAAAAGAATTATAGAATTGTAGAACGGTTTGGGCTGGAATGCTTGAAATTGTCCAGGATGAAATACATGTACTTTTCCCCCGTAAGAAAAATATGGTCTGGGGTAAATAATAATACTGCATTTGCACTGTTTCCCATTTCCTTGTTCCACATCACAGTAGAAGAAAAAAACCAAAAACAAAAAACCACCATCAAGTACTCAGGAGTCAAGCTACAAAGAATCGAGGTGAAAAAACATAATTTAGCCACAACTGCCTTCAAGGTACATTAGATAATATCTCTATCCTACTATATAATAAAATACTTCTTTTACAACTTTCATCTAAAGAGTAATAAAATGCTGCACTGAAAAATACACTAAGTGCAGAGACACAATGAATCTGCAAACCAAGTCAATTTTGTAATTTTCAAATGATTACTTGTTTTCTTCAGCAGGACTAAACAGTAATCTGGAAGGATAAAGGTTTTCAGATGGGTTAGGTTTTGATCTGCTTCATCACATTGTTATACAAACATTCTTGTAGCGTACAAATGGGAGGGCAAGAAAAAGTAGAAAAAAAATGGAAGCAGAGTGTTAGAGTAAAACTTATTTTGGTTCAGTTTTAGCCTGAAGTGCTCATTGAACTATAGTTGCAGATTTTACCCCAAAACTTGCGCTGAATTCTTCTAAAAATTCAGCATGGCCTTTTGGAGATGTTTGCTAGGTCAAAATTTTGTAACACCTGGACTTCTGAAATTTCAACCGTGAGGTGCCTTATGGTGTCCACAGAGGTTTGTTATTACTCCAAGCGATGAGAAGACAAGATGTGCAGTCCCAACCAGCCAAAACATCCAGCAGTGAATTACAAGGATGCTTGCACAGAACTGCATCCCAGCTTTCACTGTGGCTGCATATAGAAAAGTAATTTTATTGCAAGACATTTGTCCAATCTTGCCTTAATAACCTCTGCACGTTCTGAAACAGAACTTCGGGTAATTCAGGACAGTTTCCGCGCTTTGCCGTCACCGAACGGGCGCGGAGGGAGCGGAGCCGTGAGGGGCATTTCCAGGCAGCCCGCGCCCCCTGGCGGCACCGCAGGAAGACCACGGACTCCTTTTCCAGGGATCGTCCCAGGAAACAGGTGAATGCAGGCCCTTAGGAAGAAGGAAAGGGCCTATTTCCCATGCTAGAGAAAGATAACTTAACCACAGCAAAACCTGAGCTCTAGGAGTTAAAAAATACCCTTTTTACTTTCAGAGCCAACATTCACATTTGTTAAGAACACAGAAAGGAGCAGACTCAAACAGTTGTCGTTACAGGTTTTCAGAACGTTTTAGGTACTTTGGAATTCTTTCTAAACTTTTTGAAATCAGGTCTCACCTGTTGCTCACTGACAGATCACACTGGAATCCTGTCGGCTGATGGGAAAATTTCACCAGAGGGCAGCGAGCATTGAGTATCTTCTGTACACTCACACATCCAGGACCAAAATTATCAAGGCAATCACCAATCACAGAAAGAATCCTCTGAGTCGCTAATCTTTCAGATGGTAATCTTTTCATCTGAAACTCCATTTCAAAGGGACCTTTTTTCTAACACAGAATTTTAAAAGCAATCTGTTAACTCTAGAACAAAAGAGACATTTAAAAATACTTCTGAAAGACTACAACAATTTACAAAGGAGCTTGTACAACTAGAGATTTAAAGACAAGAATTATTCAAAGCAAAATCCACAGAACTTAAAATAGGTAAAAACATATTGCTCTCTCTTTTATATTCTTTTTCAGTGATTAAATTCTTCCAGGCTAATAGTGATGAACTTACTGTAAGTTACTTGTTCAAATGAAGGTATAATACTACTATGTATCACTAGTGGCTAAAACAAGTAATTCTGGAATTCCCAAGAGAGCATATATGCTCCAACTGCAAAAGAGGAGCATACAATTAAAGAGGGGTAGAACATAAACAAAATACCATTAATTTCAAGCCACCAGTGATTCCATTTCAAATCCTCAGAGAACACCAAGTTGTTAGTGAATCAACCAGCAATGCAAACGAAAATGTCTTTTTCACTAAAAACGTAAAAAATTTAGCATGCAAATTACTTAATCCTTCAAAATTAAGATAAGCCTCTGTAAGACTTGAAATAATCACTTCACATCATATAGTTTTTCTGACAAAAATATTGTGAAGATATATTTAACAACATCAGAAATTAATCGTCCTGTAGGTCTTTGTAGTTTGATTTGCCATATTTGTAGTTTTTACCTCAATAAAATAACTTCATACTTATGAAATGTCTGTTCTCTTCATAGTCTCTCTGTGTTTTTAAGCCTCGGATAATTTTGTTTGCTAATCCAATACTTGACACTGACTTATCCTTCCCCTTGGGACATGTCATGGGTGAATGCATACTATGCAAACAGCATTACAGTGACCTAACTCATCAGCTGAGACACAGAGGTTATTTTTCTTGTCACCAGATTGGTGCAGAGAAAACGTGCACTCACAGTTGGGTGAAACAATTCAGAAGTTATGGACCTTGCAGCCTTTCCAACAAACTCACTTTAGGTGCTGAATTTCTGAGTGGCTCTGGCAATCACCAAGGTGACCGTTCCTGCTCTCCTCCTGCCAACAGCTCTCCAGTCAGCACGTGTGCTGGAACATGTGAGGACAGAGGTCCCTAATCCCCTCTGGCTGTGTAGCTGCATGCTACAGTAGGACTGGCTCAAAGTGAAAGGAGCCTGTAACTATTCAGCATTGAGGTAGGTAACAGAAAGAAAAAGATAGTAACTTGGCCAATCACTTTGCTTACTGTTGTTCTTGTAACCCTCAGGTTCTTGAGGTAGTGGTGCAAATTTTGTACTTTGGTCAACAAATTCAAGTGACTGTATTTCAACTTCAAGCCTCTGCACTTGCTTAGTAATCCCTGCTTGTCTTGATGCTTACTGTTGTATTATCAATGAGGCATTCAAGTAATTAGTAAGTATCTTACAGAAAGTCCGACAACAGAAAGTATCTGATTATTGATCTGTCTCAGTTCCTGTTTGGTCCTGGGCCCCAAAACATCTACAGTTCACATATTCCAGCTTATCCTCAAGCTCCTCCACAGTGAAAATCAGATGCTGTTAATATGGTAATTTTCTCAGGACAGACAACAAAAATATGAACATTTGTGTCACCTGTAACTACTCACCAGCACTATCCCAGGTTCTAAGCCTTCACACCTCCACACACTCTTATTGTTTGTGTGTACATATATATATATATATATACACACACACATATACATACGCACCTCAGTACATAATCCAGTAACTTTCCTGGAGCATAAAGTCAACTCTTTCAGCTAAGGAAAAGAACCTGACAACCCTCTCAAAATGCACATGCTCACACATGCACAAACTTACTATGCTTTAGAACATGGAGGACCTTAAAAATCAAAGCCAAGCTTTAACAGAGCACGGCTATGAGACCCAGCAGCTCCAGAGAAGAAAATGCAATAGCAGAATGAGAAGGTCTGACTCTGCTGAATCAATTTTGGAGGATGAGGGGTTTTTTCATAGTGAAATTCACCCTAACAGTACAAAGTTTATATAAACACCAAATCATTTTCTTCCTATTGCAAGAAAGATCTCTTTCATGTGTCACATCCAGCTTTTGAAAGTCTTCAAGTCCAAACATTCAAATTAACTTGTTCACAATCTATAGTATGAACTCATGTAAAACTGAATATAAATAAACTGATTCCTGCCTGTGAATGAGCTGCTCTGTTGAAGAAATCCAATAAACTGAAGACGCACAGCATAATCTTACCATTTTTGTAGGACTCTTTTGTGTATCATGGAAGTCCAGAAACATGTCCACATCGCATCCCAGTTTGCCAAAGGTGTTGACTGAAGAGCCAAATGGCTTTACTGTGCTGTCTGGAAAATATGCCCGTGCAAAATCCCGAACCAAAGAACAGGCCAGAAATCGGAGCCTGATATTTTCTTCTGTAAGCTGATACTCATTCAGTAGAATGTACATCTGACTGCTTATCTAGTTCAGAAAAATAAAAACTGTAAACATACAATAACCAGTCTTCTATCTATTAACATATATTTTCATCCACTTAATATCACTGCAATTAGAAGATTATTTTTTAAACTTTCTAACAGGTTTCTTTCATATGGAAAAATTAAGTTCACAATTAAAAAGACTAATGTAATTGATTTGTTTCAATGTAGGAGAAACAGATAAAATTCTAATACGGGTTACTTTTTTTTTACTAGAAATAAATTGCTTTTTAAGTTTCACATGACCACTTGAAAATCTGAAATGAAGGTGGTTCATTTTTAATTGAGAGAAATCTAGAAACCTCTACTTACATTGTCTGCAAGACAAAGCTTTTGAATAAGGCCTGTCACTGGAATGTGACACTGAGGAGAGAGGTGAAGTGGTGTCTCTTCAGCAGGTTGACTCACTGGGTTTTTCAGCGTGAAAGTAAAAAGTCTTGATTTAAATGGGACAACATGATGCTCTGCAGCATTTGGGATTCCAACAGCATCCTGCAACGAGGCTATACTGCTCTTTTCTGAAAACTCTACTAAAGCATTGATGCCCTAAAACATTAAGAATGCAAATACAGGGTTAGATAAATGCATACAAGCCTTGAACTCATTGTACTGATATTATTCAGATGTTCCTGGGAGTACTGAGACAGTTTAATATGCCAGCCCTGAAACTGAATACAAGGTTCTGTATCTCAACATGTTTTAGACACTTCTACAAGAGGTTAAATATATTTATGATGTGCCATTGTTGGCAGTAAACACTAAACATAAAGTTCTGAAATCTACTTATCTTCACACCTGAAATGCTCAAAACACATAAGAAATAGTTATCTCTATTGTTTGAACAAAGAACAGTGCAACATCAAAGTTTCAAAGATTTACTGCAAAATGGGTTGCTGGCTACCCCTCAGAGGTGTTGCTTAGATGACTTCTGAATAAAAATCTGCTGCTGAGCAACTTGTAAACATTAGCACAGATAAAAACTGATTTAATATACTAATTATATATAATTTGCATAACTTACATGTATGAGGACATAACCAAATGCCGGTATTTCTTTTTATCTGAGTCTAGATTTTAGTTCACATTGTTAATTACTTACACGATTTTCAAAGAAGAAGTGACTTCTAACGTTTCCATGACTGGATAAATACTGCAATAACTTTTTTTCATTAAGTTTTGATGGGCATTTAATTAAAACAGTCCGTTCAGCTTGATCCAGTCGTTCTGTTTGGACCTCAGTGAATGTCTTCTTTCTGGTATTGACTTCAGCATCTGTAAGAAGAAATGAGCATCAAGGTTCTTCTACATAAACAGAAAGATGTAAAACTGATTTTTAGTACACTTAATCTCTTCCTCTGTGTCGAACAACTGAATAAATGTTTGTCCTGGTTCTCCAAGATGGTGCAAAAGAGAAAATCATGAAGAAATAATAAAAGACTGAAATATAAGTGTGCTTGTGTAACAAATGCATAGATTTGTAATAATGAGGAGTAGGAAATGTAGGAAGAAAGCAATACTGACTTCCCTTGATGCCATGGGACGCTTGATGATACAAGGAGTCTTTGTTCTTTAACTTGCTGTTAACCACCAAAAAACTTAGCACACACATAAGAGCCTGGAACTGTCAGCTAGGCTATGAGGCAGACCTTTGGCAAGCTGCACTAAAAACATAACCTCTCTCTGCTACCACAAAACCAGCACTTTTACCTTCAGAACATTTCAACACTTGATACTTTTACAACTCATCGCCTTCCTTTACAGTAAACTCCTACTCAAAAATTTCATTTAACAATACACTTTCATCTGCTTCACTACAAGAAACCCACAGATCAGTTGTATCTCACCACACTACTGGCAACCTGTACTGTTGCTGACAGCCTACAGAAGCCACATGGAATCAAGACATACTGAACATCCAGAAACATGGAAACTTTTTTCCTCATTGCATACAGGCAAGGGGGCCATGTCCCAAATCCAAAATTATAATCACTTCCCTGCATAACTCTCAAACTAATGCATTGACCACATCACATCAGCAGAGTCTGTGAAGCTGCTACCTATTAATACTGACATTCGGATCGGGAAGCTGGGGAGCATTTCCCAGCACTATCTGCCACAGGAAGATTCAACAAAGAGCTCCTTATTCTATGTTTTTGATATTGAGGAACCCATGTGATATAGCTGCTTCATGAAAATCTTAACTATCATGAAATGGTACTTGTTAGTATTACTTTTATTTATTTTTTAAAAATCTTTTATTTTGTAAGTCTATTGAGCTCTCATGGAGACTAGTAAATAGTCACCAAAGCAGTTGTTTCAATGGCTTAGTTTTTTATACCATTTTTCATCAGAAGACCAATGAAACACTTTATGAAGATGACACATAGCCTCGTTTCCATAGGAGCAGAGAAGGGTGAAGTAACCAAGATGCAGAAAACACAAGTCCATTGGATGAGTTGCAAGATCAGAAGGTAAAACCAGATCTTCTCTCACAGCCCTCTGCATTAGGCCAGAATGGTTGTGATTCTTGCCTGATTTACTGCCTGTACACACGTAGTTACTACAGCAGATGTGCTCTGACATTTTCTGCCTCTGTCTTTTGCACAGTCTGAGCATGGCACAAATTCACACGTTCACATCCAAATGGTGGTTGTAAGTATTTCAAATGCATGACAGGCAGTCCACTTTGCTTTCTTCCCCTGTTCCACAAAACATTTCCAGTTAGTGCCAGAGTTTCACAGTCGTTTTAAAAATGCATACACCAGCACTGCTGCTAAAAGAAACAGCCCCATCCTCTATATGCTGCTCTCTGCATGCTGATGCTAATGCAAGCATTTACACAGTCATGCAGCAAACCAAATGAGACTAATGATCAAAGTTATGCAGCAAAACAAGAATGATTAACTGTAATCTGGAGTTGTTTCTTAATCCACTTTGCTGCACATCTGCAAGTACAAGGATATAAAGAGTAAAAGACTTGTTGGCTTTGGGAAGCTGTGATAATACTGCCTCATCGTCTCCTCTCCTCAAGAAACGCTTGGTACCTCACGTTTTCAAGCTGTAAAACATGAATATGAGCACAGGCCTCAGGCTCACACCCACATGAACTGCTACAACACAGCAGCGATGGACACTCCTCACCAGTTCTTGGCTTGCACCAAAGACACCACATCAGTCACGCCTTTCCTATGCTTTTCAGAGGGGGTCTCCCAGGATAACCTCTGTCACCTGACTTACCCCTAGCTGAGGTAAATAAACCAAGCCCCGGGCACTGACAGCGGACTCTGCCCCTCGGGCTGCACCCGGGAAGGCACAGCCCGGCCGGTCTGCCCGGGCCCTGAGAGCCCCTCCCGCCCGGGACACCGGCACTGCCCCGGCGCCTCTCCCGGGGCCGAGCGGGACAGGCGGGACAGGCGGCCGCTCCCGTCCCCACGCGCCCCGGCAGCGCCCGCCATGCTGCCCGACCCCGCACGGCCCCAAGGCCCGCGGCAGCCCCTCCGTACCTTCGACCGGCTCCTCGGCAGCGGGCTGGGCGGCGGCGGCGCCGGAGGGGCCGAGCCGGGCGTGCCCGCGGCCGCCGGGCCCGGGGAGGCGCAGGCGTCGCCGCAGCAGCCACAGCGCCATGGCCCGCACGGCCGCGCCGCTCTGCGCAGGCGCCGCTTTCCACGGCGGCCGCCGAGGCTCAGCCCGGTTCCGTTGGGCGCGGAGCGGCCCCACGGCGCCGGCGGGGGGGGGAAGGGATCTTGTTGTGGCTGGTGCTGCTGCTGCCCGAGGCGTGCAGAGCTGTGGCGGCAGGGAGCAAACGACGCAGCCAGCCCCAGGGTGCGGACAGCTGCCTGCTGCAAGCAGAGGGAACAAACTGAGCTGTCGGCAGTGTGACCTGGCAGCCAGAAGGGCCAACCGTGCCCTGGGGGGCATCGACAGCCGGTCCAGGTGGGGGATTGTCCCGCTTTGCTCTGCACTGGTGCGGCCTCACCTTGAATATTGTGTGCAGTTTTAGGCACCACAGTATAAAAAAGACATTAAGCTATTAGAGAACGTCCTAAGGAGGGTAACAAGGACGGTGAAGGGCCTGGAGATGAAGCCGTATGAGGAGTGGCTGAGGGCACTTGGTCTGTTCAGCTGAAGAGACTGAGGGGAGACCTCATTGCAGTTACAACTTCCTCGTGAGGGGCGAAGAGGGGCAGGCACTGATCTCTTCTCTGTGGTGACCGCTGACAGAACCTGAGGGAGTGGCATGAACCTGCGTCAGGAGAGAATTAAGGTTGGATATTAGGAAAATGTTCTCCACCCAGAAGGTGGTTTGGCACTGGAACAGGCTCCCCGGGAAAGGGGTCACAGCACCAAGCCTGACAGAGTTGAAGAAGTGTTTGGACAATGCTCTCAGGCTCATGGTGTGATTCTTGGGGCTGTCCTGTGCAGGGCCAGGAGATGGACTTCCATGATCCTTGTGGGTTCCTTCCAATTCAAGATACTCTGAGCTTCCCAAGCCAGGCCTGAGGTGTGGGCCGTGGGCAGCTGCCTGACCTGTGTGAGGAAGCACCCACAGCCCAGACCAGGGCCGGCTTTGACCCCTTGCATGAGCCCCACCAGCCAAGGGCAGGAGAGTGAGAGTGGGCATGGAGGTGAACCCAAAGGGTCGCATGGCCAAGGTGATGGAGACCTAATGTAGGTTTTGGCAGACTGGCTACTTGAAAAGGGGATGTAAACCATTTGGTCTGTACCAGGAATAGTGCAGCCAGCAGGACTAGGGAAGTGATTCTCCATCAGTACTTGGCACTGGTGAGGCCACACCTCAAGTACTGTGTCCAGTTCTGGGTCCCTCAGTTCAGGAAGGACATTGAGATGTTGGAGTGAGTCTAGAGAAGGGCAACAAAGCTGGGGAAGGGTATAGAGCCCAAATCCATTGAGAAGTGGCCGAGGGAGCTGGGGGTATTTAGCCTAAAGAGGAGGCTCAGGGGTGACCTTATCACACTCTACAACCACCTGAAAGGAGGTTGGAGCCAGGTGGAGGTCAGCCTTTTCTCCCAGGCAACTAGCAACAGGATGACAGGATATAGTCTTAAGAGCCAGAGGAGGTTTAGATTGGACATTAGGAGGAATTTATTCACAGAAAGGGTGATTAGACATTGGAACAGGCTACCCAGAGAGGGAATGGAGTCACTGTCCCTGGAGGTGTTTAAGGAAAGACTGGACGTGGCACTCAGTGTTCAGTCATAGGTTGGTCTTGATGATCTCAGAGGTCTTTTCCAACTTAATTGATTCTGTGATTCTGTTTGTCTAGTCCCATGCCAGGACATGTTCTGTGGGATCAAAAATGCAGTGGTTGGGGCAGAGAGCTGCAGGGTGCCCAGCAAGTAGTTATTGGCCTGCAGCATGGTTCCCCCGGTATGGACTGAAGAAAAAGTCATTTTCTTTAGTATTTAAAAACAGGCATTTATATAAAACATGCGGGCGCATCTGTAGTGTATGTTAGGGACCATGTGGCTACTTCGTGTGTTAGTAGGTCTTCACTGCAGAGCTCTATATACTCTTGGTAGCTTCCTAGTAAGTCAAGGTCTGTAAATAATTGCTGTGCTCTAATGATCTTGGGTTTGTATCCCAGGATGATCATTAAGACAGAGTAGATTGACCTAAAATACAGCCATTCAATTTATATCCTACATATGCATACCATGGAGCAGAAACTTGTGTTTCCTCCCTCTCTCTCTCTGGCAAGTTTCCTCTGGAATCCTATGACTTGTCCTGCCTAAATTCATTGATGTGGAAAGAGAAACTCCTCCTCTTTCCCCCTTTGAAGTTGGTCTAAAAAAAGAAAATGGTTTCATTAAAATTAATTGTAGGTTTTGGGAAACTAATAGCACAAGCAAGTTCCTGAAAGAGAATACCTCAAGTACCCTAGCGTGAGAGGTGCTGCACGTTAAGGATGTGTTACTCAGCCTCCTTAACCTCCCACTTTCAAGGTGCTGCCAATTCCGCCCTTTCCTTGGCCTGGCCTCTCCTATAGCTTAACTTCTTCCTCAGTTCCCTTAATTTTCTTCCTCTCTTTTGTCTTTCTTTAATAATCTTCAGCTTTCTTACCTTTTTCTCACAGACATTTTTTAGCAGATGCACTGAGTTGAACAACAAACAACGCACATATTTTTTTGTGGAGGCTTGCCAATGTATTTATCATCTGTATAGTCTGGAGAAGACACTGTGTGTGAGCAAAGGTTAACCCTGCTAGCAGTGTTCCACATACATAATTATGATGCTAAGGAAAAGGAAGTCCTGTAGTGAGTCCAAGTCCCTGCACATTTCAGAATGTCATTTGTGACATACTTTGGACCATTTTGTACAATATAGGAGAGGTAGCAAACATAAAACCTTTAAACAAGGGAGTCAGTGTGTCTGGATCATATCAACAGAAAAGGATTTGTATGAACTAGTAAACACTGAAGCCTAAGGTGAATGTTTGTCCTGAAACTTTATAATGAAAGTTTTACCACTAACTTCAGTAAGCAGATAGTCATTACACTGCAGATAATAAACAGAAAATGCATCTTGTCTCTTGACACCTTGAGACAAGTTCAACTCATCAGCTCCTAATGCTGTGGCAGCTGGTTTTCGTAAAGGTGCTACTTGTCTCTTTAAAAACGAACTGACTGAAGAGGAGCTACTGGGCAGCACTGTTCTGCAACAGTTACTGCCTTTTGGATGAGAAATAAAAAGTAGTCCTGCCCAATTTTAGCAATTGCCAAATTCACACTACCGTGTCCTGCAGTGTTTTAATCCTACTGCCAGTAACAAATTCTTAAAATTGTTGTCCTAAATTCCACCCAAGTGTCAGCTGGTTTGATTCAGATAATGCTTAAATTTGATGAATGCGTGCAGCTGAGAGATCCCTTCTATGTGCACACGGGAACGCGAGGGGCTGTAGGAGAGGGGTTCAGCGATGCCCCCGCCGGGGCAGGAGACGAGCGCTGGCCGGGGTTACGGCCAGGCCGGGACAGGGCGGCGCTGGCCGTCCTCTGCCGGGAAACTGAAATAGAAACCGCGACCGGGGCCGCCCCGGTCCCCCGCCCTCGGCGAGGGGCGGGCGGTGCTACCTGCGCCCTTCCCCGCCCCCGGGAGTTTCCCGCGGGACGCGGCCGAGCGGCGCTGGGAGCGGGCGGACCGGCGGCGAGCGCTCTCCTGGCGGCCCGAGGGTGAGCGGGGACGGGGCTGGGGGGGTCGAGACGGGAGGGGGCAGCGCTGGGAGAGGCGCCGGGATCCCTGGCGGGATGGAGCGGGACGGGCCGGGGCTGCGCTGCCGGGGCGGAGGTGGTCGGGTCCCGCTCCGCTCGCCCCCAGCTCGGCCGGCGGACAGAGGGCTGGGGCTGCAGTGCTGTCCTGGGGTCGGTCTCTGTCCGCCCTCGGCCTCCCGAGCCCCGCCGTGTGTCCGCGGGGGTCGCTGGGTCTGCGGCACCTGCGCTGTCCCCGGGGGCTGCAGGGCAGGAAGGGGCTGGAGCTGGGCTCTGCCGCTGGCAGCGCTGCGGGAGTTGGGGATTTTCTTCTTCCAAGTGAACATGTTCAATGCTGTCGAAATTGAGGTTGTTGACATTTCTTGTTCCTTGACAGTAGAACTTTTCTTCCAATGGGATTGTGTTTTTCGAAGTCTGTCGATAAGTTTTCTTAAAGGCACATAAGGACTTTTTTCATCGTTGATGGGAAATGACTTGTCACTTAGATCAAAACATTATTCCCTAAAAGCAGCAGGAGAGATCTTTATTATGGGTGTATGATTGTGTTGAGCCAGTCTACGCAGTTTTTGGCTAGTTTTTTTCATTTTGGGTTTTGGTTTTTTTTTTATTTTTATGGCAGATTTTTTTAAATTTTTTGCTTTGTTGATCCTCGACACTCAGAAAGTCCCACAGAGGCTCAGAATTCTGGTATCCAATTACTCTTATTTAATATGATGTATATAAGTATGCTCTCAGGCAGCACACTTCTCAGGCAAAAGGGGTTGAAAAGCTGTACATGATAAATAGAGAAATAAACCTTTGGCTTGCAAATTACTCATGTGATGATGTTGAAATATTGGCAGAACTGGAGAAAGAGTCTTGTGCTTTAGCAACTGACTTAAGTGCTTGCATATAGTTTTATTTTTCTACTGCAGGTAAGACCAGTTTTTTTAGCTGAGAATCTAAGTAAAACCTACTTAGTGATGTAATTTCTTCATGAACCTGGGTTATATAGAATGGTTAAAATATTATGTGAGTGCTCACCACTGATACTAGTACAGAATTTTAGGGATAAAAGGAGGAGTGAATTCTGTGTTGGTAAATTGACACCTTTTTTGTCAGTGGTGGAAATATAATGCTAAATTGCTGCATAATTAAAAAAATCAGCTTTTATAGTCTAGATAGTGCTTTCATTATGTAAACATTTAATGTTTAGAATTTGCTAGATATAGGGAAAAATAGAATCATAAAATCGTTTAGGTTGGAAAAGACCTGTAAGATTGTTGAGTCCAACCCTTAACCTGGTACCACTGAGCCCACCACTAAACCGTGTCCCAAAGTGCAATTATGTCTACCTGTCTTTTAAATCCCCCCAGGGATGGTGACTCCACCACTTCCCTGGGCAGCCTGTTTCAGTGTTTGACAACCCTTTCAGTAAAGAAATTTTTCCTAATATCCAGTGTAAACTGCTCCTGGCACAACTTGCGACAATTTCCCCATGTCCCATCATTTGTTATTTGGGAGAAGAGACTGACCTCCACCTCTCTACCACTTCCTTTCAGGTAGTTGTGAAGGTGAAGGGTTTGCAGCTTTTCTCAAGCACTAAAAGCACAGAACTGAGAATATGCAGGTTGTAGTCACTTTTTCTAGTAATTCAGAGCTTTTTGGGTAGTAGTGAAACTGCCAAGAATATTAGTAGTATTTTGCTGTAGTTTGGGGATATTTTGAGGAACAGAGCAGAACTGGCACTTACAGAAAGTTACATTTGGTCTAATCTGTACAGACGCCATGTACATGAAAATGCTATCAGAGAGTAAATTAGTTTAATTGTGGTATGTACTTGTCTTTATCCACAAAAGACCAGAGCATCTAGAGGCTCATGTTTTTCTTCAGGAAGTCCCTCAGGACTAGTTTGTAGCTTTACCTGACTTTACACATGTTGTCTCTCAGTTCCTTTTATGACTGCACCGTTTCTTTTCTTTCCACTCCTGCTAATTCAGCACCGAAAAAGCACAACGAATAGAAGTCATGCAGTGGGGAAAAGTAGAAATCTCCTTTATAATAAAGAGTAATCACTTTCAGGCTTTCTTAACAGCCTATAGCTTGGTCATGGAGCAGGAAGATGGGGTGATAGGGGTTAGGAAATACCCATATCATCTTTTACTTTTTGTGTAGGTTGGAAAACCTGATCTCTCTGAGCATCCCGGATACAAAGCCTGTGTCCTTTCTGATTGACTAGTGCTAGTGACCACAAGGTTTCAAACCTGGCTGCCCTAATGCTAGGGGTGCAGGTTGACTGGAGTCTGGGTGAACTGGTGTAGAGTGGTGGTGAGAGTCACTCTGTCCATCTTGGGGCAATGGGGGGGCACAGTACTGCTCTGCCACCATCACTCTCAGGGTTTGGGTCTGAGTTGGTGTGGTGGTTTGGACCTTGATTTTTCCCCCAGAGGCTGAAAAGTGGTAGACCCCAAGGGGTGGAACAAACACTCTCCTTGCCTTTTCTGATGCTGCATCTGCTGTCCTGTCCTGCCTTTTGAATTTTCAGCACGTGGTCTGAATTCTTTGCCAAGTCAGACACGTCATTTTACTTGGTTTCCCTCACATTAGAGCTGACGTAAATACTCTAACCCATGAGAAATATGCGCCACAAAGCTTCCACCTCCTTGCGGTGCGGGTAAGAAAGATAGTGATCATAACCAGAAACTGTACCTGGGTAAATGGCATTGCTTCATGGCCTCAGGGGACCGAGTCTGCTGCTTGTCCTTGAGATAAGGTTGTGTTTGCTGCTTGTCTTTTTTCCTTTTTTTTCTTCTTACTTTTTAAGTGTCTTTTAGTCTGGTTGTTATCTCTTGCCCAAAATAGATGGTTGCAGTGGATTATGAAAAAGGGAAATGAGAGCTCTCTGAAGAGGCCATGCTCTGCTTAGTTCTGCTAAAGGAAAAGGAGATTCTTCTCTCTTTGCTATAAACAAGCATGAGGCAGAGAGAATAAAACTCGGGACCTAACCATGGAAAAACTATTTTTCACTACTACTTGGAAATCTGGATGATCACACAGTAGTTTGATTCTTTTTGGAGCTGTCATCTTTTTCTGCAGAAAAATCCCCTGTTAGCTCAGCCTTGTGATTACTAGTTTTTCTTTCCGTGAAGCAAATGATCTATGTAAGTACAAACCAGTCCTTCTGCTTGAGCTGGTATGCGATGTCTTTATTTGTTTTGCTTTTTTAATAGACTGACACAGAACGCTGTGAAATTATCATCGGAGGTAAATACGAGTTCAAAAAACACGACGACTTCAGGGATTATATTGAGACGTTTTTAATGGTTTTGAGTGATGTAACCAGGTTAAATACGGGGTAAGTGCTCTAGACATTTATGTGTTGAAAACTGTTTGTGTCAGTATTTTAATGACTGACTATGCATACATTTTTAATTTGAAGAAGTAACTCTCTCCCGACATAAAGTAGAAATCTGGGATAGGAGGGGACTTTTTGGGATAACGAACCCAGTTTCCTATAAATCCACTTCAGCAAAATAGTTGTAATAGTAACCTAAAAAGTTATTTTTATGTCTAGTGGGAGCAGAACAAACTACTGGAAACTGCTTCAAAAGCTCATTGCTTTTATGATTACTCAATTTCTGACTTTC
This sequence comes from Lepidothrix coronata, assembly GCF_001604755.1. Lineage (NCBI taxonomy): Eukaryota > Metazoa > Chordata > Aves > Passeriformes > Pipridae > Lepidothrix > Lepidothrix coronata. Next base: position 3,060,672 of record NW_016690260.1, read on the forward strand.
TTCTGAAACTGGTGAAAATTTTAGTTTGAGTCTAGTTCTGATCAGTTATTTACAAAAACAATATAGATTGTGTATCTTAGGTGGGGGCTTACTTGTGCTTTGTACAATGATATTAAGAGATGCTCCATGACCTCCCCTTCTTTCTGGATACATCACATAAATTGCCAGTAAAAAGTTGGACATAAACTAATTGAGAATGTTAATATCTCTAGCATTCCTTTCCAAACAGTGAATTCCTTTATTTGTATTAAGGGATGCATATCCATCACAGTGGTGTATCCTTACTGTACCAGTTCCTCTAATGAAAAGCTTTATCATAATAAATTACAAGAATGAATGATAGGAGAGGTTCACTAATAACTTCTAAATACATTTCACTAGCAAAGACTTTTCCATTTTTTCTTCACCCAGGCCACTAGTTATGATTTTCTTTGTAATTTTAATTTAATAATTTAGTTTTCTTCATTAATTTTAAATCTAACTGTATAATGATGAGCTGTTGATCGCCCTCATCACTTCTTTTCATTCTTAGTTTCGTAAAACAAATTTATGTGAAAAGTGTTTTCAGGTTTGTTTCTTTTTTTTTTTTTCAGGAGTGGTTTTACAAAGTGGACAGTAATGGAGTATATGAGCACAGGTAGTGATAGCAAAGAGGAAATTGACTTTTTGCTAACTGATCTAAATATGTCTAAGGTGATAGACATCATGGAAAACCTTGAAGACATCGCAGTCTATGAAGACAGCTTATTAACAATGTGTGAAGAGGCAAATCAAAATGATGAACGTTCAGAATCTTTACTGTTTTGTGAAAGGGAGGTTTCTTTTATGTCCTCTGTCAAATACGGGACTGTGGAAGACCTGCTGGCTTTTGCAAATCAGGTGTCTAACACTGCAAAACAATTTAAAGGATGCAGACAACAAGAATCTGGAATCCTTTTGAATATGGTATGTCCATTTTCTTTTTACTTGAGATTTAGTAGAACTAAGGAATTAGAAGGTTTTAATGAATGTAAATAAAGATCACCCCAGTCCCAGGGATAAAAGTCAGGCTGTGGTTTCTTATGCAACCCTAGGGCTGGAGGAAGCTCTGAGACCACCAAGCCTAGCCCCTGCAGTCTCAAGGAGCTATGGAGAAAGATCTGTTCTTCAGGAGGATCCACTTTATGTTACCTCTTGGTTATTCCTGGAAATTAGAAGATATTTCCCAGTATTGAATACAAACTTGAGACCAGCAGTAAAAAAGCAAAATACACAACTCACTGTGCTTTCAGTACTTAAAGGGGGCTTATAAAATTCACAACTCGTATAAAAATGAGGGAGAGTGACTTTTTACAAGGGCATGTAGTGATTGGACGAGGAGGAATGGTTTTGAACTAAAGGAGGAGAGATTTAGATTAGATGTTAGAGAGAAATTCTTTACTCCAAGGGTGGTAAGGCACTGGAATAGACTACCCAGAGAAGCTGTGGATGCCCCGTCCCTGGAAGTGTTCAAGGCCAGGTAGGATGGGGCTCTGAGCAACTTGATCTAGTGGGTGGCATCCCCTGCCCATGGCAGGGGAGTTGGAACTAGATGACCTTAAAGGTCTTTTCCAAACCAAGCCTTTTTTATGATTCTGTGAACTATGATGTTTTACAGGTTTGGGAGACAGTAAGGGTCTTCCAGTGCCTTGTGTTCATGCAGTAAAAAGAGTTCATTATGCAAACTCCCAAAAATAAACATCTAGGATCTATTGATATCATTACTAAATTCACTCTATCTCCATAAAATGTTAATAATAGTAACATAATGAGAAAAGGCACATAGTATCAAGTGTGGTTTTAAGTATTACAATATTATGTAATATCTCACACTAGTAAATTCAAGTATAGATGTGTTGTTTTGAGATGTGTTCACTTTTTCCCTAAAATTATTTGTGCTCTACAAGCATCTTTGGATATTAGTGTCATTTGACTTCTGTTTAAGATCAGTTGCTCTAGAAACAGTCAATTATGAAATGGAAGTTTGTTCCTATATGGTTGTGCTGCTGCTACATTTTCTTAAGATGTTCCACTTCTGTCATCTTAAATATCTTGTATGTATTATGTTTTATGTGTGAACACTGGTTGCTGAGGCTTACTGGTTGCTCAGGTGTAAAATAGCACAGGGTATTGCTTTATTCCGATTTGGAGGGAGTATTGCAGTGTTGCAAAACAATCACTTTTCAACTCTGTACCATTGAAATGACACTTAGTAATATTAAATGTTTCCTATACTTAGGGTAGACACTGTTCTACATACTCATGGTTGTTTTGCTTGCACATTGTTTCTACAGATGCATACAATTGGTATGAACCAAGTACTATTAGGTCCACGTGATCCCATTAAGCAACTGAGGGCTGGAGGCAGGCTACATGAATTTCAGCAGGGGCATCTACATTGTAAATACCTACAGCATTTTAGTTAGGATCAGGAATGTTTCTGATTGCCTGGTGACCCTCACTGACTGCATCCGTGGCTCACATCACAAAGGGTCTTAAAGTGCACAAGCTGAATTTCTTTGAGTTGAAACTAAACTGAAGGATGCATTGCAGCCACAAAGTAGCATTCACAGGGCCCGGCTGGGAACTAGTCCTGAAAGCCTCCTGGAAATGTGAATAGTGTCGTGGTTGTTGCTCTCTAGCTCTGCAAATCCACTCTACTCAGACTACTGTCCTTTCCAGGATAAGGTGTAACCCATGGTGGATTAGAAAGTCTCAATCTCTTGAAATGCAGAAGGCAAGCAAGATGTACAGATTGCTAGAGGTGTACGGATTGCTTTACAATAAGTACAGGGAGGGCTCATTCTCTATATCCTAAGCAAAATACTGTTTATTAAAAGACATCCCCCCTGCTGCCAAAGGTTAAGAACTTATCCTCCCCAAGTTTAGGATCTTCAAAGAATTAATTTATTTCATGTAGATACTAATCACAAATGACAATTTTAGGAGTCAAGAAAATACTTTCCTAATTGAAAAACATGAAGGTAGGTTAAGCATGAAAGACTGTGTGTGTTACATCTGAAAAAGCAATCTAAACTAAATAATCTTAATATGCTGTTATCTTAAAAAGGGTAACTGAAGAGCTGAATATGAGGCTATGTGACAGACATGAAGTGATAAATATCCTTGATCCGATTTTATCTCTTCAAGAATCTTGATAAAGTAGCAGTAAACAGGTTAATGACATTCCAAATACTGACAATACCATGTATCTCTGAATTAATTAGAAGAATATTCATGGAAAACATTATTAATTCTTTAGCTGAGAGATTAAGAGACTGAAGAAATAACATCAGACCTCAGGCAGTACTCACATGGCTGTAGTTGGGTGTTTGGTCCCTCTCTCTGTCACATGCAGAGTGAGGGAGCTGACTCGAAGAAAGATTTAGAGCGAGATACTGACTTAGGTGCCCTGAATTGCTTCCTGGAGAAGCCCTCCTTGCCTAGTTGATGATACAAAAGAGCAAAAGCTCCCAGCATTACCCACATAAAGCAGTGTCACTCCTGCTCTTTTTTTTTTTTTTCTTAAACTATGGTATAAAACTAGAGGAAGGTGGCTGGTAAAATCACGGCAGGCTTCTTCAACCTTTTACTAACCAGCAGAAACTCTGATACAAGATGGAAAATTAAAATGAGCTCCCCTAGCAGTACATGTGATATTAGGAAATGCTGAAACTCTTGCTCACATTGTATAAGATAAGTTGTGAGTAACAGGTATGTGGCACAACAAGTTAACAGATTACAGGAAGGACAAACATGTGCAGGTAAATCTAATAACAAGAGGTGGGTAATTTCATTAACCCAGCTGCTGTTGTTGTTGTTTCAAGACAATTAATTGCAACTTACACTTTGAAAGTTAGTCACTGGAGAGAAACGTGGATGCCTGGTCTGTGAATGAGTGCCACACCTCACATGCTGTTCCCATTTGATGTTTCTAAATAAAGACTGCTGAGCAGTCATGCAAATATATAAGTGATATATTAATTTTTTTTCCCCACTACATGTATAAAATTAATTAGGTTTGAAGTAGTTTTAACTTCATTGTGATTTTTTAATTATTTATTTAACTCCACAGATCACACCCAAGAATGGGCGCTATCAGATTGACTCAGATGTGCTCCTGTTTCCATGGAAGCTGACTTACAGGAACATTGGCTCTGATTTTATTCCTCGGGGAGCTTTTGGGAAGGTGTACTTAGCCCAAGACAGAGAAACCAAGAAACGAATGGCATGCAAACTGGTATGTTAGTTCGGTAATTTTATCTCTGAGCAAATATTGTACAATGTAATGCATAGAGTATATTTTCAAATATGTCTGCATCAAATTCCACTGTTGGCTGATGATCATCTTGGTTTTGTTGGCCTACACAAGGTAGGAAAAATGCGCATTTTTAACTGTTAACTTGTTTTAATTTTTTGGCTCTGAGACTGCAAAAGTTTCTGAGTTTTGAAAGTATCTGTAAGTATATGTAACTGACACATGGGCTGTAGTGTGGGAGTAGATTTTCTGCTTGTTCTGCTGTACTCACATGGTAAAATATCAGTGTGAGATCAAGTCCCTGCTGAAGCAAAACCCTGTTGCTGCAGATGGTTTTACGCTCTTGTCCTTTAACTAAGATTTTCTTTACTCCAGTGCCATTAAAGTCCCTGAGAGCTCAGTACACGCAACTCTTACTGTGTTTTGGGCACTGAGTTAAGGTTGAGACATGTCTCAAGAAAACTGCTGAGCACTGCCCTACTTTTATGCAAGCCAACATTTTCTTTCAGCTTTGCCTTTTAGCATACTATTCTGAATGGAGCAGTAAATATTCAGGGCCGTAAAAGCTCAGCTAGGTCATTGCTCTATGTCCCCCAGCTCATGAATAAGTACTTGTATTACTTTTGTGTGGAAGAGTTGGGGAGGCAGCTGTATGTCCTTCTCTTGCAGCCAGTGTGTCCATTTGAGGACAGATTGAGTTTGCTGCTCCTGCATAACCCACTGCAGAATTAAAACATCATAATATTTCTGAAAACACAAACAATATTTTGCTTTGAAATAAAAAACTCTTACTTGGTTCACAGACATGAGTCTGAGGGAAGGAGAATAAAAAGGGTGGTAGTAGATTTTCTGTGTGTAAGCAAACACTGCTTTCATTGTCTTAGCAATCTGCCATCAGTACTTTTTGAAGAAATAAAGTGCTGCTGGGTGCTCGCTTTAAAGCAGGTTTGATTTCTCACAAGCCATAAAACAGTGCTGATAAGGACTGAATTGAGGTCAGTAATGGTCCTGAGCAGGGTTAGTCTGCAGACTATGCTGAGCATGGCAAGCACTGATCCACCTGTCAGGTGGGTGTATACTTCTGGTAGAGCAGATGAGACTGCACAAAGCTAATGGAGAAAGCAGTGGGAATTTTATCTCCTTCACCAGGAAGTTTGCATAAAGCTTTTGCATAACCACTGGATTTTGACGGGAATAACTCTTGCTACATTGCTTTTTCTGGAAGATTGCACTTTTTATTTGGGCATGATTCCAAAATCTCTCTCAGCTTTTAACAGGATGTCTGTCAACTGCAAAGGAAGAACAAGTCACAGGATCAAAGTAAAGCTCTGTATTTTAACAAGTGGATAGGAGTGCTTTGCTACTTTCTTTCATATTAATCAGTAGCATAACTAGTGTTAGTATGGGTAACTTGTTTTTTGAACTGCTCTTCTGTGGTTTTGTTTCAATGTCCTAGGTCCCAGTGGAACAGTTCAAACCATCAGATGTTGAAATACAGGCATGTTTCCGTCACGAAAACATTGCTGAATTATACGGCGCTATTTTGTGGGATGAGACAATCCATCTCTTTATGGAAGCCGGAGAGGGAGGATCTGTCATGGAAAAGCTGGAAAGTTGTGGTCCTATGAGAGAGTTTGAAATCATTTGGGTGACAAAGCATATTCTGAAAGGACTTGACTTTCTCCACTCCAAGAGGATTATCCACCATGATATCAAACGTACGTCTGTGTGATTCCTTGGGGTACTTTTGGGTCCAGGCTGGGCTGGGACCCTGATGGAGAGCCTGGGACTAAGCTGGGGAACACAGCTTCATGTCTCTGGGAGGGAGGGATGGATAATGCTGAACAAGTGGCAAGATCAGGTTCTGGAGGTAATAGTTATTTACATTATTTATTAATTCACTTCATTGGGGAGGATAATTAGAATGTCATAGATACTTTGCCGTTTGTGAGAAATTCAATTTAAATAAAAACCTAAAGAGTGAAATTATCAGTCTGCGTTAAGACAGAAGTTTCCAGCTTTCCATGTATATTCATCCTGAGTGTTTCCATGCTCACCTTTGGCTTGCATCTTCTTTTTACATTTCTACATGGCTGTTCCTCAGTTTGTGACACTTTGGAACTAAATACATAATTTGTGCTGGTTTGTTTTTTTTTCTTTCTTTCAACAATTACAGCAAATTTTAGTATATATTTGCTTTTAAAATATATATATTTAATAAAAAGAATATTTAAACATATTTAAATCTAAATTAAATACACTAATATTAAATTGCTTAAAAACTACATTTTAATTCATTACATTTAATTTAATATTAAATGCTGTTTCTCCCAGCACAACCTCACCCTACAGACAGGTATTTCTAGTAACAGTGCCTCTAATAAAGATGTATCTCTGTGAGTTTATTTACTTAAACTTGAGGGTTTGAAATAGAAATATTCAGACTGAAGCATTATAATAGATAGTTGACAGAAGATGATTATCAGGAATTGCTAGATTTTTATCTCGGTTTTGCACTTTTTTTTAAATTTAATATGGGTCAGTACTTTGGATGTCACAACCTCAGAGGCTTACAACTGTAAAACTGCTTAATTTTTCCCTTAATTATTCTTTCTCACTTACAGTAAGAATCTTTCCCGTGGGTTTATTGTAATTGGCAGTAACAATGACATTGATTAAAAGGTCTAAAAAACAAACCAGTCCAAAGTCTACTGCACCTAGATAGTAGATAGGAGAACCAGTCCATTTTGAATGCAATGGATATGAGTGTGTTTCTGTTTTCTCAGCCTTTTCCTGTGTTGCTGAATGCAGGGCAGGTGATGAGGCAGAGGTCCTCCAGGGCTGATGGTTGCCAAGCGCCTGGGGGTGAGCTGGGAAGCCTGGGCCTGAAATGGCAGCCATGCCCACTGCCTGGCAAGGCAGCCTCCACTCCAGGGAGCAGAGGTGTTTTCCCTTGCCAGGTGGAATCAATAGAAAAGGCTGTTTCCCAAACACCTCTCATTTCTTCCTCACTCCATCTGCTGCTGTTGAGCTGCTATTGAGTCTGTCCCAGTGATACAGAAGGAGGTGGGGATTTTATTGAGAGGAAAAACTGCCCTGAGCCAAGAAAGGGAGAAGGATATTCTGGCTCTTGGGAAGTGTTCAGTGCTGCCACTCATTTTAACCCTTGGTTGGAGAGCAGTTAAACCGTGAGGCTGTTTGGTGGAGGGAACTTCAGTCCAAAACAAACTAGGGCTGGGTTGAATCCCAGGCAGGCAGCAGAGCCTGCTGCGCTGTGGCAGTGTGGCCCTCTGCACTGTCTGTTATGGGATGTTTAAAATCCATGCCTTCAAAGGTATCCCTAAAACTACAGACTTAGGTAGTTTTGTAGCACTGGTAAGCATTGCTTCAGGAGTTGGTACCGCAGAAATTAAACTTGTGTCTTCCCACTGGCTGGTCATGGTGGGCACTGTCAAGATGGAAAATGGCCCACAGTTTCCTCTGGGAGAAAATGTGTTTCTGTTGTGTAATTTGGAGACTTTTCTTTACCACGTCTTCTGAAACAGCAAACAGGAATTTCTCCAGGCTCTCACAGAGCACTACATTCATAAATATTTGATCAGAAATAAAGCTGCAAACAAAACCTTGGAGTACAAGTTTGTGCCTTAGGCAGAGTTCTGTGAAGGAAAGTGAATTAAGCAGATACTGCTGCAGTTCAGTGGGAGTTTGGAACATTTGGTCTTTCATTGTTTTTGCAACCATAGTTTGTTCTCCACTGTCACACTGAGCTGCTCTCACTGACCAGTGCAGGAGGCTGGTGTGGCTGCTGTGGAGGGGCCTGAGTTATTCTGTTTCTGTCTTCACTTAAACTGGTAGTGTAGAGACACCTCTTAGTGACCAACAGCTGTGCTGTTCATAGCCAGACCTGCACAGCATGCCCTCCACCTCGGAGACCATTAAGTATTTTGAGAGTACTGTGCTGAGATGCCTACCAGTCTTCCACTTTCCTCCTTTACCCTCAGCTTTTTCTCCCTCTCTTTTTTTCCTTTTTTTTATTCTAAGCTAGGAAAATGACCATTGATTTTTCTTTTACATAAACCAGTCCAGTTTGATTTGAAGATATGATTTAAAATTGGACCAAATGACTACCGGATCTGTTTTGGCTAGAAGGGCTATTGGCTGTAGAGACTGGTTGTGCTAATCTCTCTTCCTTTTCAGGCCAGCATCTGAATGAAACAGGCATGTTGTGAAATAAATGCCAGTGCTAGAAATTAAATGTTGTCAATTTTGTTTTTCTTTTAGCAAGCAACATTGTCTTTATGTCAACTAAGGCTGTTTTGGTGGATTTTGGCCTAAGTGTTCAAATGACTGAAGAAGTTTACTATCCCAAAGACCTTAGGGGAACAGAGGTAAGAAGCTGGAGGGAGAGAAGCTCTTACCTTGTATTACTCTTGTGGTTGTGATACTTAGGCTCATATTCGAAGCTTGAGGGTTAGAAGTGTGGATAAAAGAGTTATAAAATGTACAGAAAAGTTACAAACATTAATATGGTCTCAATGATATTCTTCTTTTCAACTTGCTGAATGGAAAACCAAGTGTTAGGCTTTGAAAGCCATATCACTTTCTCTGCAGTCCCATTTGTTAGCAGTTATTCACTGAAGTCAAACAGTAATCTGGGGAGGGTTGTTTGCTGCTGGTCAGAGACACTTCAAACAGGAATTTGTTCTTTGCTCTAGCAAAGATTTCTTCTGAGATACCCACTACGAACTGGGGTGACCTACTCAACACAGTGCTTTGACTCCTCCATCAAGACTGCAGAAATTACAGATATCTGTGTTTCATCTCTTAGCATTTCTAAGCTCTGTTCACCGTCTACATGTAACTTTTTGGTTCTTCGAGGGTTATGTGTGGCACAGTTGATTATTAGCTGATAAATTTGCTTTTAGGCATAACAGTGATGGAGGTGGGGGCCTTTTAAATGTTCTCAGTGACTTTGAGTGTGCACAGAGGTCCTGCACACCACTTGGGCTGCATTCATGCCAAAGTGTTTCCAGGGCTGGAGCTTTAACAAACAACCAAGCAGCAAGAATTAGGTTGGATAGCTGCTGCAGATGTGGCTTCGCGTGCTCTCTGTTGCTGGAGGAGATTGTTTACAGGAAACCTCAGCTGAAATGTTGGCACTTAACCACTTTGATAGTCTACCACATGTGTGAAGAGGAGATACTTGTATAACTGACAAAGAGCATTTCGCTCCTTGGAAGGGTAGGATAAATTAAGATTTCACAGAAGGTCAGGCTTGTTTATTTTCAAGATAATTGAGGAAACACTTGAATGTTTTTTTTCACTGGCCTTCTAGTCAGGGGAGGTAAGAGCTTAAAATGCTTACTGAACTGGAAGCAGCACGCTTTCTGATGTTTAATGTATATGCTTTGTTGGTTTTTTACTTTGGTTTGGGGTTTTTTGTTTGTTTAAGGGGATTTTGGGTGCTGTTAATGAAAATAAGAACAATGAGTTGGAAGCCCTGGTAGGGTATTTCCCAAGGATGGAGATTTGTGTAAACAGGAAATTTCCAGGTTTGTGGAGCAGACTGGTGATGATCAGTTCCTGGGTCTTGGAGGGCAGGTGAAGTTCATGTTGGTAAGAACAAATGAAAAGTGAAAAACACTTCACTGTTTTCACTTTACCAAGTGACAAACACTTAGCCTTTCATTTAGCAGGAGGAAAATGATTCTGCGCAGTCGAGCACCTGCAGTCATGTCCACAGAAAGCTGATAATCCCCACAACCCTGAAATATGGCTGTGTTTGGTGTTTAGTGTCTCAGGGGAGCAGTAGCTAGTCCTTGGAAGCGGCAATCCTGCCACAGCACTGCAGGCCGGAAGTGAGGTTGGAGAGAGAGCACTGGGAAAGGGGATTTTCAGATACCAATCAAAGACTTATAGACTAGGATTCACGATGTTCCTATAGGCTTTTCTGCTCAGAGTCTTCCTTCTAGGCAACTTCCTCTCCACAGTGCCTAGTCCAGTCCCCCATAAATGCCTTCTGTAGTCTGGATTTCTTGATTTTATTTTTTTTTTCAAAGTAAGGTCTTGACTCTCCAAAGTCCTCCCACATTTTGCATACCTCTATTATGCAGCCTTAAGAAGTGGTGCAGTTGTTCAAGAGTGCTGTTTCTTCATACAGTTGAGATTAGGACTGTCACTGCCATGCAGCATCGTGCCTGAGAGCTGGCTGGTTTCTTTTACATCTGGTATTGGCAGGGAGTTGTGTCCTTGAGGGAAGCAGCAGGTGGAGTTATCTTTCTTCTGTGTGTGTTCTCCTCTGGGAGTTAGGATCTTTGTTCATTTCTATAGCAAAGGAAGTCTGAATATAGTGAATCTTCATTGTGTTTGTGAAAATGAGTAGTTACAGTTTGGGCCAAAATGATTGAAAGGTAGTTAAATTTTGTTTAGTTTGTGTATTGTGAAAAACCTGGTGTTTCTGCTTTTGCATACAAGTCATACAGCACAATAAACTGTGGTTGTGATGAAACTGCTCTGCAGGAAATACTTTTGCTAGGCAGTTGCTACACTTTCTGTTATGCCTCTGTCACTTGGTTAAAAGATGTAAGCTTCAGTTTATCACTATTTGAGGGGAGGAAAAAGTTGTCTGCTAAAGTTTGAGTGTGGAAGGTGTGATTCATTTTTAGGAATGCTAAACCAAAACTAGCCCAGCATGAAGAAAGGACTGGTTTTTAGCTGGGCTGTGTCTTGGTCTGACTGGCAGGCAAGTGCCAGCCTAGCAGTCAGAAGGAATGAAAATGGGAAGGTATCCATGGCTTGGGCTGTCTGCTTTGGTGACAACAGAGTCTTAGACCAGTCTAAAATCAGAGCTTGGGTGCACATATCATTTCTGCATTTTGTCCCTGTGCAATCCAGGTGCATCCTGACCATTTTTACACTTTAACTGCAGACAGGATCTTGTACCAGCATCCTTTTTCTCCTCATAAAGGCAGCTGCTTTTTGTTTATATAGATTTCACTCAAGTTGTGCTGTATTTGCCAAAGACTTTTTTTTTACGAGATGAGAAATTCTGTCCTTTGCTCCTTATGAGACTTAAAGGTAGAGGTGCAGTCACACTGAGATTCTATCTTAGCCCTGAGGAAAGCAGTGGATAGGAGTCAGTAGCAGCTGCAGACACTTGTTGAACCTTTGCACACACTTCCAGTCAGAAGTTCTGTTTGCAGATTTGGTATGTGATTTACTGGGAAATATTCCTTGGAATTTGCGTGAGCCCTGCAGCCGTTCTTGATCTGTGCTAATAAGTAGTCGAACCATGTGGTGATGACTTAACTTCCTGCCCTTGTGTCAGTTAATGACTTTTAATGTGATTCTTTGTGACAGGATGACTTGAACTAATTAAAGTTTGTTTGACTCCTTTAGAGGGAAATTGGCTGAGGGAAAAGTAGAAACCAGAAGCAAATACAGTGGCTTGCTAACCTAGTGTGCCGTGGGCTGTGCCCACGTTGTGTTGAAATCTGCTCCCTGATCCAGTGGCAGTGGCAGAAATGTGCAGGCAGCTCCTGCCAGCCATGGGGTGTGCCTCCTGCATCCTGTCTGTCTGGTTCTCCTCCAGCAGCACTCCGAACTGCTTGGAGCTGGCAGGAGCTTCCCAGCAGGTCCTTCTTCAGTCTTGACAAATTCGAATGTTTCAGTGAAATGTTTGAATGAAAACTGTATTTTGGTTTAGACAAGATTCAAATTTTTGGTTTGAAAAAAGGATAGAAGAGGGATGCTTGTGCTAGGTGCTCTGGGGGGTAATCTGGTGGAAAGGGCATGCAACAGGGCTTAAGGGACCTGACTTTTAATTTATACTTTGCCTAGACCTGGCTTGTTCCTCATTATCCCATTTCTTAGGATAATGCTTCAATATGCAGGTTATTGGATAAGAAGATGAGTAAGGAAGTCGGGAGGCTGTTCATCTGTCAGTTCTGTTTAGAGGAGTTGTATGGTATCCAGTGTAACAGGGATTTGAAGAGTGGACTCCTACCCACACCTCAATAGCTGTCAGTGCAGGTCTCCCTCTCTCTTTAGCCAAGTGCACACCCATGTTGTTCATGTAGAATGGAGCAGTGCCAGCAGTGCCCCACAAACCAAACTGGCACTCCTTTTGCTGTGGAGGGATGAGGTTTCTGCTGCCCAGCTGAAAGAAGCAGAGCCATGGCTTGAACAGCTCAGCCAAGTCCCATAGCTGCTGAGCTGTGGTCTGTCTGGGGAGGGCAGACTTGGAATATGAGTTTGTCCAGGTGCTATATCTTTGACTGTGGTATTGTGCAGAGCACAAAAATCTCATTCTCCAGATGGTGCTTGGTCTTTAGGCTTCAGGTACTATTGGCATGCATCCATTTAGAGGGGGGTTTCTCAGATCACAAAATGTCACAACTAATCTTTGCTTGTTGTTTTCCCTTAATGACTAATCTTTGTTTTTACTATTCTGCACAGATTTACATGAGCCCTGAAGTTATCCTCTGCAGAGGCCACACAACAAAAGCAGACATCTACAGCATGGGAGCTACAATCATTCATATGCAAACGGGAATCCCACCCTGGGTGAACAGATATCCTCGTTCTGCATATCCATCCTACCTCTACATTGTAAGTGTCCTTAGCAAAACCATAGCTCAGTTTCAGTTGAAGAGTTTCCTGTACTCGTGTTGGGAAAACTCCAGTCATATAAAAACTACCAAAATATTTGTCAGAGAGATGATATCATCTTTTTTGCTTCGGGGGAGGGAGGGAAGAGGTGGGTTTTGATCATTTAGGGGAAAATGGAGGCTGAGCTGGAGTCATCTCTGTGATTTGTGTTGCAATTTACAGACTGTGGGTTTACTGCAAGGACAGGGTTAGAACAGTGTGAGACTTGATTGAAACAAGCCCATCTGTCTTTTACTTGTCTGTTTTGCTTAGAAGTTGCAGTTAAAAACTGGAGCCTGGCAAAATTTGATCTCTAGTTCTTCCAGTGTGGCACAGAAACCTAGTGATTTTGCATTGCACTGGATTTTAGGCTGCTTGAAGTTTCTTGGAGTTTTTAAATTCATTATAAAATCTGATTTTATGAAGGTGGATTTTGTGCAGTTGCATGTTCTTTTCTAATTGATCAGCTCAACTTAGGGAGGTGATGAGTTGAATTGGGGAATTCCCAGACCACTCGTGGTTATTGTGACTTCCTCTTCCATTGTTTTTGGAATAACTGTTTCAGTGGTCTTTTTTGCATTCCAACAGATACACAAGCAAGCTCCCCCCTTAGAGGACATTGCTGAAGACTGCAGCACTTCCATGAGAGAGTTGCTAGAAGCAGCTCTGGAAAGGAATCCTAATCACAGGCTGTCTGCAGCCGACTTACTGAAACACGAAGCCTTGCACCCACCCCCAGAGGAGCAGCCACGGTGCCAGAGTCTGGACTCGGCATTGTTTGAAAGGAAAAGACTACTCGCGAGGAAGGAGCTGCAGTTGCCAGAAAACATTACAGGTAATGGTATCAGGCTTGCTTACCTTGCACGTTTAGATTTTACTTTGCGTCAAATCTTGATTTGAGTGAGTGTTAAGAAGCCAGCGAAACTCAAAACTCGTCTGGAAAGAGACCAGTGAAAATCCCAATCGGATGAGATCAGACCCAGAGGTCATTAAGTGATCTGTAAAACGCCCATTGACTTCAATGGGTAGGAACTCAGCCTGAATTCTGCAGCTCCGGAAGGACTGGCTCTTGAAAAAGCCCTGGCAATCATTCAAGGCACTTCATGAAGTATAGATCGTTGTCCCAAATTGCCTTAATTTGCCACAGTACTAGAGATGTTTTATAGATACTAGTGATTTGTCAACAACAACAAAGTCCAACAGACACCACCACCAAATCTTTTTGCCTCCTTAAGGAAAAAGATGCACGCAAAGCCATACTAAGGTTGCTGAGTGTCAGCAGTACAAGACCTTTGTTTTAAAAACAGAAATGACTGTAGGATAGAACACAGTTGCCCTTGTGCATTAGTAAGTGCTTTATGAGGATAATACACGAACCAGGTAGGAAACTCAGTGTGCCCTTGGATTGTATCAAGACCAAGGGAGATTTAGTGCCAGCAACCTGTGAACAGGCTTCAAAATTATTTTCTTCTACTTATAAAATACATTAGGAGGGTTCTGACAAAAGACATGGAAAGAGTCACCCCAGATAAGGGGTTTATTTAATTGGGATAAGTATTTGAAAAGATATCTATGCAAAGTTTTGGGTGCTGTAATGCATGATTGTTGCAACAAATTTACTTAACATTTAAATCAGTCACAGTCTTTGAATTTAGAATGGCGTTGTACCTTCTGGATTTTGCCTTGAGGTTGCATAATCCTTTGACAGGCTCAGACCATCTGAATCAATTGTTTTGAACACGAAAAAAATATTTGACCATTAAACTAGAACTTTAGTGTAGGTGCTTGAGATTCCAAGATACTCATTATACAAGTATTCAGGGGAATTCTGCTATTGCAAACCAGGTCTGGTTTCTTCAGACCTTGACTTAAAAGACCTAAAGAAACTGAGACTGACAGTCCCATATTCGTTCTGTATTGTCACACCCAGACAAAGATGATGTCATCTGTTTAGATGAAAATTGCCCTATGATGAAGCAGAATTTTCAGCTGGCAGAAAGTTAGCAGGTTTTTTCCTTGTACCAAACTCTCCTTTATCACTATAGCTCCGTGGATGAGGAAGCTGTCCCAGCTGATGGAGGCTTTTTTTGAAATAGTTGAACGCACTTACTGTTTTCACTTGCCAACTGCTTACCTCTCTTTACCCTAGAGTTGATTTGTTATACTTCGTGAGGTTTGATTTATGTTGTCCTTAAAAATGAAATTTTCTAAACCACAGATTAGTAAAATCAAATAATAGGCCAATTATTCCAGTAATACCTACAGTCACGAAAATAAACTGCTGTAGCTATTTGTGCAATAATGACGTGCTTTCTCTTTTTCCTTTTTAGATTCCTCATTGTGTAACGGGAGCATGGAAGAGTCAGACCTGCTAAAGAGGCAAAGATCACTCTACATAGACCTTGGAGCTCTAGCTGGTTACTTCAATATTGTTAGGGGACCACCAGCATTAGAATATGACTGACTCGGTAACATTTTATGTTGACGGGTCAGAAATGGACCTCTACCTCTTAAAATTTGATTTTAAGACTTGATTTTCAAATTTGTACATAAAACTATTGCCATTGTAGGCTGTCAAATGTGAATAGTGTTTAATTGCACAGATGATTAAGCTAAACCCGTAGGGGCTCTGATAAGCTGATCCCAAGCAACGGTACTTGTGCGGCTGCTGGTTGACCGACAAGAAGATGGCAAAAAGAACACTGCTAGGAATGTCTTAATCCAGGATATCTTCCTGTGCTGGGCCTTGCACTTTTATAAAACTTATAATATATGCTTGCAAATAATGTCATGAAAAAATATAATAATAATTGAGCATGTGGGCTATAAGATTCAGTCTCTCTGAGCTGTCCTTAGAGCAAACCCTCCCCCACCCCAAAAAAAAAAAAATATCTTTGATTTAGCCGGTCAAAGACTGGTTCAGTCTTGTTCTCTCTTTAAGATTTGGCCATCTCTGGTCATTCTTGTTGGAAATCAGGGCATCCCTTAAGCTGAGCTAATTTCTACCAGCTGTCTCTGGAGTCAAAGCATCACTTGGTTACAGATTTGTGTGAACTTTGCATCTTCCCTGGGCTGCGGAGCTAAGCAGGTTGCTGTCCATTTCTCTGTGGGTGGAGGGAATCCTTCACTGGCTGTATTGGCTAGCTTTGGGAGTAGCACAGCAAGCTGGCCCTGGCAAAACATGGCAGTGATTCCACCTGCTTCCTCTGTTACAGCTATTGCAAGGATATTTATGATAGTTTTCAAGGGTAGATCAAATGTTATTCCCTATTGCACAGTAACAATGGGCAGGCTCCAGACTCTTGCTTTTTAATACTTTAAAACTGTACACATGTATAATTGCTGTGAGTGCTACAGTTTGGAAAGCATGTCATTAGTGACAAGCGGTGTTTATGTTCCTATGGAAATGGAATTATATTGTTTTTGCTGTGCCTCATACATTTGAAACATGATGTTTTGGATGATAGTAAAACTATGTAAACTGCATAGTTCTGTACATCCCATGGGATGAGAACGTAAACTTTTATAAAACTCTCTTTGATGCTTAGGATGACTCTTTATAAGCATTTGTGTTTAATGGCATACTGTGTATGTTGTACACTGAATCTGTTCTGAAGCACAGTCTCTTTTTCATATGTCTGTTATTTAATGCTGTTCCTGTCTAACACATGATCTTAAACAGATGATTTCTAGTTTGATACTGATATTGTCATATGAATAAATCCAGCTCAGTGCCTTGAGACATAGTCACTGTTCCTTCATCTTTGAAAACAGTGTGGGGCTGTGACTATATTTGGGCCAATCTCCCCTACTAATGGTCCGGGTACGCTACAGGCATCATTCCATGTATTGGCAAGTTGGGTGAAGGTGATTGTTGATGGATGTTTGGACTCTGGTAATAGATGATAAGTGTTTCTGATAAAATCTTATTCTCACACCCCAGTGATCCTTATGGACTGCCTGGATGTTGCACAGTGGTTGTGTACAGCATGCAGTGATTCAGTCCTGATGTTAATTGCTGCAAAAATTTCTCCTGGGAATAACCCACTTGCTCCAGTGCTTTGTGCAAATTCTCTAGATGACTAGCTGCTTAGTATTTATACTGACTGTAGTGATCAGGATATTCAGGGATCAGATTTTCAGTGCAGCTGACTTAAAGAAAACATGATCTAGTGGTTTGGATGCTCACCTGTGCTTTGAGAGACCTGGTTTCAATTTTCGGATCTTTTGCTGATAGCTTTTGACCTTTAAGGAGATTCATAAAATTAGTAGGAAGCAGTTTTTCAGGTAACTGGAGATGGGTTTATGATCTCTTCCCCAGTTTCCCTTCAATAAAACTCAGGCGTTTATTCTCAGCAAATAATGCATGGGTGTTTTGCAAATGCTTATCAAGTGCCTGTATACTTCAACAATGAGATCCATGTCAAAATTACAGGCTGCCAAAGGGGACTTCTACCTTTGCTTAAAAAACCTTACATTGATTTTTCCTCTTATTGTTTTCTGTTATGCCATTCTCTTTTCCCCCACAAAGTTAAATGATTTACCATAGAAATCTGTCTATGGGGACACTATTTAATATAGACACTATTTAATATTTGCATTAGTATATTGCTGTTATATATCTGCTCAGTAAGAAAGTAATAACTAATCAGATTATCCAAAATAATTACAGTTTATGTATTGCCAGACATAAATGATAAGGTTTGGCTGAGTGAATCAATACCTCTTTATAGACACATCCACATGCCTAAAAAGTGTGAGAGCTTCATGATAAATATCACTTCAGAGAACTGCTACACAATCAACAAGTAGCTGTTTAGGCACACCAAACACCAAGCATTGCTCTCAGCTCTGTGATCTTTTTAATAGCTGAGGACTGTTTTTCAGGTGAGCCTCAGGCTGCAGCTAAGCAGGGATTTCTCTCTGGAGCAGTACGTCATATCCCAAGCATATCACATCCCTCAAGCATATCCCACAGTGGTTGATCCCTGTGTTGTGTAGGTTCACCTGTTTGTGCCAACACCTGGGGAATGAGGTCAGGGAAATGAACTGGGTTAGAAATATCCTGGGAGGGGAAAGATTATTTCTCTAATCTGGTTGCCTGAGCAGCTGTGTACTTGGAGCAACGGAGTCTGGAGGTGAGGAGGAGGGAATGAAAATGGGTGGTGAGAAAACCCTGCCGGCATAAGCCCTAGGGGGATGGCTGGTCATCACTGAGCTCGATTTTGCAAATGGTTTGCCTCTGTTCGTGTTGATTTCTGGTGTGTAGTTTCATTTTCTCTTGGGGGAATACTGAGAGTCAGACTAACTGCAAAGGAAAATACAAATGTGTGGCCCTTGGCCAAGAATTAGTCCCTTTGTTGGGACATTGGGGAAATAAGTGTGTTGCTCTTCTGGCTAAATGGCAGGAGCAAAGGAGCAGTTGAGGAAGAGTCACTGGAGACGTGACCCTGCTGCAGCTGGGAAGGCCAAACTGGTTGATTGGACGGCCTGGGATGTAGGGAGCTGCATGGTGCTGTGTATGGCCAAAACTGGGAAGGCTGGAAATAGCTTCCCTTAGGGCTACACTAGCTGCTTCCAAGGCAGGCTCAGATACCACGGAGAAAGACTTTGCTTCCTATGCTTCACTTTGCATCCCATACACAGGGACTTTGCAAATTCCCAGTAAGAGAGCACCAAAGCACTTTCTGGAGCCTGAGCAACCTTTTCTTTCCTTACAGGAAAGGCCCAGCAAGGTCCATTTCTAAAACTGTCACCATCCATAGCTAATCATTCGGGCAAAGGGAAAACAAATCCTTTATAAACAGTGTGTGCTGACCAAACTCAGCAACGCCCAAAAAATTCCAGCTGGACCTTGGGAGTGGCTCATTATAGTCCCATGGGCACACTCGTGCTGCTTCAGGCTGGTCACCAGATACAGCCATGCTGACAGATACTGGGACATGGTGACTCACCAGGAAGGAGGTGAACTGCTGTGACAACCACGCGCCTTTGCTCACCTGCAAGGTTTTATGCAACCTCCTGGCGAGGCAGCAGCATGTGCCACCTGAGCAGTGGGGAGGAATGGCCACAGCATCAGTTCAGAAGAAGGTGGGTTTGTCTGGAGAGAAGCTGTCAGAGGGAGGAGAGCCAGGGATGCTCCCCGAATGAGGTGTACAGAGAAAATGGATGCACGTGGCTGACCCTCATCAAAGCTACGTGCAATGGCAGCCTCACGCTCAAAGTCTGACGCGCACATGCTGACTGATGCCCAGCCCACCACCAAGAAGCAATTAACCCCTTCTGAACAACACCCCCCAGTTCATATATTAAGCTTGATTTTCTATGGCGTAGAACATCCCTTGGCCCACTTAGAGCGAGCTCTCCTGGCTATGCTCCCTCCCAGCTTTTTGTGCACCTCCTCACTGGCAGAGCATGAGACACTGGGAAGTCCTTGACTGAGTATAAGCACTACTTAGCAACAACCAAAACATCAGTGTGTTATCAACATCATTCTCATTCTAAATCCAAAACACAGCACTGTACCAGCTACTAAGAAGAAAACTAACTCTATCCCAGCTGAAACCAGGATACCTTCCCCCTGAAAAAAAGAAAACAAAACATTGTTTGCCCAAAGAGGAAATCTGCAAAATTAGTGCGTGAATTTCCAGTGTTAGTCTTTTCCTTTTGTCAACTCTTCTCTTGCCTTTTTAAATTGCAAGTGAACAGGAGCTGCTGTGTATGATCTGGGTACCTGTAAGCTCATGGCAGAGCTGACTTTGAGCACAGCCTGTGCCTGTATCACAGTGTCACTGTGGATGATCCTTCAGGAGCCTTTATTCACCTGTGGTATAAAAATCCCCTCCGACCATTGAGCTGTTGTGCCTCATTTTTGTGCATAATGACAGTAGTTTCCAAGCCTGACCTGGTGTCCCCATATAGCTTCCTGTGAACAGCTTCCCTCCTACCTCACAGTATCTGCCCTCGCTCTGCAACACTATCTGGTCCCCATGAGTCACTGTCTGCCCAGCACATCCCACAGTACCACCCAGCCTGGTGGCCCTCTGGTACAGATGCAGGGGGACTTTACAGGAGGCTGACACTATGGCTGTGCCCCGGCACTGGGCCATCAGCCTCCTGGATGTCCTCTGTCAGTAGTGGCACAGGTGGAGCTGTTTGCGGACCGCTGGCTCCTTCGCCCATTGAGCTCCTGGGCAGGAGGGAGTGGTTTTCAACTGCTGTCCTGAGCAGGGCCAGGAGCATGGCCATGCCCTGGGGATGACAACAGCCCAGTGGCACTGTGCTCCCATCCCCAAGATGCCGATGGCCCAAGGACAATCTGGATCCCTGGGAGCTATGGGGCTGGGCACTGCGAGGACCATGGCTGTGCTTTCTGGCATACAGAGATGGTAAGACCTGGGAAGCCAGCAAAGACTTCCACTAAGGGATATGCTTGAAATAGGGTATAAAACACCATATAAAAATGACTGGTCTAACTGGCTCCCTGCTCACCCTGCAGACTCGCTGAGGAGGGACACATATGCTGCATCCATGTGGGTTTGAGTGCAGGTGGTTTTGAAAAAACAGAAGACCAGGCTTCGCTGCCTTAGGCAGAGTTAGCCAGACACCATTTCCACATAGCACTGGGTTGTCTTCAGGGAAAACCATTTTCTGTGTAAAAAAAGGATCTTTGAAAGATCCTAAGCAAAAAGTACACTTTGAAGTTAAGCTGGCTTTTCCTCAGAAATATGAAACCATCCTTGGCAGCAACATATTAACAACTCATTTTGCCAAAAGAGCAACATTTCAGGGAAGGGAAATAACCCAAATATGTTAAAAATGTTCGGGAAGGTCCATCTCCCTTTCCGCACTGTTTTATGCAACTAATACACCAGTTAGGTTGTATTTTCCAGCCTTGCAGCAAGACTCCAGTATTAACTGTGCCATCTTCTCTTGGCCTTCTCTGTAGTGCTTGCGGACAGGTGCAGATTTGATAACAAGTCAGAAATCACCTGAAAGGAGGAGGCCTCAAGGTGTGTCTCTGAGCACACATATCTCAAAGACAGGTGTGGTATTTCCTCCTGCACCCCATGAAATTCATAAACGGAGCCAGAACCATTCCTTCTTCCATGGTGGAGGGGGAATGACTTTGGAGCTAATTTATCAGGTGATTGCTTGAGCAGAGTTGCAAATTCAGACACCTGAAGCCAGAATTAATGTCTGTGCCTGTCCCTGCACATGCTGTGTTCTGCCATACCAGAGCACAAGAGGGACCACACAGCAAACCTCTCCGTAGGCAGGTCTTGGGCAAGAGCCACTTTTTTTGTTTGTTATTTTTTTCCCCTCCAGATCACTTGTTAGGACACATGGGAAATCAAACCAGCATGATAAGAAGAATGCTGGAGATGAGCAGCAACAGAGACCTCTCATCATTCAACTGCCTGGGGAAAGGAGGAAAATTCTGGATTTACTCAAGGAAATATGGTTTTCCTTCCAAACTTCAGCTCCTTGCAAACCTCAGCAAACTCCAGCAGCTGTATGCTGGAATTTTGCCTTCCCTTAGACTTAAATGTTTTGCATGCTCAGCCTTCATATTTCAGCAGATACTATTCTAGGTTATGCAATAGTGGTGGTTACAGTAACTCATTGAGCCTTTTTAATCAGAAAAGGTCTTATTTACATCTAGGAGGTTGTTTTAGTGAACTGGACAGTGCTTCTATATGAAAAGACATCACGTCAGAGTCAAGATTCTCATAGGAGTAATTAGTTCCAGAAGCCATCAAGACAGATCATCTTCTCAGAAATTATACTGATGGTGTTGTATTTGCAAAAGTCCCAGGCACCATCACCTCTGCCCCTGAACGATTAAGAAATGAGGCAGAGGTTAGACACCAGGGAAACATGTCCAGCTATTAAATATGGGCCTGTTGAGTATGACTCGTCTCTGTAACACTCCTGGCTGGGCACTTCTCTCCCAAGTCCTTCAGCTGAAGTCATGCACTGACAGTGACATAGGAGTTTCAGACCAGAGTTTTGAAAATACAAGCAACCACCTGGGTGCATATAAGATTGCATGAACAATTTCAAGTCTAATTTTTAAGGTCAGTAGCTTTATAAGTTTGTAAATTGTTGTTTTTACAGACATGGGGATATGTTTTCAAAGCTTGAATGGGATAGCCCAAATAACTGAGTGTGACTTTGCAATCTGTCCTGTGTGGAGTTGGACTAGAGATACCTCCTGATCCATGTGGATCTGAATGTTGAGAGGCAGCAGGAGAAAGCTGAGTCACACTGACCCATGTTTTGGATACAAAGTAGAAGTCTGCCAAAAAGGCAGACACAAGGCAAACCTTGTTTTCCTTGAGAGTCTGCCTGGAATCTCATCTCCGTCTGATGTCCCACAGCACTGGGATCTTCCTCTTCCTGTTTTGTTGCCTCACCTTCCTTCTCAGTCTTGCAAGATCTCAGGAATGGCTTTTATAAATTCCACCTTCTCATGACACAGTCTTTTACTCCTTCTCCCTGTAGCTCTCCCAGGTTATTCCTTGTGGCTGGATGAAGCTACAGAAGAAGATTTGTTTACCCCATCCAGGCAACTTTTGACATGTTCTGAGGCTTTGTCCCCCTATGCTTCCCTGGAAGGACACAAGCCTTTAGTATAGGTACAATATTTGCATTTGCACCAAAACACACTGAAGAGAAGAGGTGGCCTGTACACTGTGCTTGTCCTAAGCCAGTGTGCTGTCAGTGCTGGGCTGGCTCAGATGTCAGGTAATTTGGGAAGCTGATTGCTGCGGGATCAGGTCCTGTGCTACCCACCAGCTGGTATGCTGAGTATGGTTCCCAGCAGCAGCTGGTTCTCCTGCAGGAGCACCAGGATATTGCTGTAATACAGAGCAGAATGATTAAAGATTATTTCCACTTTTCAAGCAATGTCAGTGCCTCCACCTTGTCTCCTCTCAGGACATGAGACAGTACATCCAAAGCTGTTCCACTGCCAACTTGTGAGTCAAACACAAAAGGGAACAGGGATGCAGAAGCTGTCCTGAGATAAGCTATACAGTCTGACTGTTAATTTGCTTAGTGCATTTACCCATAACATCCACACAAGTTTCTCTTTTGTTTTAAATAAGACTTTTTCAGGTGTTTATCTAGCACCACACATTTTGCAGGACACTAGCAGCACTCTTTCTGCATTGCACTGAGCAGGCTGGTGTTTCTGACTTTAAATCCCTCTTCTGAGAAAAGTGACAGCGCAGTTTGTGCCACCCTACCCTCAGGTACAGTAAGACACTTACATCTTTGCTAGGGTGATGCTTCCATGCCCCTTGCCTTGCATTTGGCCACATCCCAAGCAGCCTGTATGGAGCTCTCTAGCCAGCAAAACAGGCAAGCTGCCTGCATTCAGTGAGCCTGGCTCCTGCCCCAGCCCAGCCATGGCAGCTGAGCTGTCTCCTGTCACTCAGACTCTTGAGCTCTGAGCCACTCATTTGCAGCATCATCCTTACAAATATCTCTTCCCTGGCAGCCAGTAGCACAGTCCTGGGCATGCACCTCAGATACCCCATACAGACCCCACCTGTTTTGCATCTGTTGGGTCAACAGGCAGCCACATATACTTAGGGAGGTATATTGCTGCTAGTGATGAGTTTCACACAGCTTTCCATCCCAAGCTGGTGCATGCAGGATTATTCACAACTTCCACAACTCCCACGGACTCACTCCTGGCACGTAGCTGACTCCCCATGTCATGCCGCTGACTGTACGGGCACGCTGCCAGGGACGGGATACCTTTCTGCATTTGTCCTGGATGGTAAATGTTTTCTCAGCCATGTACACTGGAGCCCTCATCTTATTTCCTTGCTGTTGAGAGCCAAGTACGGTACAATGTTTATTTATTTGTGCCTGAAGCCTGCCTCACCTTTCACAGGGTGTGGGAAGGAAAGGCTCGTGTCTGTAGAGCAGTGTGTCCATGTGCCCCAAGCAAGGCAGCGCTCACAGCCTCACTCCCTGAGAGGAAAGCTGTGGCCCTCAGGACCTGGGAAGGATTGCATTTCCCTCCAGTTTGGGCTGGGCATTTCAGCAATGGTATGTTCCCTGTCTTCCCCTCCCTCTGGTGTGGTTCCCCAGCCTTTGAGGTGCTTTCCACAGAGAGGTTTTGTGGAGTTCCTGTCAGGTGGTGGAAATGTCTCGGGGATCAGACTTTGCTGCAAACCAGCTTGGACAGAGGAGAAAGCTCTAGCGTGGGGCAAAATGAACAGAGCGGATGTGTGAGATAGAGACAAGAAATGGTTCAGAACCCTAAAAAGTGAAAGGGATAATTATCATTTTGTCCAGCCTTTTGCATATCACAAGCTAAAGGAGACTCGTTGCAGAAACTCAAACTCCTCTGCCCTGCCCTTCCCCTGGAGCAGGAGGGATAGAGAGCAGTGGATGAATTACTTTAGAAATACAAGAAGACCCAAATGCCACGGCTGAGGGATACCAGCTGTGAAAACTGGCCTGATGGACATGAGCTGTGTGCATTTCTGCTGCAAGCAGAGGAGTGCAGCAGGATGTCTGAGCAGGGCTGGGCAGTGTGGGCACTGCAAACATCCCTGGGATGGGGCACCTGCAACAGAAGGTCCTCTCCTGTCTCTGCTGATGGCAATGGAAGTGTTATGTCAGAAGGATACAGGAAATGGCTACTGTCTCTAGTCCATTCCATGCCCCTAGCTTACTGCTAGCCACCCTAGGAGCCACATCCCTGCCTGTGCTTACCGTCTCATCCAGTGTCTTCACGTTTTTGCAATCCCAGACCTGCTCCGCTCTCATCCTTCTCCTGTACAGACCGATGAGCCCTAGGCTTTGCCTCCTTCTCTCTCAGGCTGCTGCTTGGTGCCCCAGTGGTTTTTGGTGCTCTCCCAGCAGCTGCATGAGCAGTCACTGGAACCAAAATGTTGGTATTCCCCTGCCCAATTTCCCTGTGACTCACCCTCTCTGACCACCAACCTTCCTTGGTCAATGAGAACCTATATGAAAGGGGAAAGGGAGGTGACCCCTCAGCAAGGAGCTGCTTCCATCTTGCACCCCCTTGACCACTTTCTTGGAAAAGTCTGTCTCAGACTGATGTTCCATTATGAATGAAGTCAGTGCAGAAATGAGTTGACAGTGAGGAAAGTTTGCTTTAAGAACCACTTTCAGACTTAGCTGAATGCAGAGAAAAGTTCTTTTTCTGCTATATTTTCAGATGCCTTTCTGAACTCTGGCAAATGTAGGCTAGTTTTATTTTCAGCCCTTCTAGCTTGGGGATTTCCTGAGAGCTTTAAGGAGGAAGGTGCCTGGAACTAGACCCTAAAAAGGACATAGGAAATGATGTCCAGCACCTGATCAGCTGATGCCAACCCTTGATCCTGTCTAAAGGCTGTTTATTTTTTCTTTATGCCCAGACTTCCCTAGAAAATGGAGGAAATCTAGAACTACAGAAAAACTAAGAGGATGTAGTACAAATACTGTCAGGGAAAATGTCTGTACAATAGTGCTGTTTTTTGCAACACCCCGGCACTGCTGGATCATACAGCAGCCCTTGCATAAAAGAGGAAGAGTTCCAGCTGTTGAGTTCTTTTTCCGCTTAATTTAACCCATACTTTGCAGTTTGTTTTAATGTCCTTTGACTGATTTTATGTGTCTCATGACAACTCTACTTTCCCCTTGCACTCTGAGGTGCCCAAGGCATGAACTCGTCTGCTCCATGCCTTTTCTTTGTCTCTGTAGGCCCCTGCTCTACACCTGAAACCCTCACTCAACTACCGACTCATTCCATTAGGGTTGGAGCCTTTCCACACCTTCTTATTTTTCTGAAGAGGTGTTTCTTCAAACATCTCCTGCGTCTTTTGCTTGGTTGACTTTAGGATAGCATATAGCCCAGAAGGTTGTCAACACTTACTCCTGGATTTGTCCTGCCAGTCCTCGGCCTGCTGCTCTGTCTACCAAGGCCTTTGTGTTTTTGATCTCCTACGTGACCTGTGAGCATCTGTTATGCAACCGAACAGAGATCTCTTGGGCATGCAACAGCTGCCCATCCACACATCTGGAAGATGTGGGCAAGTGTGGCAGGGACATGTCTGGTTCTGCAGCAGGGAAGGACATCACACATGGGCCCTGCACCTTGGCACATCAAGTCCACAAGGGAAAGAAAAACTGCTGACCTCCAAAATTGTCACTGTTGCCCCCTGTCTGGAGAGTGGATCACAATGCAAATTTGACCTTCCAACATTACCCTGTTAGAACTTCTTTATGACTGGTTCAACAAATCAATTTTTACCCACAGCAAAACTACTTTCTTTCCCATTCCCAAAGTGAGGAAAGCATTCCATCCCCTCTTCTGGTACTATTCTCTTCCCTGCTCTATATTGACCCTACAACCCTAAGTGAGATTCCTGCTGCTGTTATAGCTGATTTCATGTCTTTCTTTGGAATATCAAGATACTCTTCTATTTTGTTATCTTGGCTGCCTGCATTTTTGTATGATTCTTTTCCTTTCTTTCTTTTTCTTTCTTTCTTTCTTTCTTCCTTTCTTTCTTGCTTTCTTGCTTTCTTGCTTTCTTGCTTTCTTGCTTTCTTGCTTTTTTCTTTTTCTTTCTTTCTTTTCTTTTCTTTCTTTCTTTCTTCCTTTTTTCTTTTTCTTTCTTTCTTTATTTTCTCTTCTTCATTCTTTCCCTCCTTCCTTCCTTCCTTCTTTCTCTCCTTCCTGCTTTCTCCCCTTCCTTCTTTTTTTCCTCTCCATATTTCTTAATGGAAAGAGACACAGTTCTCTCTTTTACTGTAACATTTCCTTAATAGCTATCCTTATCAGCACGACTACTTCCTTTCTCCTTGATGCATATTCCCCTGCCCTCTTGTATATCTGACTCTTACTTTTCTTTTCCTGTCTAGTAGAAGTAGGCACAGCAAACAAAGCTTTATCGCAGTTGAAAGCTGGAGCTAAATGGGAAGTGCTTTGACAATATGCCATAGGCTGCAAGAACAATTCCCTGCCCAGATCTAAGTTTCAAAGTTTTCTTCTTTTTTTTTTTTTTTTAAACCTAAAGTATCAACTAGGATGCACTGGGTCAGATCTCACCCCTAAAGTCTGGTCTTTCAGCTACATAGATTTCGTGTTGTGAATGTCATTTAAGTCCTCACATTCCCGAAGTGTCCTTACAGCATGAAGTCTTGAAACAACTCTTTGTTTTCACTCTGCAATCAGGGCTTCACAGTCCTTTCTGTGGCCACAAAAGTCCACGGGACATCACCTAAACTTCTTCACTGAGAGCATCTTCCATTGCCTACTCCAGTATGAATTGCTCACAGTCATTCGGTCTAACAAAGAAAACCCGCAGGCTTTCACTGCTCTCAGATGATCGTTGCACTTTCAAATCTTCACTTATTGTCATTGATCTTGGCAAATATGTTTGCTCTGCAGAGAAACTTTTCAGCTTCCCTCATAAGAAGTGCACAGGCAGATAAATTAATCTGAATCTCATGTCTCCATCCTAACCGGTTGTTTGTTTGTTTGTTTGTTTGTTTGTTTGTTTTCTGAGACCTTTTTATTCATCTTTGGTTTCCAGGTCCTGGCCATCTTCAGTACATGGCAGCATCGTACACAGTGCTGATTAAGATCAATGGCAAAAATCAGAGCCTTTCTCTTGGATCTATTCCAACACTTCTCATGATACCTGAGTGACTGAAGGAATCAGTGGCTGTAGCAAGACTTAGTCCTTTCCATTCATCCTTGGTCCATAGTAGGAGGACAGCTGGGTGAACTGCTGAAGCACAGCTGTGCCCCTGGCTAAGACCCTCCAATATTTTTTTCAGCTCTCTCACTGCCTCCCTGGGTAACACCAAATCTGTACAAAAGAGTGACTGTGAAAAAGAGATAGTTACTACATGTATTAAAACGTGTTTACTCTATGAAGAAAAATGTGCAGAAATATTTCCTACTTAAGGAAACAAGATAGTAGGTCTCTATCCCAGAAATGGAGCATAAGTTTGGGCAAATAGGGTAAGGTCTTGTTTTCTGAAAATCTGTTGTTACTCAGCTCTTACTTTAGCAAAATTTAAATTTTGCAGTTATTTTGAAGCTTTCAGACATGAGTTTTGACTCAACAGCAAAACATTATTATTCATAAACACTTTCTGCTAGGCAAAACTGGGAGTGAGCTGTGGATGCTGATATCAAACAGGTATTTGAGAGGGAGGAGAAAGTATGTGACTGGTTCATAGGGATAGGCAGGTGTCAAAGTTTGACTTACCTTTAGCTAAGCACAAGCCAAATTATCTCATAGTGCCCCTGTTTTGTTTCCAAAAATCTCCTGACGTTGCATGAACCTAAAATACCCTGAGAACAGCTTTTCTTGCTGCTTTTCACTTCTGCTTTCGGTGGTAACTGGAAACCAGAAGCTCCAGTGCATACGAAAACAGTAGTGGTGGGAGAAAGAGAATTACATTCACTCCTTTTAACTACCAGTGGGAAAAATGCTAAAACTTCCCAGATTGGTCTGAACTTTCAGTGGAGCCTGAAGGGAGGAGGCTGTTGTGACTGCAGTTATTTCTACCAGTGTACAGGGCCAGGTTATTTGCCTGCAGCCTGGCTGGCGATTGCCCACCCAGATGCAGGGATTAAATCTGAATCACTGACACTGACTGTGAGTGGCAAAAACACAGTTTTGGATCTTGAAGGGCTTTTCTTTTCCCTTTTCCAGGTACACATGTCCTTAAGGGAGGAATTCCCAGGATCTTGCTTTGGCACCGAGAAGTGGGCATTTGATCCCAATCCCCTTGTTTTGGTAGAACACTGCTTGCTAGGTCAGCCTGAGTCCTGTCAGGGTCAGTAGGGGGTTGTGAGCAGTTTCTACCCATATTAAAAGCATGGGGTGCAATTCTGACCTTCCTTCAGACAACCCTCTAGAACCATGGGAAGTGCCCAGCAGCACACTTGTCTGTGGCAGGAACCCACCCCAGAAAGTAGATGAGCTTTCCCCAGCCTTTTGAATCATAAAATTATAGAATCATAGAATCAATCAAGTTGGAAAAGACCTCCAAGATCATCAAGTCCAACCCTTGATGCAACACCCATGGTTACCAGACCATGGCACTAAGTGCCACATCCAATCTCATCTTATAAACCTCCAGGGACAGAAAATCCACCACCTCCCTGGGCAGCCCATTCCAATATCTGATTACTCTCTCGGTAAAAAATTTCTTCCTAAGAAGTGAGGTAACCTTCTGCTCTTGCAGCCACACCAGATGTTTCCTAAGGGTTTTGCCATCTGTCTCCTCAGTGCTCCCCCACCAATGGCTCCTCTCCTGCACCCAGCCCTCACAACAGTGGACTGTGCCTCTTCTTGTCCACTTCTCATGTTGCTCCTGCCTTTCAGCTCCTTTTACCAGTTTAAGCAGTGTGTCAGGAATGACACAACACAGTTTCATCCTCTTTCTATAAATCACCTTAGAAACACAGAAATGGGTTTAAATGGCTTTTGTGATATTCCAGGATTTCCAACACTTCCACAGCCCAGTTAGATTCTTGGTGGGTACTAACACACTTGGATTGCCACAAAAGATGAGAAACAGTATCAGAAAACCACCTAAAATTCTCTTGAACAGTTCAACAGCATATTTTCTAAGAAACACCTGGATTATGAACAGCGATGGAAGGTGGGGGGGTTGTGGTTTGGGTTTCCACTTTTGGGGAAAAACAGAGCAACTACTGGGACTGTCACCTGTGAGCACCATCCTTACTCAAAGCCATGCTGATACCAAGCTGGTAATAATGGCACGTGCCAGGTTCTCTCCCCAGCATGAGAGATGTTCACCAGTGCATTTCCCAGGGTGCTGCAGGGCAGTGTCCTGCCTACTGAACCTTGCAGCGGCCGAACCACTTTTGCTGGGGCAATGAATCTTCTCTGTTCTCAGCACCACCAAGAGACTCTTTTTCCTGAAAATGACCCAACCAGGACTGAAAAAGTGATTCAGTGGCTGGTGCAACTCCCTTCTCTGCAGCAGGTTCCCAGGATGCTGGTGGGTCACTCCTGTTCCCAATGCCTCTGTGTCCATCTGCACTTTCCTGCTCATAAAGCCATTGAGAAGATAAAAACTTGGAAGTCTGTGCAGATGGACTCTCTGGCTGAGACTTCGCAGTTAGAAACCAAAAGACTGTCATCTAGACCATGGCCTCTTCTTTCTATGTTTTCTACCCAATTTCATCCAGACCTTCATTGTGTGATGTGGGGTTTCAATGTACATAAAATAGACTTGGCAATTAGAATGTGGTATGAGAATGTCCAGCCCATGGCAAATTGCTTTTGTCCTGGATTTCATCCTGGCACTGAAAGGACTCATTTCCATGCTGCAAAGAGACCACCAGACCCTGCCTGTGCCTACATTCAACCTTGACTCCTGGGAGGAGACAACCTCCTGGGAGATATGTTGTTTTCTGAGTTTCCTTGGGGAAATCTGGAGAATGGGCACATGTAAAGCTGTCAAAGTATGTCCCTGTAAGCCCACAAATATGACGTTGAAGATGATAGGAACTGGAAGAGCAGCGGGCAAGTTTCAGCACCCCAACAGGTCCTGCTGTCCCTGCTGTGAGGCAGTGAACTGTCATCACTTCAGGATGCCACTTCTGCTTCCCTAGCAGAGCACAGCAAGCAGCAGTAATATAATAACTTCAGTAATATTCCAAAGCAGTTTCAATAATCAACCCTTTTGTGACTTTACAATTTTGCATCACAGGTCAGAAAACACCAACAATTTGCTCAACCCAGTTTTTAAATACAGCTGGAACTGAAACCCTGTAGGTTGTCTGACAGCAATGAATCACAGGGTTCATTTATACAGAAAAACAAGTTAATCATGTTTACAGCATATAATCAGGAGATATGCCTCCCACATCTTCCCCAGGGAGTAGCTTAACACCCAAAACGGCAAGCGACTTCCTTGCAGAACACTTTTATTTTATATGCAGTTAATTTTAATTTTTCTTGGCCTCTCTTCTTTTTTTTTCCCCCCCTCACCCTTTTTGCATGGAATTACATTAAGCCTGAGCCTGGGCACAGGATAGAGATGTGCCAGGTCAGGGCTGAAGGGATGGGTGACTGCTGCTGCAGCCTGGGAATGAGCCCAAAGACTTTGAAAGACTTTTTCTCCTGAATGATGTGTCAAATGCCACTCTTGACATCTCAGTGTTATTATTTCATCCCGTTGACCAAGCTCAGGTTACTCAGCCACGTTCAGGAGCTGCAGTGGGTGCAATGTGAGGTGATTATTTGCATTGCCTTGCTGGCAGATAAAAGGCCCTCCAGCACCCTCTGTATCTCCAGCCCAGCATTCTGGATTCTCACCTTGAAACAAAGGTAAGTGTAGCATTATGTGGCTT
The DNA here is from genome assembly GCF_001604755.1 of Lepidothrix coronata. NCBI lineage: Eukaryota > Metazoa > Chordata > Aves > Passeriformes > Pipridae > Lepidothrix > Lepidothrix coronata. Next base: position 3,091,973 of record NW_016690260.1, read on the forward strand.
ATTTGTCTCTCTGTGAGGGAAAGGGGATGATGGCTGGAGCTAAAGAGGCCCATCAGCAGCCCAAGCTGTAGATCCTGCCTCTTAATGTTCGGCTAAAGCCTGAACCTCACCTCTTAGTCTTGTGCAAACCTCGGGAGACTAGACTCAGTTTGAAAACTTCTGTCGCCATCTAGTGATGACCCTGCGAGAATCACACGCTGGGGAGCTGCACGGCTGGAGGGCTCCCCTGGAGCCCTGAATTTCCCAAGGGAGAGAGGAAAGGGCAGCTGGAAGCGGGGCAGCTGCAGCCGCCTCCCCGCGGGATTGGTGGGCTGGCTCGCGACTGCACCAGCTCCCTGCTTTCCTCCGGGAATGCTACGGGTCTAAACTGTGGCTGAGCCTGCAGGGAGGGCACAGGGGTTACGTGCTGCCAGTGGCTGCCACCTTGTCACCTCTGCTCTGCCGGCAGCAGACACGTGGCTGTGGCAGCCAGGAAACACGAACCAGCGGTCACCTGCCGAGGGGCAGCATAGGATCAGTGCTCAGTTTAAATCCTCAAGTGCAGCATGACCTCCCTTGTGTTTCACGAGTTAGATGAGAAATATAAATATCCTGATAATTTGGTGTTACAAGCATTTTATGTGCAGTCCAGCATTACTGCTACAAAATATAGGACAAACCTCAGATGCAAGAATTAATGTGGCACAGAGAAGAAACATGAACCACAAAGCACGTAAATGTCCTCTATGCAAAAATAAACTCATTAAGCTGTTCATTAGAAAATGGCAAGCACTTGTCAATTCACCAGTGAAGTAAACTTAATCCAAGACAGTTGAATTTTATTAAACAGAAAACTCTTAAGAGATGACCCAAAATATTTGTGCAGTAGGAGCAGGAGGATCCAGGTTCACAAGATGAAAAAAATAGATACACAAAAAAAGTCAAATAAAAGTATGACTAGCTTGTTGCTCTGTCCTTCCTTGCTACCAGCTGGTGCAGTTCACACAGGTGAAGTTACGTGAGCCCATCTCTTGGCCCTGCCCCAGGCATTTGTTCCCATCCCCATGCAGAATGTCTCTCTCTCTCACTCCTGCTTGAGATTGGGACTGATTTTAAAATGATGTCACAATAAAATTGAATAAATATGGGAGTGAATAGGCAGGGATAGGGAACTGGAGAGCTTTCTACTCTGATCCCAACCCTGCAGTCTCAGAGTGCTGTGAAAGGACACCCTGACAACTGTGGCTTGCTTTTATTCTATTTTGGAGCCCAAATCCATTTTCTTTCAAATCCTCTTTTCTTCCATTCCAGTTTTTCCCTTCATCTACTTCCCCATGAGATACAGAGTGCAGCTCTGGGCACTCACTGGTGCTGGTGGCTGAGTGGCACTGAGAGGTTTCTGGGCATGCTGGGCACATCCATGCCACTGATTCGCCACACTACTGTGCAAATCCTGGTACTTTCTACTTTCTGCACCTCTGCTGATATGTAGCAGTTCTACTTCTCCCCTTGGTTCTTGGTCTCACTTTCATCCAAATGACTTTTGCCCTAGAATAACACCACCCAGAGTTTCACCAGGCATGACTCAGCCCCAGTTCGTTCCCTCTTTGCACAGCACAGGAGGAAGCAGGCATTTGCTCTTGTAGGCTGAGATCAGACTGGCCACAGGATATTTCTGGTGCCTGGGGTCAACAGTGGAAAGAACACTGATGAAACCAAATGGAAAATAAGGGGGGGTGGGAGGTTGGGGTGTTTCTTGCCTTGGGAGAACTCACAAACTTTATGTTGAGATTTTCTTGGATTTTCTAGTGAGGTCACTCATGATGCAAGGCAAGGGACAAAACCACAAAAGCAGGCATAAAAAGAAATAAACTGAAAGAAGAAACCTTTGAAAACAAGGAGAGCTACAAAGAAATAGATAATGGAATAAAAAGCTTATTTACAGTTCCCAGAGACGAACTGGTTTAATTTATTTATGCTTTAATCCCTGTCAGAATTGTAAAACAAGGTCTTTGGGATTGTTCTTAGCTTGTGTCACCACTTCAAAGTAGTATTCAGGAAATGTGTTCATGGGCAAAATAACACCCAATAAGTGGAGGGGATTTCCAGTGCATTCTAAGCCAGTAGTGCAGAAGGAATGTAAGAAGGTAGCTGTGACCCCCAAACCCACAACCCACTGAAAGTTCTCAAAACATAAATGTTGGCTGTTGTTGTTTTGCCCAAAGAGATCAAAATTTTAGACATGGTGTATTCATTGTGAACGACACAGGAAAAAACCCTACAGACCAAAAATTATTCAGAATTCCTCCTTCAGCATTTGGCAAATAACCTCAAGATATGAGAAAATACCCGTCCCTCATCAATTAGCTGCTTCTGAAAAATTTATGATCAGAAAAAATAATTTTCCGAATCCTTCTTGAGTATTGATTCAGTTCTTGTTGTGGGCTGTCCTTGGCTTTTCCTCTCCTAGCACTGAAAAATAATCAAGTTATTCCTTCTGCTTGCAGAAGGCCTGAGCTATGCAGGCATCTCACGGGATGGCAATTCTTTCTTGTGCTGTGATGTAACTGTTTTTCAGAGCACATGCCCTCATAGGAGGGGATGAAAAGGACAAAAAATAGCACAGAAAGTCATTCTGACCTCTCTCACTAGTGGCCTGTACAGTCCCCAGCCTGTATCTGCCCTGCAGTGGGGCCTTGATGTGCAGCACAGACCACCCTCTCCACGTGTGGGTGGTGGAAGGGTGGGCAGCACCCAAGAACTCTTCCTAGAGACTCCCCCCAATACTGTGCTGCAGCCAAGTGGCTCTTCACAAGCAGAAAACAAGAGAAAAAATGTTGCATCATTTGGAACTTCCGAGTTTTCAAAGACTTCCCCAGCATTTGGTAAGGAGAGGATTTTAAAAAGAGCACTTGTTCTCAAACTCAAAATGTGTTATGAAGGAAAAGGAGTATGTGGTGGGTTTTGAGCAAATACAAAGACATTCCACTCGTATAGGTGGAATTTGCTGAATGAATTGGTGTTGTGTAACAAAAGTGTGCCAGTAAGGATAAATTAAGTCAACACCTGTGCTTACGTCTCATATGGAAAGATGATATTTCCTGAAGGAATCAGAACTTATCCCATCCAGTCATTGTTACCACTATCCAGCCATATGAACGTCATCTTGCTTGCACAGTCAGATACAGTCTGCACAACACTGTTAACCTGTTGACATATTAAAGAGGAACTATGGATTTCCCAGAAGCTCATAGCATTTCCTTGACAACAATGCAAGGACTTACATATATGCAACATATCCTGCTATTTCCCCCTTTTATCTGCAGACAGGGTCAGGAAGGCTGAGCAGAGCCTTTTTCTACAACCAGCTTTGCTTTTGTTGGCAGAGGGTTCCTGTTCCAAGTGAAGAGAAATCATACAGTAAGAAGAAGATTAGCTGCCTTCTCTCAAAAAACTTTATTAATTTATAAAAAAATGGCCAGGAAGTTCCTCCCTGCCTGGCTATAATACAGCCTCCTTCAGCCTGCAAATTAAAAACTGCCCTTTGGCTGCTCTGCTCTGTATACACTACAGTCCTTATTAAATAACATTTGACTGAAAAGGATCTGGAAAATCAAACAGAGTTTACAACTAGTTGATAGAGATAGAGGAAACTACATAAAGATAAGTGCTTTCATGTTTCAATAGCAACAACAAGACCTATAAAATAATCATCAGTGCACAACGTCATTTCCTCAAAGTATAAACCACTAGACCTTTCTTCTATAAGCCTGGAACTTGTATCTCGATAAAAGTTGTACACAAACCACTTACCACTGGCACCTTAGCAAAGCTTTAACTTTCAGTGGTTTCCATTGAAAAGTCCTCAGTCACTTGCAGGTTTCTGATTTTTTTTCACTATTCATATTTTTTATAACTATGTTGGTTTAGGAACCTCTAAGTCTGTCATTAGCAGCTGATTTTAGAAGCAGCTCTGAAATCCATGTAAGTTTTCACCAATTCTACCTTGCTGAATCTTTCATACTGATATTTCCTGGGGTTTGGGGGAAAGTGGTCAGGGGTTTTTTTTTGTAATTTGAGCAGAAATGGTTAACTTCTATTTAGGACTAAGTAAAAATAACACATTTACCATTAAGATTTTTGTTTCAGGTTGAAGTGGGGATGAGCAGGCACTGGGAGGTTGAAAGGCTGTCTGGTGGTTTTCATGATGGATCTTGTGGGAATATCATGTTGACATTTTCTGCATAGGTGAGCTCGCCATCTAGGCAATCTGGGTTTGGGAACTGGTTTAGCGAGGACGCTTGTGCGTCACTTCTATACAAAAGCATTTACAAAGCTAAACACTGACAATGCTTTCATTAAAAAATTAAAATCTTACAAAGCTTACAAATTTCTAACATGAATTAATTTCTTTGAGAGCTAAAACAAAATGTAGTGTCTGCAGACCTAATACATATCTTCACAAAACTTTTTGTCTGGTGTGACTATAGGGTGAAAATCCTCAGACAGGGAAATTAGTTGTTATATTTAAAGACATTTAAACCCACCCCTAAAACACTTCATACAACTTTCCTCTCTCTTTAAATAACAATACTTTTCTATTAATGTTGTTGCAACACTAAAGTTTAAAAATTACCCCAAATTATGCAATAGCTTGGATTTTTTACACTCTTGGAGTCAGCAAATATTTATGAAAATTTTGCTTTTCATCAAAAATACTCTAGTCCTGATGGCTGCAAGAAATGTCCACTGCTATGAAGTTTGTGTGCCTTAAGCTGTCAGAGGCTGGAAATCATCCCATAATCTCCAGGTCTGCATTAGGAAACTTTGTAAACTGGTGCCAGGCCCCGGAGGGAGGCAGACCCGGCTCCTGATTTTGCAGCACTTCGGCCCTGACCAGGCTCATTTCTCCCTGCGCTGCTTCTCTGCATTTTGTGAATGCCACCACGCTGTTCCCTTATCAGGGGTCATCCTCCCCTTCATATTCTGCTTGGGGATTCCTGAGCATCGCTCTACTCTCACCTAGGCACCATCGCCCTCCCCTTGCCCCGCACTTTTCCAAGCGGTGGTTTTGGGGACAGGAGAACCTTTCCCCGCTGACTGCCGGGTTTGCCAGGAATCTCTGTCGCGGGGGTGTTTTGGGGAGGGGTCGCGCTCCCGGCTGTCGGCAGGTGGCGGCGCTTTCCCGGCCGTCGGGACCGCTCTGCCCGCAGCTCCCGGAAAACAGGACGGGCCCCGCGGGAGGGGGGCCGCGGGCGGTGAGGATGCTGTAAACGAGCCGCGGGGCGAGGAGGAAGTTCTCTCAATCCCGGATGGTTCTCTTCCACATGTGGGCACACGCCTGGGCAGGGAGGGGTGGCACTAGGCGGAGGGGTGTTTGACGTGCTGTTTGAAGCGGGCCGAGAGGGGTAAGGGACATATCTGATCACAAGCGTAGAGAAAGAGCTCTCACAGCGCCACCCTCCTTTTTCTTAGCTGCGTTTGCGTGGCAGGAGACAGGCGGCACCGGCTGAAGTACACACTTGGTGATAGGGATCTCCTGGGGCCTGGGGGTTTCCCCTTGATTTGATATGTGATTTTGGGTGAGTTATTTTAACTTTGTATGCTGGGTCCTTGTGCATATTAGAATTTTCCATGGTAGCATCCCACTCATGAGAGCCTGCAGTCAACGGGATCATAGAATCACGGAATCATTAAGGTTGGAAAAGACCTCCAAGATCATTGAGTCCAACCATTGACCAAAAACCACCATGTCAACTAGACTATGGCATTAAGTGCCACATCCAATCATTTCTTGAACACTAGCATGGTTAGTGACTCCATCACCTCCATGGGCAACCTGTTCCAATGCTTAACCCTTTCAGTGAAAAAATTCCTCCTGATGTCCAACCTGAACTTCCCCTGGCACAGCTTGAGGCTATGTCTTCTTGTTCTGTCACTAGCTGTCTGGAGGGGCCCCTGGTGGTCTAGTGGTTAGGGTGCAGCACTCTCACCACTGCGACCCGGGTTCGATTCCCAGCCCCTGGGCAGATGGAGCTCGTCAGCCCTGTAAGGCAATCCTAAACAAACCTGCGTCCTGAGACCCTCACTGCCACTGTCCAAGCTTGCTCGGCCCCGGCAGATGAACCTCAGGATTAAAGGGTGGGCTCAGTTCAGCGCACGCTGTGTCTCACCTAAAAAATCCACTGCGCAGGCTCGAAGGGTTAATGACCTTTCCCAAATCTTCGCTCGCGAAGACTGGCCATACATACAAAGTTGCCTGGAAGAAGAGGCTGACCCCCACCTGGCTACAACCTCCTTTCAGGTAGTTGTAAAGAGTGATAAGGTCTCCCCTCAGCGTCCTTTTCTCCAGGCTGAAAATCACAGAAGGGAGAATCACCTTCCCTAGTCCTGCTGGCCATGCTATATTTCTAATACAAACCAGAATGCCATTGGCCTTCTTGGCTACCTGGGCACTCTGACAGTTCACATTTAGCTGCTGTCAACCAGCACTGCCAGGTTATTTTGTGCTTTCCAGCCACTGTTCCTCCAGCCTGTAGCGCTGCATGGGGTTGTTGTGATCCAAGTGCAGGGTCCAGCAATTTGCCTTGTTGAACCTCACACTGCTGGCCTCAGCCCACTGATGCAGCTTGTCCAGTTACCTCTGCAGAGCGTTCCTACCCTCCAGCAAATCAATACTCATGCCCTACTAAGTATCTTCCACCAACTGACTCAGAGTGCACTCAATCTCCTCATCCAGATCATTGATTAAACAGGACTGACCCCAATATTGAGCCTTCTGGAACACCACTGGTGACAGCTGCCAACTGGATGTGGCACTATTCACCAGGACTCCCTGGGCCTGGCCATTCAGACAGCCTTTTACCCAGTGGAGAGTGCACCTGTCCAAGCTATAGGCTGACAGCTTCTCCAGCAGGTTGCTGTGCAAGACAGCATCAAAGGCTTTATTTAAGTCCAGGTAGACTACATCCACAGCCTTTCCCTCATCTGCTAGCCAGGTCACTTGGTCATAAAAGGAGATCAGGTCAGTCAAGCAGGACTTGCCTTTCCTAAACCAGTGCTGGCTGGGCATGATCCCCTGGGTTGTCCTGTATGTGCCATATGATGGCACTCAAGATGATCTGTTCCATAACCTTCCACGGCACTGAAGTCAGGCTGACAGGCCTGTAGTTCCCTGGATCCTTCTTCCAACCCTTCTGGTAGATGAGCATCACACTGGCTAACTTCCAACTGTTTGGAACCTCCACAGTTAACCAGGACTAACGATAAATTATCAGGAGTGACTTGGCAACCTCTTTGCCAGCTCCTTCTGTACCCTTGAGCGGGTGCTGTTCGGACCCATAGACTTGTGTGTGCCTAAATGGCTCAACAGGTCACTAACTACTTGCTCCTGGATTGCAGAGGGTCTATTATGCTCC